>NC_090933.1:116542671-116850921 GCF_040938575.1 Ambystoma mexicanum
GGATCTTTGTCAATAACATAACTGAACTATACCGCAGAATCTTTTCCAAATAACCACTAGCAAAGTAAATAGCAGAAAGGTACAGCCTCTTCATCGGATAGATAGCACAGTGAGCTAAGCGCACACCCCTGATATCTGTTTGAATTTAGGCAGCGTCAACTCAGCCTTTCATCCTTCTGAGGTCGATAAAATGAGTACCACCCTGTGGGATAACAGCATCTTCTGTTCTTTCAGCGCTCTGAGACCTATGGGTGTATAGCTCTATATGAGAAATACATTATTATTATTATCCAAATGCATGTGGAAATCGAGTAACCTGGTGTGACCTGGTGTGGCTTTGGTTTTGAGAAACAGACTTGAAGACTCCTAATTTTCACTTTGTCAAATCCTTCTTTGTTCATGTTTGGTGGCCATCTGTAAATAAGCAGGTAAGCAGCATTTATTACAACAAAATGGCATGTATTCCCAGCAAGGAGCAACTCTATGGTGTGGTTGGACCTCATGCAAAAAACAAGTGGGGGTCCTGGGAAGTGCCTCGTCGGACATTAGACCCGGTTAGGAGAGCCTTACCCAGATTCTTTAGCTCACTATCTTTCGTAGAGGAGAAATATCCAACACGTATCAGTCTTTGTCCTGCCCTGGGGAAGTACAGCACCTAAATGCTAGGCAATTCTCCTCTGAACAAGAGAACCAACAGCAACCCCAGACACGTGTATCGGTCTGGTTGGACCTCATCAGTAGGGTGTAGATGTACCTCTCTAAGAATAGCGAACCTCATACCAGTCATTAAGTTAGTAGCAAGGAATTGTTTCGGCTAGCCATTATTTCTCCGATATCACCAAAATGTGTCTGCAGTGCAACTAATGTTGCTAACAGATACACAGTTTTCGAACTGGTGCTTAAATGCATTTATTTCTGCAGAGAAACAATGCGCTTTGTCCCAGGCCTCACAGAATTCGATTTTCTTATTAACTCACTTGTACAACATGTCTTGTAGTCATCAAACGCCCCCCAAAAGTGGCCTGCATAAATTTGCAGGCCACTGATCCAAACGTGTGATGGCCTGCAAAGCCAGCCCCCCCCCCCACCCAACTTCCTCTCTACCACCCATGTCTCCTCCTACCCCGCCCCAGAACACAAATAATGTTTAACACTGTTTTCTATTTCCGGTGCATGAGTGCTGGAAATAGAGAAAAAGAAGTAACATGGCCCAATGCATGTGGGGTATGTAAAGGGACCCTGTAGGCGCTTTGGGACCATACCCATGGTGAAAGGCGCTATGCAAATGGCGAAATGAAATGAAATGCCATTAGCCTGCCCTCCCTCACATGGGCCTCTTTGCTTCCCCTGGGGTGACTTTGTACTCACCCCAGGTTAACCTCTGGGGAGCGGCCAATGATTATAGGACGTGAACCACCCAATATTTAGGTGGTTTAAGTTAACACGAACCATTTTGCTCACACCACTGCATCCTATTATTCATTATATTTGGAAAGCTTTGTGTTAAAAATGCATTTTTATAACAATTTTTTCAGGTATTTTTGGGGTGGGTCGCCCTTAACTCCAATCTCTCAAAGGCTTCCGTGATAACGCTAGATTTTCTAACAGCTAACCCCATGCAGTGGTCAAAGTGAGCGGGAGCAGTCGGGAGCGGTGCTCCTATACTTTTTTAAATTACCTTGTACAGCTCCTATACTTTTATTTTAAAAAGAAACCGTTCTGGAATGGTTTTGTTTTAAAATAAAAGTGTAGCTAATAGTTGAAACCTTCCCTTTCAGTGCGCTGCACTGAACGTTCCCTTAAACAGCAGGTGCAAGTGTTTGGGGGGTGTATTGTATGTGGGAAGGGGTTGTGGCAAATGGGGTTTATGGAGAGCAGGGGCAGGCCAGCAGGGAACATAGGTCCACTACTTCTTTTCGTACGCTTCGACCACTGACCCCATGACTCAGCTCAGGCCTCTTAGAAGCCCTGCGATGCAAATGAAATGACGGCAGCGCGCGCAAGGCAAGGGATTTGTACAAACATGCATGATAAACATCCCTGCTCACAGTCTAGGCTCCCTTCGGCTTCTCGCTGGGCTCAGGAAGCGAGCCCTGAAAGGCGGAGTCGCGTGGGGCGGGAAAACAGCACCTGGAAGTGATTAGGCTGCACGCGGCAACACTGCCGTTATGAAAACACGAGGTCTCCACAGGTCAACGCGCCCATACAAATTGGAATAAGAAGATCTGCTCCCAGAGGAGGAAGGGGAGGAAAGAACAATTTCGCAACTAAAGAAAAGATGAAAACATCTTGCTCTTTCACGGCTGGTACTGAGCTGCCGTTTGGATCCACCCACATGACATCCATTTATTTCAACTGGAAGTTCTTATTCCTCGTTAAATGTCCGCCCTCCTCAGTGCTGTGGCTCTGGAAACTCCGGAAAGGTTATATACAGAACATCTGTGCGGCTTCAGTGGCTGAACGGAGGCCAGGGTAGCCCCTGTGGTGCACGAGGCCCCCTACCATTTTATAGCCCTCCGATAGTGCAAAAGGCCTGTGTACATTTCTGGGTAGTGGGAATAACAGGGGCCTCTAACCATATTTTGTCCCTGGGGGTGGAGGGGCTTATTTTGTGTTAGACGACTGTGCAGATTCATCGTTAGTACCAAAGTAAAAAATGGATGTAATTTCATTAGGTAACAAAACAAAATGGAAACACCGTTGCTCAGGAGCCTGGGACTTACCCTGAGCATCGAAGTGTATTGCTATTCCTGCAACAAAAACAATATCCAAAACTTGGCACCAGGCAGCAACAGGCAACATAGTCAGTTTATTTTGTTGCAGCTGCCGAGAAACAGAAAGGGAAACTGGCACAGTGACTTCTAATAGGGACGGGTCTTTGACAACTGAAGTTAGTTACATTTGAATTTAGTGAAACACCCATTACCCATGAGCACCATATTCGTACATCCACATCTCTAGTGTGTACATCGCCGCCTGCCCTAGCCAGTGGTCGAAGTGGGCGGAAGCGATGGAAGCGTTGCTCCTCTACTTTTTAAAATGAAATTTTACTGTTCCTATACTTTTATTTTAAAATGAAAGTGTAGGAAGAAGTTGAAACTTGCACTTTCAATGCAATGCACCGACCGCTGCCTTTACCAGCAGGCACATGTGTTTGGGGGTTTGCATTGCACGTGGGAGGGTGCTTGGCGATGGGGCCTGCCAGAAGGCAACATAGATACACTACTTCTTTTCGTACACTTTCTTTGACCACTGGCCCTAACCGTATGACGTATTCCCTTTGCTTCAGGTAGATCGCACCATTTGCACCTGTGCATTGGCTGCCCGTTAACCATTAACCCACGCAACATCCCTGCCATGTTTAGAATAAGACTGAGCCTCGTTTTGATGCCGATGTTGTTATCCCTGTACGGGGCATAGCCTCATTCTGTACAGACTCTCACTTTGCAGCCGAACAATCTTATTGTCTGCGTCATTTGTGCCAAAAAACCATAGCGTTTAGCGGATCTGCTGCTTTACACGGCAGTAATTATGTCTGTGATGTGAGTTTGCAAGTGCAGGAGACTTATTATGTGTCCGGCGATGTGCCTTAAAATAGTGTATGACAGTAAATGCGTACGGGTGGGTGGCCGTGATATGATAGATATTTAAGTGACTTGCCACCTCACTATCTCCATTAAAGGTTTTTTTAGTCTTGTGATTGATTGGATTGTCATTGTATTGGTTCTATGCCCATATCCAGTCCATTTAAGGCCGCTTCTAAAAAACCTGGACTATTTTGACTGCTTGGAACTGGCCTCAAACAGGACGGCGAGTAAGCATTCATCTGGTGAAGGGAATTCCCCCTGCGAATCCCCCCATGCCAAGCGACCCTGACCCTGTCTCACATTCCCTGCTGCGTCTTGTCTTACACACCCATCGGCCCCACCTTCCCCACAAACCCTCCATCTAACATTACACTCCCTTCCCCCACCAGGCTCCTTCCCATCCAACCCAGATCCCCCAACACGATTACCTTCTCCAGCGCCCTTGTCTTCCGTGTCTGGGCCTGCATTCCTCTGTTATGCCGTTGGCTTCCATTGGCAGGCTGCTATCCGTGGCCTTTTCTGGGGGGCCTTTTCATGGGTGGCCCAGGAAACGCGCTGCATAGACCCGCAATGGTTTGGTCATTTATTAGGATTTCATGGTTACCTTTCATGTCCATAATCTATGGGCTCATCATATTCTTGTTTGATTTGATTTTACATATTTATAATGTACATGCGATGTTGGAATGTGATGTTGGAATGCGGAGAAGGAAATGGTGGGTTTTCAACTTCTTCCAAAAGGCCATTAAAGATATACATCCAAATTTGAAGATGGAGATAATTCTAAAGCCGAGGGCTAAGTATAGAGGTCAACTGCATCCTCTAGTTTTGCAGCGAATCACAGGATCGAAGCCTGCTCTGTATTGGATAACCTGCCCTGCTTTCTGCTTTCCCCTGATGAAGTCAGCCAGGCAATGCTGGAGGTATCACTCACTATAAGAGCCAGGTCTCACCCAATTCTCTATATAGGTTCTAGCCATCTCTGCCTACTTCAAGGCAAAACCTATTATTATAGGTTATTTGAACCATCTATCAAGGCTGCTGTTAGGGCATGTTTCAGTTGGGGATATGTTGATCAAGCTCTGTGATACTGCATTTCTAAACTAACCAGCTGCTAGAAATGGGATTTGGACAAAGACGGATATTACAGCGTTTTTAGCAAATTCACGGTTCACAGTGATTCCTGTTTTTTGCAGGCTTGTGTGGACATTGTTGGTTCTGCGACTATGTTTCAACACAACAAACGTTCACAATAGGTGAACAGAGGATAGCACATGGGCAACGTGCTGGTCGTGGAAGCAAGACCGTGCAGAGCAACTGAGGTTTGAATCCCGGATCTGGGCATAGAAACCGAACTCGGGTACTAAACGTGTTATAAAAAAAACTATAAATGAAAATAAAAAAATAGGTGAACCCCCTGAAGTCATGTTTACAGCAATCACGGCCATTTTGAATAGGGTATTAATGCCCTGCAAAGTGCTCGTCCACAACACTCTCCAGGGGTTCTGATGCATTTTTGGTCAGGGTTAGAGTGAGCCATGGGAAGAAACCAGTTGATTCTGTTTTTCCCTGCATTTATTTGCACCTGAGCAGAGAAGAAGCAGTAATACCGGCCACCATGTTCATGCATGCTGGCCGAACATTAAAATGAATCCATGGGGGTTCAAGGCTTTCCACATGCCATAAGATTAGAGATGGGTCGAGCCGCTGGTAGTTTCTCCCCTCACAACACGTGGAGCGCATTTCCTACTCTGTCACCCCTCCTCCGCCGGCTTTATCACGTGATTCCCCATGAAAATAGCACAGATGGTAATAAAAAACAAGCGAGGGTTTGTCCATCCTGTCATTTTCCATCTTATCTAAAATTACAGCCAATGTGTCAATTTCAAGAGTTCGAAAGAGGGCAGGTGTTTTAATCATACGCCGATCGGCATTGCTTCTAGAGGAAAAGGTAACCCTTCATGGTAACCCTTCATTTTCAGACCCTGTGACAGCCATGGTGGATGTAATTGGGGTAGACATCGTTGAGAAAGATGTTTTCAGAAGACATTTTCACGTTACCGTAGTGAGAGGCCATTTGGGCCTCCCTCTACATTGGAAATACATAAGTCTTGTAACTATTATACCTTTGGTAGCAAGCAGCGTTGGAGGCGGAAGTCAGAGTTTCACTATTGAAGATATGTCCATTTTGAGGAGGACCAATGAGAACTCTGAGAATTTTTAATCTCTAAGTATTTGCCTGGATGGTTTCTTTCGGAGTGATGCAGTGCTGCCTGTAACTATTCAAAGATGGGACTAAGCATCACAAAAAGTCCTAGCTTTTTTACTATAAGTCGATCACTTGAAAACAACTGAGATTAAACGAATTAAATTAAACGTCATTAGAGAAACATTTGTTTGGCCCTTTTTATGTCTTGCAGACTTGTTTTTGAGTGGTTTTTAAATATTATGGCAATACAGAAAAAGAGTACCAACCGGGAGTTTACTTTGAGCAATACATTTATTTATACATTACCAAAGAAAACAAATTCAATTCTCTAAAGTAAGGGAAATGTCATAAATCCAGAAGTAGCTGATAATTTAAAAACGGTACAAATTCAGACAACCAACAGACAAACGCTACCATACATACCTCATACTGCATATGAACATTGTTTAGGATTTTTCATTATTATTCAAATTGTTCCTTTGGTATGTGGCAATAGAATAGGTGCTAAAGTTGAGCCCCTTTTCTATTTCCATTGGTGGCTGATGCGCGGCTGCAGTGGTGGCGCCGGACTGGGACAGAGAAAAGGATAAATACAAGGGGGTGGGAAGACCGATGGAGAGTGGTGCCAGGTACGCAATCAGGGGATGCCACCGTTGGGCAGTTTAGGGGGAGGGGTCTGATGCTGTGCTCAATAGGAAGCTGCTAACGCTCGTTTCCTAGAACATTTTGCCACAGAAGACTCCATCAAATGTTTCAGATAATGTGCCAGCTTTATCAAATGCGTTTGCCCATCATTGGGAGAAGCCTGGGATACATTTGGCTCATTATTTCCCACACCGTGCATTATTTAACAATGCCTCCCAGATGGTGAGTTCAAAGGAATGTGAAAGTCAATTATTTCGGGGAAATATTAATAGACAGACAGATGGTGGCATCCCATTCGGGAAGAGCAACCAGCAGGGCCTGGGTTATGATGTCTGAAAGCTGGAATGCCAGCTGAAGAGGGGAGCAAATAATAGAGCGGTATTTCTCCACACAGCCATCAGTTAAAGGCACAGCAAATGGATGATTACTCACCCATAAAATAGAGGAAAATGTACAATAGTAAGTTGAGGTACTTTAGGTGAATTCCTTTTTTTTTTTTTTTGTATTCCAATTTCCAGCCACTTCAGAGTCCCGGCGAGTCTCACTTTCACATACTTACTTTCCTGAGCCTTTTAGATGTCTTCTCTTCACAGTGCATGTGCGTCTAACTTTCTCATGCTCACTTTCCTAAGCCTTTTAGATTTATTTTATTGTTTGCTTGTTAGGTGCTTATACAATAAGAATATTCTGTTTCAAAGCGGCCACAGGGCAAGGGAGGGAGCAGGAGTGGGAAATACATTAAAACACATTAAAAACACAATAAATAAGAGCAGCGGAAGGAAGAGGAGACAGGACAAACCTACTATGCCTTGTGAATATTCAGAACATTCAAGTGCAGCAATGTAGAAGGCGGGGGGGGTCAGTGCTGTGGAGTCTGAGCTCATGGGTGAGCCAGAGATGAAGTGCTAGGAATGTTGAGTGCTACACGGCCTGGAGCCACGAGGGGTGTCCGTGCGAGCCACCAGAGCAGTGGATGTAAGTGCACGTGCAGATAGACAGGAGCTGGGCCATATGGGTGTCGGAGGTCAGGGCCCGAGGATGCATAAGGCCCCAGGACACCAATCGCAACAACTCTGTGATTACTAGAGGAGAGAGGAAGAGAAGGAGGAGGTACAGAGGAGAGTCTTAAGGAGCTTCCAGAATTTAAGAAGATCCCGCTCAAGCCGCAGAGGGAGGGGGAGGGTGTTCGATTGGAGGGAGTCAGCTGAGGAAAGTGAACCACCACCTGCCCTCTGTTTAGCAAAACGCTTCACACACAGAGAGTTGCTGCCAGAGGAGCGTAGTGGTCAAGGGGGTGAGTTTTTAGTAAGATAAAGTTGAAGATAGTGTGGTCCCCGGACCTAGACCGCCTTGTGGATGATGCAGAGGGATTTGAATTTAATTCGTTCAGCAACCGGGAGCCAGTGAAGACTTTTTAGTGCAGGAGAGATGCGGTCCCTGGGCTAAAGGCTAAGGATAAATCTCGCTGCCCTATTCTGGATTAGCTGGATGGGTCGCAGAGTTCAACATGGTAAAGTTTGCCCGTACGGAAACGTGCCGGTAAATGTAATTACCAGCGCATTCATTCCAGACCGGCAAACTTGTAAGGAGGCCCAGTAAGCAAGCATGTCCACTCATGTTCAATAGACCGAACAAGAGAACCAAAATGTGGTGCAATTGCTTAAGCTGAGGCCACTAATCCACAGTTGTTCAGGATTTCTATAATATCTTTGAAGAGGGCTCTGTAACATTTGGGTCTCCATTTTGCACTACAACTCCCACCCGCCTTATCCAGCATAGTCAATGTTGTGGGATTATGGGAGTCATAGTCCCCAACACCTGGAGAGCCGCAGGATGCAGATCCTTATCTTAGATCATCTGTGCCATTACAAAAGAGGCACAACCTTTTGCAGGTTGGTCTGTAGCCCTTTTCCCTAAACAAGGATTTAGATTTGCATATCAGGTGGCATGACACATTTCAAGATTCTTTGGATGATATATGATTAGTCGATTCCCACCATTTTGCTGATTTGTGTTAATGGGTGTGTTTTTATAGCACAGACCTGACCCTAGGGAGCTGAAGAGAGCTTTACACAGAAAAGGGCAAAGAGAGCTACCCTCACAGCTGTGCGGTTCACAGAATGGCGCTTGAGTGGTTACAGAGCGCATGATTTTTCAATGGCTTCGGGGGCGGCGGTGGGAGGCGGGAGGCGTTCGTGTGAATGGGTCATCTGTGATCCGGTATGCAGTCTTTATAACAAATGAAAAAATAACGACAGTGTTTTCGATATTTTCATTATTTTCATTAAATGCACTATCCAACACTTTCCCCAAATATTCTAGGACTGGAGTTAGTATATACAATTACACCAGTCCTAAAATATGTTGGTGAGGGTGTTTGGTGCTTTTAAATAAAATAATGACCTGTGACTCGTATTCTGCGGCCTTTATTTTGCGGCCACAGTCTTCATGGCCAGCGCTGCATCCCTCTGGGTACATGCAGGTGGGTTTTGGCAGTGGTAGCATATTGTTCACCAGTGCATGATATGATCGTTTTTTTTATAAGCGCTTAATACCCAGAGGTTTCTAAGCGCGGACCTGCGATCGACCCTGTGGTGCTCTGCGTTGTCTTGCTTCCAAGGCGAGCACGTTGCCACTGAGCTATCCTCTCGAGCAAGTAGTAAGCCATCCAAAACACTGAACACATTTGAAAAAAAAAGGAAAAAACCTGAGGCCCCCCGTGGAACATACAAGTACAGGATTCCCCCAAAACAAAGTCAGCTCCATAGTGCCCCTCATTCACAAAGACAAGTCAACGCGCCCAGGGGTGAGGGCATCCATTAGGATGAAGGACCCCAGGAGCGGTGAACACCAGGACGTGCAAGTATTGGGTTCGTGGGGGAAGCGAAGACAGTGATGCCGGGAAAAGTGGCAGAAGGGTCTCCTGGCATATTCCAGTGGAGCCATAATGAGAGCGCGTGAGGCAGCTGTGCAGACCCAAGAGAAGATATAACTTGCTAGGTAACTCACGGTAAGATGAGCATTACTTACATAGGGGGTACAAATACACCCAATAAGTGCAAAGGGGTGAAGGCAGCAAAGGCAGAGCGGTGGTGATGGTCAGGGAAGGCGTTCTTTCTTAATGTTTGAAAGCAGGGCCTGAGCCTCAGTTAGAGTGCCAGAAAGTTAGAGATTCTAGTAGTGTAAATGGAGTAGTCTGGTTTCTTTGAATTCACTTTGCGTGCCTTCTGGAGTTCAAGAAATTTTGCAATTGTACTCCAAGTGACACAGTGCTGTCCGGTGAGGTGCAGCTTTTCCCTTGTGTAGTCAGGTTTGCCAGTGCACAGGGTTTTGAAGGTGATGCATGAGGTTGTCAATTTCTATGTGTGACTGTTAGGCAGAAACCTCTGCAGTTCCCTTAGGGAACAATGCAAAAGATTTAAGACTACAGGTGTTGGCAGTAAACCCACTTGGTAGCAGTTTGCACCACCCATATTTACCTGGTAGCTGTGGCTGAGCAGTCAGACTTCCCTCAAGAAGAGTTAGGCAGTATGCAAAGTATACACAATAGGTACTCCGATACAATAATACAAGCAAACACTGACCAGAGCTTTGGTATCAAAGTATATAATTATTTATTTAAAAACACAGTTTGAAACACTCCAGCACTCTTATTGTAAAATATTCTAAACACAGTTACTATTGTAATATATACACCCCTTTTTCCTTATCAGATAAGTCACTGTAAAACACCACTTATTTTCATACAGAGGTGAGCGCTTAACTAGATGGCACTCCAATAAGTTTGTGAGAAAGGGAGGGAAAAAGACAGAATATGGAAAGGTACACCACTCTAAGATTCAGGAACACTGTTAGCAAGGCAGACGAGCAAAAGTCACTGGTGAGCCAAAGTCCAAAGGCTGGGCCCACACGGAGAGAGCAGAGCACAAATGCGCCCAAGATCACACAGTTACACTAGGCTTAGAAAGTCTTGCAGAGGGTTCAGAAGGAGTTTAGAGAGGCTTAGGAAAGTTTAGTCAGGGTGTCCCAGGCTAACCCAGGTTCGAAAGCCGGGGGCTAAATCTACCCCGTACAGTCGGTAGCAAGGGAAGCCAGGCGGGACACGGTACCTTAAGTGGGAAGGATCCTCCAGCAGTGGCAGTTGTTCCTGGTAGTGGGTGCAAGTTGCGTCGTCCAGGGGAAGAGAAGATCTCGACTTGGAGGAAAGATGAAGGTCGTTGCACTACCAGGGCAGAAACCAGCCGCAGAGTTTTCCGGTTAAAGGTGGTACCTTTGTTTCACGGTCGTGGTAAAACGTGGTATCCCGGTTGCCGGGGTGTTTGGCACAGGCAAGGCGGCCACGAGGTACGTCGGGAAAGCGAAAAGATGGTGAAACTGGTTATCCCCACCAGTCAAAGGAAGAAGACTCTCCGGCGGGAGATCTCCTCTGGCGTTGGGAAAAGTGGTGAGGCAGTCCAGCAGGGCTCCACCGGTGGTGGTGTCGTGGCAGGTCGGCTCAGCTTCTCCCTCGTCGGATTCTTAGGTCCTGTGGTGACTTCTGAAGTTCCAGTCCCCAAAGCCCTGCTTTTATGCAGCAAACCCCCATTCACTCAGCCTAGCTGTCATTCAAACATGCTAAGTGGTGAGCCGGCCGGCTCACCACTTGGGCCAATCAGGATGGAGTGCGACTTGAGTTGCCTAGGCAACTCAGTCCAGGGTGCCTAAATTTCTCTCCATCCCTCCTAAGTACCCCAGACAGAGTGGCACCACTTTGGAGGGCTTCTCTGGAGAAGCCCGCCAAAAAGTGGAACAAAGGGCTCGACTTGGGTTGGAGTCACAGAAGAGAACACAAACGCCATTTTAGAATCAAGTTTTGGCAAAAAATACCAACCGGAGAATTAATATTAATTAAATAAACCGGCGGTATGTTCAAGGCTACCGTAAATAATTAAATAAAGATAGTAGCCTAAAACAATGGGAAATCCCATAGGAAAATATTTGCGGTTGAATATAAAAGTAGTATCCACTGCCACCAGCCAAAACTCGAGCAGGGGGGACAGAGACGTGCCCCCTCGACTAACAGACCCTGGGGCAATAGAATTGCCCCAGCCAGTACGTCCACAATATGATGGTTTGTACTGGTTCTGTTCAGAATTTAAGACTAGTAAAGTCAATGGTGACTTTACATGCCCTGGGAGACAGTAGTCAGTCCCAGGGTATGGAGTCTATACTGGGGGGTCACTATGACACCCCTGTGTTACTGCACGGAGGGTGCTGTGTAACACACATCACAAAAACACATGAAGCCCTATGGAGTAAAAGACCCCATAGCCCATTAAACACATCTAGATTCAAAGAAACACACTCAAATCATGCCCAAGAGTGAGGGTAAAAGAGTCTCACTCTTGGCAGGAGAAAAAAATAAACCCCAAAAAATCCAGCAAACCTGCTGGGGGACTCACTAGGTTAGGAAATTCAGCCTAAACAGAGAATTCTCCCTAACAGTGACTCACTGGGGAGCCAGCAGATGTTGAATTACAGTGACTTGGCAGATGTGGAGACAGGGGAGGAGCAGCTGTCAAGATGCAATTTTTCAGCTTTGGATTTGCCTCCCTTAATCAAGATGAGCCATTTGTTGGGTTTCATTTGGCAAATGGTGAGGGCATCGATGTATGGAGGATGCCTGGGCAGGACCTGTGATGGTTGATGCCGTTGACTGTTGGCACTTTGGAACAGAGTTGGGTTTCATTCACATATTGATGTAGTGTGATGCCTGCACAGGAGGAGAGTGGGGAGAGCGAGGTCCTGTGGCCAGTAGGGATGAATGCTGCTGAGCGATTTAGGCTGGCCAGAAGGCTGGGTTGGCCCTTGTGGCTGATTCACAGAGCATCATAGGAAACCTTTATTGTTATCTTCCCTGGTACTGCAGGGAGGTTTTGATTTTTAAATGTTTTTATTGGCATTTGCAATCATACACATGGCAGTAGAGCACGGAGTGTGCTTTATATTATTGATCATGTGTCGTGTCTGCCAAGAGAACAACAAATAACAACAAACTAACAAAATTAACAGTAATAACAACTTTGACTGTCCACTCCCATGGAATCGTGACGTGGTCTTTATTCTGTGTGTTTGGCTCAGGACCGGGGCCACCCCTCTTCGTGGCCGTTTCGGGGCACAGCACTTGGAACGCACTCGGGCTCATCGATCTGATCATGACGTTTTACCTGGAATTTGTGTCCTGTTGGGCTGTTCAGGGGGGTTTGAAGTCTGTCGATAAGATCATGTCCCTCATGAGGGCTCTCCAGGACTCCAGTGTTGTGCTCGCGTCGTCCCCGCCTCTGTTGTTTCCCTCCTCCCAGGCCCTGGTTTCGGCCATGGTCCATCTTTCCATTTCCCTGATCCAGGGTCCGTATCTGGGGCCTGCGGGCGATTTCCAGGCCATCGCTATTGTTCTTTTCACAAGAATGGATGCCATGTCCATGAGCTTCACTAGATGTTTGATTTTGCCAAGTCTCGGGTGGGTGCCCAGGAGACATTCCTTAGGTGTCCATTCATACCTTTCCAGTCCAGCTCTCCTGCAAGTTTGCTCGGCAGCAAGCCAGAGCTTCTGGGACCTGGGGCAAGCCCAGAACATGTGGATCAGGTCAGCTTGTTCAGAGGAGCACCATGGGCATGTCGAGTGGATTTTGTTGTTGAAGGTGGCTATCCTGTGCGGGGTCATGTAGGTCCTGTAAAGGACGTTCAGCTGGATCATCCTGAACCTGGCGTTCCGTGACACCTCCTTCGGGTACAGCAGGGCTCTTGCCCATTCCTCCTCTGTGATTTCTATCCCCATGTCGGTCTCCCACCTCTCTTTCAGGCGCGCTCTTCTGGGGTTAATTTGGTCGTTTATCTGGGCGTAGAGCCTCGATGTCGGCTTCCAGCCGTCGCTCAAGTTATACATCTCCTGAACAAGGGGGTGGGTCTCTGGTTCCTCAGGCCATGTGTTCCATTTGGTCTTGGCTACGTGCCTCACCCTCTGGTAAAATAAGAATTGTCCCGAGGAGAGTCCGTCCTTTAGTTGCAGCGAATCAAAGTCCCTAAAGGCTCCTTCGTCAAACATGTCTCCCCATGTGTAGAGGCCACAAGTCTCCCAGTTCCTCATTACTGGGAGGTCGATGGGGGTCCTGCATACGTCTGTCAGCATGGGAATTTCGGGCATGTACGGGTAATGGAGGCCCAGTAGTGTTCTGACCCTGTTCCAGACCCGCCTCCCCAAGGTTACTATCATGGGCGGGTCAGGAGTGCCCACCTGCGAGCCCCTTATTATCTCCTTAGGGTGCGTAGGCCCGGTCAGTTGGCGAAGGAGGCCAGTCTCAGCAGAGGCTTCATCTGAGAGCCACTTTGTTACGTGTGTTAGTTGTGATGCGAGATAGTATCTCTGGAAGTCGGGTAGTTGGATGCCGCCCTCGGTGTGGGGGAGCGTGAGGATGTTCAGGGCGAGCCTATGTCTGGACTGACCCCAAAGAAAGTCCCTGACCAGGGATTCCAGTTTCCTGAAGAAGGGCGGGGGGATGTAGTGAGTGATGTTGGTGAAATAGTAGAGGAATCTTGGGAGTATAATCATTTTGGAGATTTCAGCTCTACCCATCATTGAGAGGGGGAGCTTTGACCAGAATTTAATGGACCTTCGAACCCCGCACATTGCTGCTTCGGTGTTGCGCTCGTGGGTGGAGGCTGGCGTGTGCATGATGGTTAAACCTAGGTAGCAAAAGGCCTCCGGCTGCCACTGGATCCCCATTTCAGGTAGTTCCTCTGCGTCCCGTCCTCTGAGTCCCGCAAGGGGGAAGAAGCATGATTTCTGTCTACTGAATTTTATCCCCGAGTATTTGGCAAAATTATCGAGGACGTCCAGTGCTGTGGGAGCAGTTTCTCGGGGGTTCCTGAGGTATAGGAGGACATCGTCGGCATATAGGGAAATTATGTTGTATGTTCCGCCAATGCTGATGCCAGAGTCGAACAATTGCTTCCTGAAATAGATTGCCACTGGTTCCAGGCCCAGGATGAACAAAATCGGCGATAGAGGGCACCCTTGCCTGGTTCCTCTTTGGATGGGCCATGCGCTTGATACCATGCCACCAGTCTTCACCCGGGCCACCGGGTTGTTATAAAGTATCTCGACCCATCGGATGAAGTGTTCCCCTAGGCCAAACTCTCTCAGGGTCAAGATCAGCCATTCCCAATATATCGAATCGAAAGCTTTTACAGCGTCGAGTGAGAGTACCGCTAGGTCCTCCTTGCTCTCTACTGTTTGTGCCACAACATGTTGGAGCCTCCTCAGATTGGCGGTGGTGTTGCGTCCTGGGACGAAGCCGTTCTGGTCTTCATGTATTAGAGACCCTATCACCCTCGAGAGCCTCTTGGCTAGTATAGTCGTAAGGATTTTGCCATCATAGTTCAGCATAGCCAAGGGGCGGTACGAGTCACACTCATCAGATGGTTTGCCCGGCTTGAGCATTGGTATTATGAGAGTCTCTCTCATGCTGCTCGGCAAGGTTCCAGTCTCATAAGCCTCCAAATAGACTTTGTGTATTATCGGGGTTAGGGTCTCCTCGTAAGCCATATAGAATTCTGGAGTGAGGCCGTCCGTCCCGGGTGTCTTGCTGGTGGAGAGGGACCTGATCGCTTCCGATATGTCTTCTAGTGTGATAGCCTCCTTCAGCCCAGCTCGGTGTTCTTGACTCAGCTTGGGTAGTCCGATTTCGTCCAGGGTGTCTCTTATGTCTTCTTCGGGGATTCGCTCGTTGTGGGCGTAAAGTTCGGCGTAAAAGCTTGAGAAGACTTCATTTATTACTTGTTGCGTCCTCTGTGTTATACCTCCCTCGTCTTTGATCTCTTTAAGGGCCTGCCTTGGGTTCTCCCTCTTACATAACCAGGCAAGTATCCTGCCGGGCTTGTCCGCTTCTTTGTGTGCCCTCAGGGTCCGTGTGGAGAAGTCGAACTTGGACAGCCTCTCCCAGGCTGTCCTACATTCTTCCCTGATATCCTTCAGTTTGGCTTCCCTGGCAGCGGTCGGAGGCGAAGCATCTTCCAGTTGCCTGATCTCATCCTCCTTGTCCTCCAGCTCCTTCCTCAGTTGCCTCCTGATCCCACCGGCCTCAGCTATTATCTCACCCCTCGTTACCACCTTAATGGCTTCCCAGAATGTGCTCCACTTCTGGACCGATCCTTTGTTGATCTGTACGTACTCGTCTAGTTTCTCTCTTAGGGTTTCCTTGAATGCAGGGTCCGTTAAGGTTTCAGTTGGCATGCGCCACATTGGGATAGGGGGCCGCGGGCCTCTTAGGTGGAGCTGTATCAGGAGAGGAGAATGGTCCGAAATCGATCTTCCCAGGTAGTTCGCCGACTCAACCAGCGGTATCAGTGCGTTGTCGACGAAAAGGTGGTCTATCCTGGTGTGTAAATCGTAGGGGGCTGAGTAGAATGAGTAGGCCCTGTCGATAGGATGCAAGTCTCGCCAGGCGTCAACCAGGTGCAAGTCCGCAACCGCAGTGCGGAGAGCGCGGGAGGCAGGGCCGTTGGGGGTGCGCGGCGTTAAAGATCTGTCTGTGTCTTCGTTCATCACGCAGTTAAAGTCTCCCCCCCCACAAGAGGGCGTCCTCCCTGTGGTGTGCAATTTTGGCGCATATCTGCCTGAGGTGGGAGGGTATGCCATGTTGTGGGAAGTATGAGTTGACTATGCATAGCCGGGAATTTTCCAGCATGCCCCAGATCATCACATACCTGCCTTCTTCGTCCGTCTCCATCCCCATCTGGTGAAAGGGTGTGTCAGGGCTCACCCACGTGTATACGCCGCGTGCGTATTTCGAGTAAGAGGAGCCGCTGCCCTGGCCGCCCCAGTAGTCCGCCAATTTGTTCGCGGTGTCGGGTGTGAGGTGCGTTTCTTGCAAGAGGGCAAACGATATCTTCTTCCTTTTCAAGTAGGAGTGTATTCGATTTCTCCGCAGGTAGGATCCCATCCCTCTGACGTTCCATGTGATTATTCTGAAGCGTGTTGCCATTGCTTGGCTTTAATCATGGATGGGAGAGGCTCCCCGCCCATTTTCTGGGTTGGGCATCCACTACTAGGTGTCATGCTTCGATTTGCTTGCATGGGGTGGTGGGCTCCATTTTCCGGCCTTTGATCCTCCGTAAATTGGGGGACAGTCTTCATGAGGAGTGCAGTCATAACAAAAACTGAACAAAAATAACCTTAACTGGTGCACCCAGCTACTGCCAAGGGGGGGCAGTGCTCGGGGGCTCTCGTGCTGTCTGTCCCCATCCGGGTTTCTAGCACGAGTAGGTTCGTGCCGGCAGCTAGCCAGTACTGATCTTGCGTGGGTGTGTGCTGCGCGCCCATGAGCGGGAGGCCGGGTGGGCCCCGTAGTCACTTGATGTCCTCAATGTAGTTTCCTTGGTAGTGATGTGCACTCTTGTGGTGGTGTACAGTGCTGGTTCAAGGGCAGTGGTGTCTAGGTGTCAGTCCGTCGCCCCTTGTGCTTTCGGTTCAGTTCTCGTGGGTGGGTTCAGGGGGGACGTCCGCCAGGTTATTATGTTCCAGCCACATGGTGGCAGCGGCTGGGGTTTCCAAAAATATCGCTCTCCCCTTGTGAATCACCTTCAGTCTGGAGGGATACAGCAGCATATATTTTAGATTTAGTTTTCTCAATCTAGCTTTGATTGGGACAAAAGAGTTCCTTGCTCGCTGCACTGACTGCGTGTAATCAGGGTAGATGGTGACTTTTGAATTATCCCGCTCTATCTCTCCGCCCTCTCTCGAGAACTTTAGGATCACTTCGCGGTCCCGGAAATTGAGGACTTTCGCTATGATGGGGCGAGGAAAGGAGCCCGGGGGGGGTTTCTTCTGGAGCGATCTGTGGGCCCTTTCTATAGCGAAGCCCTGGGAGAGTTTTTCCGCCCCAATTTCCTGCTGTATTAGGGATTCTATGTAGGCCGTCGGGTCCGTGGTCTCGGCTCCCTCGGGAATACCCAGTATCCTAATATTGTTACGCCTAGCGCGGCCCTCTGCCTCCTCTGATCTTGCCTCCAGGTAGCTCACCTTTCTCCGAAGGTCCGCCACCTCTGCCTTGAGGTCTTGTGTGTCCTCGGCGATGTCCTTCTGGGTGGTTTCCATGTTGGTGACAGATTGCGGGCATCTTGTCTTATGAGTTGGATGTCAGCCTTCACCTCACCAATTTTCGTGTCAATAAATGTCCTTAGGGCAGCAATCGCCTCGAGTACGTGGTTGTCCTTGTCGCGTTCCTCTGGGCTGGTCTGCGCAGCTGTACTTTTAGGCGTGGACTGGGCGCCCGGGTGAGGTTTTGGGGTGATGAAAGGATCCATAGTGGCATTCTTGGCCTTGCCCCTTGAGGTAGACATTGCAGAGTCTCTGGTCCCCTTTGCCTGTTGTAAGTGTCTGGTCGTGTGGCTCTCCCCAGCCTGCTCTCCGTCCAGCCCACGGGGAGGGCGCCTCAGCAGGTTAATCCGCCTGTCGGGTCGACCCGCTTTGTAGTTCGGAGGCGAGGGCCGACTCGTGGGGGACGGACAAGTCCTAATTATGTTCGTCGGGATGGGGCGTGGGGCTAAGCCGGGGGGCGTCTTCGGTGTCTCCGGTGCTGGTTCCGGAGCGCGGTCCCCCGCGTGTTATTGCAGTGGGCCTCGAGGGCCAGAAGACCCGATATGCCAGTCCAGGGGGTCCCCACAGCTTCCCCGCTACGATCCGGAAGGGTCCCAGCGGGCGGGCCCCGGATTCGGCGGGAGCAGCTCCGTGCGCCGTCCGCCGTGGATAGAGAGTCTTGCCGGGAGGGTCCTGGGCCCCCCAGTGATGTTCTGTTGGGCAGCGCCACACGGTTCGGCTGGTCCCACCGCTTCGTTGGTTTCGCTCGAGCGGCAGGGAGTGTGAATGCCTGACTGGTCCCGGGGAGTGGAGGTTCAGGCTCTCCCGGGCATCGAGGCCGCCATTTTGAATGCGCCGCTCGGAGAGGGGGGGGGGAGCTGGGCAAAAGCGCCGTATCGGGGCTCCCGAGCTCCGATTTTCGTCGAGAGCAGCTGCGGAGCACGGGTCCTCGCCTCGGCTTCGGTTAGGTTGTCGGATGGGCAGCCCCGCAAACTTGAAACACCTAGTTCAGGATCAGACTACGGGGCTTGGCCGGAGCTTGAAAGTTCCGCGTCCTCACTCCATGAGCACCAAGCCACCCTGCAGGGAGGTCAGAAGCTGGTTTGGCAGGAATGGACAAGGCTTTTGTGGCTGAGGTGATCTTACTCTGATTGGCTATGTTCATTTGCAAGGAAGTGGATGGGAGGCATAGGGCAAGTGATGGGCCTAGACATGTTTATTGGGTGAGGGGAAGGAGGCGCTGTTGATATTGGTGGAAGGCAAAAAAAAACACTGTCGCTTATTTCGGTCTCATGAATTCAAGGCTATGGCGCATGTTTTCGATTGCGTTGATGGAGAACGGATTCATGATAGTGGATTTTGCACTGCGGTGCAGTGGGATGGTATGTGGTGGAACGCGTTTTGTGCAGCATCTGCCTGCCTTTATGAAGGTTCTGCTTTCTCTATTGGCTTCACCTATTGCTTCGAGGTGGTAGTCACCTCTAACTTCAAATGATGCACCATTCCTCTGAATTATAAGGCTGCATAGTCCTTCAGCATTCCCTTTCTCTTACTCAAACTGCATTGTTCTTTGTTACAGTGTCTGAAACTGGCCAGGGGGGGCGCATTTCAGCGCGGGTCCCCTTCTGCTTTAGAGAGGGCGATTGCATTGAAGCAGCAGGCCTTGCTCCGTGCTAGTGACGTGTGCCCACACCTGGTTCCCAAAGATCTTCATTGTATGGAATGAAGGAGTTACATTGTTTTGCCTATTCAATATAAAATAAATACGTAGCATTTTGCAAGTTGCTTGCATAAGAGCGCCAAGAAACCACACAGGTGGTGACAGTGCGCGGCATAAGAACCTTTAACATAACAACATAAGCTTAGTCACCGAAAGGGTATCACTACATATTATTCCCACCAAAAACATTGCCATATATATGGTCGTCTGGAACGGCCATAGGTGATATTTTTGGGGGGATAATTTTTGGTTTTTTTTTAGCAGGGGTTGCAGGGGTGTGCCCGTTCCTTTAAAAATAATGCGGGGGTTGCGCGGGTGTCCCACGCAGGTTCCATGCCTTAATATCGGCACAAAAATATGGCGATATTTATGTATGCCGATATTTTTGTGGGGATATTAACACATGGAACCACCGAAAGTGAGCTATCTGGGTCAGGGATGTGGTCAAATGGTCGTCCACTTAGTCTATCTGTAATCAGGAAACCTACATGTAGTGGCAGATCTAAGGCAGCTTGATGTGAACAGGTAGCATTATAAAGGCACTTCTGAATGATCCAGGCACAGCCCCACTCAGTATCATAGTCTACCGAAATAATGATGCAGTCAAAGATATCACGCCCGTAGAACATATCATCTGTTGTGAGAACGAAAACCACTATGTTCTCT
Organism: Ambystoma mexicanum; assembly: GCF_040938575.1. Classification (NCBI taxonomy): domain Eukaryota; kingdom Metazoa; phylum Chordata; class Amphibia; order Caudata; family Ambystomatidae; genus Ambystoma; species Ambystoma mexicanum. Next base: position 116,562,615 of record NC_090933.1, read on the forward strand.
GCACAGATGTCCACAATCCTGCAACTTTGCTTCAAACGAACCCATCAAAAGCTAGAAAAAGTCTGAAGGGTCATCTTTTCCACCTGCCAGACGTGTTCTTCTGTACCGCCCACTGGCAATGCTTCATAAATCTGCAGAATTTGCATACGGCCTGATTCACAGTGAGGCGAACAGGAGTGACTATGCCTTACCCCCGACGTGCTCTGATTTTTCTAGGTGTAACTTGGAGTTAATACTACTAGTGACTTCTCTATGAATCAAAAAGCCACTTTCCAGGAGTAAACAAGAATGAGTCCTCGTTACTCCCGGTAACTCCGTTCGTTGAATACAGATTGTGTGCTATAGGTATCATCAATCTATCAAACATATGGAAACGTTGTGCATGTAGCACAAAGCCAGGCAACATGCAGCAATGCACAGTATCACAATAGCAATGAGAGTTGGAAACACTAAGGGCACACCATTGCTCGTCACGCACCAAACACCTTGTGATCGTATCCTATGCATGCGATGACTCAAATGACCCACAAATACCTATCGAACAATGCCCCGATTTACCTGTCTAGACAAATCTCCAAGGCCCAATCTAACAGGCCAACGCATAAAGCCTACTCGCAGCTCAACCCCATCCCTAGATTCAGGCTTCAGAAAGCGGGATGTAGCAGCTTCCCAGTGATCGCGACCAAACATTGGAATGCCCCGCCCCTTATCGGTCTGAACCATCCTTCTGTTCCTGCCGCAAAGGCCTCAAAACCTGGCTCTTATCCCAAGAAATCACAAGACACTGAAATCAAAAAACTGTAAGTACATGGCTACTATTTAGAGTAGAAACTGTTAACTATACACCTTATAAATACCACCCCTGTTTCAAACCAACTGTAATAACTATGCTTATGTAAACTATTTATGCTCAATACCAACTATGTTGGAAACAAATTGTAATGTATTGCTTATAACCACCACTTTTAAACTAACTAGTGCCCAGATGCCTCCGGGTTCGGTGCGCTCTGTAAATGTCAAAATAAATAAGATTATTAAATAAATGCCTATTTTACTTTAGACTATAGTTTGTCCTAATCAAACAATGGCATGGGATACCTACCTGTGCACGCAACTCCAGACACCCGCCCTCACAGACACACAAACTGTGGACAACTGTATACTTTCATCTCTGGATCCAAATTGTCAGCATTGACTTCAATGCAGAGGCCACCATTTTGTGGTCTGTTGAAAATTGAATAAAGAAAGGGGTCTGTGATCTCCTTTAATTGCTTGGGCTCATTCTCCATTACTTCCATTGCCCCGGCGGCCTCTGTCTCTACCTGGGCCTGAGCATGCAAGTCAGTCGCAACTAACCACAAAATGCCTCTTTCCCTATATTTACTTCTTTGTAATGGTGTAGTTGGCCGGCTTCTTCTTAATGTATGCATCGCATCCTGTCAAGCAAAGTGATCAGGATAGCTTATGTGTATTCTTACTGAATTATTCTCCAAAGTGGCATATTAAATCAGAATGATACTTGTGATTAATCCTATTTTTATGAGACACAAAGTAACTTTGGTCCCTCTGCCCCTTCACATTTCATTTCTGGCTCATCATTCAGAAGGTAGGCGGTGACCGTATGAAGCCTACCACAGTTCAGGGTCAAGAGAGAGTTGCGGAAAATATGTGCCAGAGGAGAAGCCCATGCATGCACTGTGCCCCTCATCACTCACTGAAGTTGTGAGAGTGTTTGTGGGCTTCATGAGGGCAGGTGCGGGTCTGAAGTCGAGTGGGATCTACAGATTGTTTGGCGGTCAGGCAAGGAGGTGGTGGCATGAATTCACTTGCCACGTGTAAGGGTGGGGTGTTGACAGCAGGCGGGGTGCAAGTGGCTAGATATAGATGGGGTGCAATGGGAGAGTCCCATTTCCACCTGGACACCTAGGCCTGCAACCATACTTGAATAGCGCCTCCTGCCATTGGTATTGCCTCAAAGCGCTGTGGTGTATGGATCCCCTTCGGCACACCGCAGTCTGTGCACACATGTACATAAAAGGACATTTTACCCCACTTGCATCATTGCAGGCACTGCCTGGCCGTTGGCAGGATGTGGGAGAGAAATCCTGGCTTAACCGAGGCATTGCTCGCACGCCATCAGTATCACCACCGCCTTTTAACCCAAATGAACTGGCCCTGCCTCGCAGAGTACAGCAAGGTGCCATATTTCTCCTGCTTCTCCTTAATATTTATCTCAAGCCATTGACCTCCTCACTTATTTTAACCACACTTTTTAAAAAATATGCTGATGACACCCAGATACTCATCAGATACTCCTAACATTAGAAGTGACTTCAACAAGTCCTCCAACAACTTCCATCTACTTTATGATGAAAGCTACGGAATGGATGAATGCAAAAAGACAAACATTCATTATTCTGGATCCCAAACAAATTGCCTCACTCCCGCGACACTTCCCTCAGCCGATCACAAAAAGCCTGGGAATCCTACTTGACTCAAAACTCACATATGAGGCTCAAAGCAAATCGTGTGGAGATTGTTACTGAAAAAAGCGCTGCTTCTCTCTCGGGCCACTATGTCTTGCGATGGACTTATTTGCAACTAACTGCAAATAGCCAAAGCCCATGCGTTCATCTAATCCAGGGCTGTCCAACTCCAGGCCACGAGGACTGGATTTTCAGGATACGCCTCATTGATATTCATGAGATAAATCCATGCAAATTTCTTCTGGTGAATATTAATGAGGGATATCCTGAAAACCAGTCAGGATTCCGGCCCTTGTAGCCCAGAGCTGGACAACCCTGATCTAATCCCACCTCAACTCGACTGCCTCGCTCTTCTTGAAACTAAACCCATAGGCTCTAGCTTGTCCACAATACAGCAGCCACCTCTCGCCAAGCTACGAGCCAGGGCAAAATCTCACAAGGAATCTGAGCCCTCTCCTTACTTCCCATTCTACAGAGAACTCAATGAAAAACATCACACACCGTTCACCATGCCTGGGTTCTAATTTAATCCTTGTCAAATTCCAAAAACACGCAGCCAACTGAGCCCTGAGATCAGCTCAGAAAAGATTAATGGTACTCCCCTCAAAGTAAACCTCAGATGGACGGTAGTTGTGCCTTCACAGTCTGTGCCAGCAATTCCTGGAATTCCCTTGTATCACACATCCGTGACTTGGACGATGGCCTGGCCTTCAGGAAGTCATTGAAACCCTCACAGTTCTCATCCAATGGCTAACTCTTGGCCTATCGCCTTACGACCACTCTTCAGTATTCAGAAACCTTAGGATGAACAATGCATTGTATGCCTGTTGACTGAACAAAAGAATTGCTATGTCTATGCGTCCTCCTCACGCCTTTTGACTAAACTCCAAACCCGCACCCTATAAGGAGATGCATGAACAAATCTGTCCCACCCAGTGCAAAAAATCTGGCTAGACTCTGAAACAGCCCGTCGCCATTTTACAAATTACAAAAAGAGATTTACAAATCTGATGAATGGAATTGCCTTGCTGACCAGACCTTGACTCTGGACTGTGGTTGTAGGCACAGCAAGTGCAGCTCACTCAACTGGTTTGAGTGTCTGTCCACCATGTTTTCAAATAATGTATTTAAGGGCTGTAATCCTTCATTATATCTGTTCCAATCTGGCCGATATCAATGGGGAGCTACAGTTCTCCAGAAATATGCAAACGACTAGCCAGGCTAGCCAAGAGTTGAGAAAAAATGCCATTCTATCTATCTGCCCTCTTCCTTTAAAGAAAGTACATTTTATTATGTTGAAATGAATTTACATTATACCACAATGGGTTCACAAAACCTTGTAGGCAAGAGAAAACTATTACTTATTACAAAAGGATCTGTGAATTTATTTATAGCCTATTTCTGTATGTCTATGGCAAAAAAAAATGGATAACTTATTTTGATGGATTTTTTCAATAGGAACAAAGTATTTAATATTGATACCATAACTTTCTGCAAGAAGAAAAGACAATAGAGTTGTCTGCGGAGATCATATGTTATTGTGAATCAATGAGAATAGCAGTAGCAAAGCATTGCTTTCCAAAGAGAAGCGATATCTCGATTCCAGAGTCTGACATTGCAAGGGTTTGCCATCAGTTGTTTCCTAGATGTTTTGCACCGCGACTCTCAAGATCCTTCCCCATTAACCATGCAGGTTGGGCCTAATGCAAATAGTAATCCAACAAATCTGGAGAGTCAAAGGTTGGAGACCCTGCTGCATTATAATGTGCTCCATTGGAAAACTTGATTTTGTTTTGCTAAAAAAAAAAATGTTGACTCAATTTTAATGCAAATTAAAAATGAAAATATAAAATAAATAATTTAGTGCTAAATGGCTACAAATAATTCCTATGCTGTTGCCCTTTGTTCTGCTGTTTCACACATTCTATTTGGGAAAAGCAGAGTAGCCAAAAGCAAGGAACCTATTTCCGCGGATTTGACTGTGTTTAGATTTTCAAGCCATCCTATGGAGAAAACAACCCTACTGTATGTCCCTGCAGAGCTATAAAGTATGTTTATGTTGTATGTGTGGTTTTAGTGCCTCCATTAAAAAGATATTGCAATGTTTTATATACATATAAAATATATAGCAAGAAGAGCGGAAATGTTTGACATTTTCAAAGCTATCAATTTGGGAGGACATTAGTTTGCCTTCCAGGTTTGGCCTTGGGCCATTCTTAAACATTATCCTCACAAAGCCGCGGCATTGGAACCCGGTGGAGGTTGAAAGCCCCAGTGAGCACGAGTCAGCAAAAGGCGGTTGCCCATCACCGGCATGTATCTGCGGTGCGGCCTCTGCTTCAGTTTAGCTCCCACAGCTTCCGCTTCTTTGGGGCGTCGCCACTGATGCACAACCTCAATTCATGGGCATCCGTCCGACCACACTGTTGGGTGCATCTCCTGGGGCTAAATCTGGGTCTGGCACAGATGGCAACTTTGTGAGGTTCGGCCTTTTTTTTGATGACTGTCATTTCAGGAATCCTAGCTATGTCTTTTGGCAGGCGGTGTTTAATGGGCAGATGAACTTCAAACATGCACCGCAAGACCAAGGCTGCACGTTATGTGGATTTTACGGCCTTCGGTGGTGTTGGGAGCACGTATTTGGAACTGACTTTGCAGCCATCCGGTGAAACAGGCTGTCCTCAAGGCATTAAGTGGCTCTGGATTTCGTTAAGTTTGCTTCCTTTCTGTTGGTGGGCTACATCGCACCCTGCCATCAACCATGCTGTGCGCTGTCCAGGGGCGTTGCTAGGGGGGGGATAAGGGGGCTATAGCCCCTGATCTTTTGGTTGTAGCCCCAGATAGAATCTCAGGAGCTACAGCCAAAAGACTAGCTAGCCCCCAGTCCCAACAGTTCCAACATCAGAGTAGCCCCGGGTCTTTTCCAGACCTGGCAACTCCCCTGGCGCTGTCATCTACTCTGTTTTTAACACAGTGTACCCTCTGATCATTGGTGGTCTGTAACACATTTAGGGTAGCATTGTGATATCTCTGATCTCCGAGTAGTACCCACATCAAAGTCCTTTCTTACTTTGTACCTTTTAATGTGAACCAAGCAACACAACATCCCTTTGCTACAAAACTTTAGTATGTGTCTAGAAACAATATATATATATATATATATATATATATATATATATATATATATATATATATATATATATATATATACACACACACACACGCATATATGGGAGAGGCCATTTGAGCCAAGTCACACATTCCACAACGCCACCTAGTAGCCATCGCTGGAAGTTCACCCCAGTTGTGAGTCACAAAAGCAAGGAATTCCTGGTATGCAAATTAGCTCAAATGCAAACGTTTTTCTCCAGGAAATTCTTTGTCTGAGTGCGGTGCTACCTTATACAACCCAAGGCAGACATTTGCAAGTCACTGCCCTCTTAGACAAAGACAGTTTCCTGGAGAAAAAGATTTGCATTTGAGCTAATTTGCATACCCACAATACCTTGCTGTTGTGGCTCACAACTGGGGATGAACTTCCACCAATGTCGTTGTGGAATGTGTGATTTGGCTCAAATGGGCTTTCCTACTTTCACATTTCAGGTGAAAGGTTTCTTTCAAACCTTTTAAACCCACCATAACTTTCTTGGTGTACATATATATAACTTTCTTTGTGTACATATATATAGGATAATCCATTTGTGGCCACTCAAACATCCCACCTAGTAGCCTCAAGTTCAGAGCCACATCAGCAAGGCACGGTGGGTATGCAAATTAGCTTAAATACAGGCTTTTTGCTCCAGCAAAAGCATTGGCTGCTAGATGGTGTTGTTGCAAATGTAACTTGGCTCAAATGGCTTATCCTACTTTCACATTTCAGGTGAAAGGGATTTTTTCAAGCCTTTTTAAACTCGCCATAATTTTACATACATAAATCTTTAATGGGTGTGCTAGGAATTTAGACAAGATATTTGTTTAAAGGCTGAATTGGCACAAACTGCAGACCTGTGACCTGCAGTGCATTGGCAAGGAGCCAGCACAGAAGTAAATGCTGGTAGGTAGGCATTACTGCCTGTGTTCTATTGTAACTACTAGCTCTTTTTTTGTAAATATTAGCTCATTTTTGTAACTATTAGCTCCTTTAAAAAAAAAATCATAATTTGCACTTTTTTCTGCAATATGGCTAAAGCCTTGCAGTGGCGCTTCAAACCACAGATCTAAAGTCTTTGCCAATTCAACCATATAATGTATATTTACACTTTTATGTATTCTAAAAGTCCTTGTTCGTGACAAAGCATACATGCACATCCTAGTTTGGACTGGAAAAATAAGCCTTCTAGCGCCTAGAGTCCCAGGGATCACCAGCCATAACTTACTATTTACCTGCGCTCTGGGCCCATCTGGCACTGTAATATTGCATGAATGTGTGGTGTTTGGAAATGCAGAACCGGTTTGGATATTTTGTTTGCCATGCCCATAATGTATTTTTTTCGTCATTACTGCATATTCCTTGGTTGCATTCATGAAATGAATCACTGTTGCACCACCTTCAGGGAAGGAGCCTTCCTAATGACATGCAAACGCGATGCACAGAGATTTGCTCAAGGGCATCTCAAAGATGGTGGAGGTATCCCAAGATTTGTCCCAGTTCTAGGCTTCAAGAATCAGGTATATGGTGACGGGTGCCTATCTGAGAGTCTCTCTGCCATCCCCTGGTGTGCTCCAGGGCAAACCTTTGAGCCTTTGATCTATGATGCCTCATTTTAGCATGCCAAGTGGAAGGTCACCATGAAGGGTCTCGAGAGGCAGCTCGACAGATTGTGAACTGAGGCTACTGGGAAAGCGAAAAGAAAGATACACCACCGCAACATTATTGAAATGAGGTACCTGGCTGAGGACAGTGCCAGGTGTATGCAGTTAAGCACTATAAGGATTCGGTGATGCCTTCTGTTGTGTTGCTACTCAGTACTTGTGATGGTCTGGATTCCTTAATGTCTTGCGTACCCCTTAATGATCAGTGTGAGTCATAATCCAGTAGTCATCCTTGTATATATGCATTTTCTTGACCACCTGAGACCCTAACAGACGGTAAGCAGTGATTTCACAAACTTCATTTTATAAATCTTAAATTTGGTTGAATCAATTATACACCTATATAAATATACTAGTGTACAGGCCCGTGTACACGGGCCAAAGTGCAGGTTTTATTGACACAGTAGGACCACCATATATCCTAAGCCAACAGCTCCCTCTAGCAGTGACAACGGGCGAAGCTATGCAAATTGGAATTGTCTCTATATAACCCAAGGCAACAGCTCCATCTAGCGGTGACAACCGGTGAAGTTATGACTGCATCAGACAAACATGCAGGGACAAACAAACAAATGGCCTTTTATTATATTGTTAGATGAGATATGTGTGTGTTTGGGTGGGGGTTAGGGGTTGGGTGGTGGTTGGTGGTGTGGCAGTGAGGTAGGTAAGGGGGAAAGGGGATCTCATTTGGGAATAGGTCGATGTAAATAAGTCAGCCAAATTGAAGATCTCGTAGAGCCCTCACAGAAAGATGGAGGTAGATGCAAAATATCAGCACCTTTTCAGAAATCTCATTTTCTTTGGCACAGTTTTGGACTTGCTTGTTATGAGAAGGCTTTGTAGCAGGGATCTGCAACCTTTGGCTCTCCAGATTTGGACTACACCTCCCATCAGGCCTAGCCAACATTGCCAGTGGGGGGAGGAGGAGGGATCTTTAGAGTCCCAGCCCAAAGAGCCACAGGTTGCAGATGACTGCTTTTTAGAGTTTGACTGAATATGCAGATTTGGAGTTTTCAAATTGTTTTTAGAATAAAGCAGATCCTTCTAGCACAAGCTCACTGTATGGCGCTTTCTTTAAATATGCCAGAAATTTAGATGTGCTTATTTACAAGAAATATCCCATCGCTGTGCTTTTGATACTGAGAGAGCTATAACTCAGGTTCCGAAGCAGCAGGTGAAAGGCACTGCTGTTTTCTTCTTTTCATAAGACTTCATTCCCAAGGACAAAACTTGTTCCAATGTTTTCCCTCCTAAGGAATTTAATTTTGAAGGTCTACTGATCCGATATTTTAAGGGTGTTGTGTGTGTATTAGTATTTCCGTACTATAACACAAAAGATCAAGACCAACAAGTGATAAACAGAAATTATTACACTACACCTAATTGCTTTTTAACAGTGTGTCTATTTCTTAACAACAAGAAGTCGTTGACACGAGTTTCAGCCGGAATATATGAGCCCTTCACTGTAGCCCTTTGATGCTCTAGCCTTCTTCAGGACATAAGTGGGTGCAGTACTATGCCCCACTGCTTACAATCGTTTGTACTCATGGCCAGGGGTGTTGCTAGGTCTGGAAAAGACCCGGGGCTACGCTGATGTCGGAACTGTCGGGACTGGGGGCTAGCTAGCCTTTTGGCTGTAGCTCCTGAGATTCTATCAGGGGCTACAACCAAAAGACCAGGGGCTATAGCCCCTTAGCCCCCCCCTAGCAACACCTCTGCTCATGGCTATCTCAACCATTGAACTCTGCACCTCAGATTCTGTGATTTGTCATGGTGAGGTGACTGCTTCACTTGAAAATGAACCCACACATTGCTGGTGCTCAAATTAGTCTATCACTTGTTGGTATTGATCTTTTGAGTTATATTACGGTTATTATGCAGGTGATCAAGACCGAACCAGGTACCCTTATATAGTAGAGATGGTCTGTATTATTATTTCTACAGTGTAAACCTAGCTGTCAAGCAATAGAATGATGTTTAGCAGTGGTAAAAGTGTACAAAAAGAAGTAGTGGAACTATGTTCCCTGATTGGCCTGTCACGTGCAATCCAAACCGCCAAACAAACACACCTGCTGTTTAAGTGACTGTTCAGTGCAGTGTATTGAAGTGCAAGGTTCTTACATCTTCCTAGACTCACTTTGACCACTTCTGTTTAGAAGGCAGGGTGCCGAGCAGCCACCAGAGGAGGGAGAGGGTAGACAGGATAGTTAGGATGGAGGTGGAGAGGAGCGACTTCACTGATCAACTTTTCATGAGATGCTCCTTGAAGATCGGAGTCTTCAGCTCCTTCCGGCAGGCGGGAGCGGGCCAGACCGGTTACTCTTTGTAATTTATTCTGGAGTCCAGGTGTGCAGTATGAGAAGGCTTTTTTTCGGATGTCCTCCTTCTAGCATTTGTTCATCTCTACCCTGGTGATGCTGGGGCTTCTGGGGCTGCAGAATGGTGAGTTGTGCCCCTAGGTAGGATGCTGCACTGGTCTTCATTGCCTTGCATGTAGTGCCAGCAGATGTGAATATCATGCAGGTCAGGAAAGGCAGCAAGTGCAGTTTCCTGAGGATGCGGGGGCTCTGCTTGCATTTCTTTAGGCCTGTGGGAGGCAGTCTGCGGCGGCATGGAGGATCACATTCAATGGCGCCGTAGGGGAGGAAAAGATGTCTGCAAGGAACATGGTCCCATTATCCAGGTGAGAGATGCCCAGCGCTTGGATAGCATTTCTCATGTTTAGAATGGGCTTGTAGGGCTGGCCTTTGCAGAGGAAAGGGAACTGGTACCACACTGTCTATGCTTTTTCTTGGCGATGTGTGCCTCAAGCGAGAGGTGGGGGTTTAAAGATGCAAATGGGGGTGGGGTGCCAGAATGTAACCACTATAGCAACAAATAAAAAATTGCAAGAGAGCGTAGCTAATAGGACTATTTCCTGCAACATACCCACGTATGGGCTCATTCACAGTACAAGGTGTGTAGCATGAGGATACAGCTATAAACATTATATTATATTATATTATATGTGTATCCAAACAATAACAGATGTGCAGATATATACAATCATGAGCAGTCAATTGCAGTAGGACTAGGTGGGGCGGTCATGGGGAAGGGCTTATTACTGTCGACGAAGAATCCAAACATGTGACATGGGGCGCAAATCTGTCGATTTTCATTTCTGGTCACCCTCTTTGGTTTTGCATGTTCTGTGGCACTCCCAGGTAGGATGGACCCAGTAGCAATTTGCCATTCCAGCCTGAATCAGAGTCAAGCAGTGCTTCGTTCACTGGATGTCAACGAAACAGTTGATCTCATTGACTGCTAATCCAGCGGAGAAGGACGGTCTCATCTACCACACTCTAAAGTAGTGGTGAAGTCTCCAGGGCTGTGGAAGTGTGCCCTGTACCCTCCCTTCAGAGGTCGAGCACATGGAGTACCACAGGCAATCTCTGTAGCGTGGCCCCACCCACACACAGTGCCCATGTCCTACTCTACCCTTTGATGGTGCAATTCTTGACTGGCAATAGAGGATCTGTTAAACGCTCCTTGATCGCTACCAAAGTCCTTCCTGTGGAGCGTAAGGCACATAATGTGCTACAACATGACAGGCATATTGTAGACCTAGGGTTGAGTTTAACAAGGCAATATTCTGTGTTTGGGAAAATGAGCACGGGTAATGGGGATTCCCTCCTTTGCATGTCAACACCATCCATTCAGAGATTTCTGCCGGCTTGTGATCTCTGCCAGTGCATAATCTCTGCCAGCGCAGCGCATGATCTCTGCCAGTGCATAATCTCTGCCAGCGCATTATCTCTGCCGGCGCATGATCTCTGCCGGCGCATGATCTCTGCCGGCGCATGATCTCTGCCGGCGCATGATCTCTACAGGCGCATGATCTCTACAGGCGCATGATCTCTGCCGGCGCATGATCTCTGCCGGCGCATGATCTCTGCCGGCGCATGATCTCTGCCGGCGCATGATCTCTGCCGGCGCATGATCTCTGCCGGCGCATGATCTCTGCCAGCCAGCACATGATCTGCAATGCCTCTAAGTTGCACGGAGCACACAAACACTGCCAGAATTAAGCAATTTATGAAATCTGATAGAATGACTCTTTAGCCAAGAGATCCCAGCCCTCTCTTCCCAGAAAGTAAGTGAATACAGTTAATAGCACCTTGACGAAGAAAGGCTTAAATGCATCCACCTCTGGATATTTTAACGCTAAAGTAAAAAATGAATCTCTGGATTTAATTCCTTTATTGCAATACTACATATTGGTCAGGGCTTCGAAGGACGGATTTTTAGATTAGCATCCATCTAGGCTCCTTTCGCTGTAGAAACCTTATATTTGAATTTTAAGACAATCTGTCATCTTTAATTCCACACGCCATCTTTCATCTTTAAGTTTAGGCCAGTCCCTAAAGTATTATTTCTTAAGATGCTTGTGGTCTGAGGCCACCTATTATAGAAGGTAATATAGCACTCAGTGTTATAATCCACTGCTCCAGGCTACTGACGGTGCTAAAATGGCCGCCGATATTTAATGCATTGCCACCTTGGGTACTTGCATAGCTCTCGGAAATTCCTATTCCAGAAAGAACTATCAACAGACGATAGTGCTAATTGCTGAAGGGGATACACCTAGGTTCTCACCTAAGTTTTGAAAGGTCCCGCACCAGAAGTAGTCACCATTAGCCTGCGTGTGAGCTATGAATGGCCACTGAACACACAGGAGATGACAGAGTATGCTTATGTTCTGCCGTGACCCTCCCTCCACATCCACAATGCACATCTTTTACTAGGTTTTTACCAACAATTGCACATTTTTCACCGCAAGGTATCAATACCATTCTCTAAACTTCCAACTAAGAACCTCAGCAGCCCCAACAAATACCAGTGTATAAAATGGGGTGGATTAAATCAAATAAAACCTACTGGTTAGGAGTAAAAATTGAGCACAAATGCAAGCTCCATCTCCACCACTAGGACAGCACAGACACAAGCTTGGCTTCCGGCCATTGTAATGTATTGATAGAGAGCATCTATAACATAATACAAAATGTGTATCTGTATAGCGCACATTTACAAGCAGGGGATATCTAAGCACTAGAGACAGATAAAGTATCACATTATGGACAGGCAGCTATCAACTACGGGGATATATTCCACCGAGGGGTTGCTAGTGACATCTGACTGACAGTAAGAGCAAAGCTAAAGTTGTCTATGGGATGCCCAAAGAGAAACCTGCCCCATAGTTCAAAGGTACCCAACTATATTTGGTGTCCAATGACAAAATCAACTGGGAAATGGCTGCCAGGGGGCGACATTTCCCCCAAAAATGCACCCTCATTAAAATCAAACACTCTCCCCAAATATTCTACGATGGGAGATTATGATATACAATGATACCCCTCCTAGAATATTTGCGGATAGTATTTTAGGGGTCAGGAAAAGAAAGTCACCTACCTGGTGACCTTTTCCAGGCGTCATTATCACATGGAACATTATATTTGTATGTTGTCTATGCCTTTTGTCTCAATTTTTCACTCCCTGCTCTGTTCCTTATGGCCCAAAATAGCAGGAGGTTTAGAGTGGTGGCAAGAGGGAACTACACACAACCTCAAAATGATGATGTGCCCCATTCCTTTACCCCCACAACAGACCAAAGAAGAAAAGAAATGCTGTACCCCCTTGCGGTGATGTCACAGAAGTCGAATAGGGATTCATTAATCCTCTGCCATGATGTCACAATAGTAGAATACAGCGTTTCCCAAGGGAAATAGTTGCTGTTGTTCTATGCACAACAGATGTATATTTCAGACAAAAAAACGAGTCGGGGCTTAGGGCCTAGTTCATGGGACGCTTAACGCGTCCCCCAAAGTGAGTTTGCACTGCCAATAAACACGTTTCGCCGTGTCTAATTCACAGAGCAGCGCGAAGTGTATTGTTGCAATGAAAAGCCACGTTGCACTGCAAAAGTACTCTTCTCACCATGAATTAGGCCCATTTCTCGTGGTGCGAAGAGTACTTTTGCAGTGCAAAGTGACTTAGCACTGTAAAAACGCACGTTGCACTGCTCTGTGAATTAGGCCTGGTTCAGCCCATTTGCCGTGCTAAATGTTCCATGAATTAGACCCTTGGTGTACCTGCTAGGACTCAAACTTCTGAGCATGAGATCAAACTCAAATGCAAATTGTGGATGCATAAGTCCACCGAGCCAAAGAACTGGCTTATTCAGATGGCACACACCGGTCAACAAATGTGTTGTGTACTGTCATATGAGCCCTGAATTATCTTGCAACAGTTTTATGAGTGGCAGGGGTGGCTGGCTCATTGGGGTGCTAGGGGGCTGCCTTCAACAAGCAATGAGTTGGTGGCAGATCTCTCTCTTCGGCAGGGGCCTCCCTCTGGAACAACCTTCCTGCCTCCCTGAAACTCAAGGAGAACCATCTCTGGTTCCGGTAGCACCTCAAAACCTTCCTCTTTGCTTTTGCTTTCTCTCCCCCTCTCCCCTGCTGAATTCCTGGTAGAAACTGTACTAGTCACCTGGCCACCCTTTCTGATCTCGGGCCCAGGCCCCGCCAGTTTCCCACCTGCACTGCCTTCCTGGCAACCCCTGCACATGGGGACTGTTTTCTGTGTCCCTACAGTCCCCCTACCAGCACTTATGTCTGCACTTACCTTGAACTTGGCACCAGCTGGCCGTTTTTATTTATCTTATTTATTCTACTATCCCATGTACTGCACTTTCCACTCTCCCTTCCCCCACGCACTTTTCCCTTTCCCCCACACACTTTTCCTTTTCCCCCTCCCCATGCACTTGTGCAATCTGAATGACACCCGGCCTAGTAGGATAGCTGTCTGTCTTCCCTTTGTTCCCCCTCCCTTGCCTCGTCGCGCCTTGAATCACTTGTGTATAGGCGCGTTATAAATGCCATATCATATCATGTCTGGACCTGCTGGGTATTGTGGCCAAAAAGCACTTTCTTTTCATTTGCCTAAGAGAGTGAGTGCTTTTCGCTCCATAATGCAAATGTAGTCTTTTCATTAGCAAAGAACCTTAAAATATTTCGATCCTTTGCAAATGCAGACTGCTGCATCGTGAAGTGCATGGTCCAGGCTGGGGATAACAATGCTCAGCCCTTCCTCATGCACAGCAGCTGCAAAAGGCAGTAGTGAGACCTCGCTGATATTACAGACTTTATCCCCGCCCTGTAGGAGCTGGCAGGAGGAATGGTCAGAATCCCGACTCCAGTCTCGGGAGGATAGCTCAGGGGCAACGTGCTCACCTTGGAAGCAAGACGACACGGAGCAACACAGATTCGATGGGTCCAGTTTTCGAAGCCTCTGGGTATTAAGCACATTATAAATAACCAATTACAATTACCCTACCTGATTCCAGAGTGGCGAGAGTCAGGGATGAATAGAGACGCCATGTGACAGAGGAGAGGTTGTCCCCAGAGAGGAGAAGATTATCACTGCTGTGACCAGTGCTTCATTTATGGGGAAGGGGTTCACAGGGATCAGCCCTGGCACTTATTTTTGAGCCCCAGCACTTATTCTCTCAGACTCACTTTAATTATGAAGTGGTGATAGTCAGTGCATCCATCAACCACAATGAGCAGGTGTAGGCTGTAGTGCAACCCCAAATATGTCGTCACTGTGGGGAGCAGGTATGGGTGGTGGCATCACTGGTCGGGAACTGCCCACCGTCAAGTGTCACAGGAGTACTAGAACATATTTGGTCCCTGGCACTTATTTTATTTACAAATCAAGCACTGGATGTGGCCCAAAGTCAATCTATATAAAAAGAAGATGTACATGGATGAATGGGTGTGCGTGTGTGTCTTAATGTGTGTGCATGTGTGTGTGTACGTGTTGGAGAGGGCACGTTTGTTTGAAAGATGCTGTGAGCTTGCATGAGTGACGGAGATAGTGCATCTGTGTGAGTGTGTCTGATTGGGTGTGTAGTTTCTAGGATGCAAAGCAGGTCCTCTGCACCTGCCATGTGTTTTGTGGGGGAAGAGCATATGGTGCGAGGCCATGGAAAGGTGCTTTAGAGGGCAATAAGGCATTACTGGGCAGCGAGCATAGCCAGCACATGCTCTTACAGTGGCAAAAACTGGAATTACTGGGGACAGCCAACACTATTGTGTTTTTACAGAGACAGGAGTACTGGCATTATTGGGCAAGCCAACACAAGGATGTTCTTAAAGTGGTGGGTCCTGCAAGCCTTAATGGATAAAGCCATCAAAAGTGTGTTTTTCCAGTTCCAGTACTTTCGCTATTTGGCAAAGCGAAGACAGATATGTTCTTACAGTGACTGGCAATAGGGGCCATATTGGGCAAAGCTGGGTGTGTTCTTAGTTACAGTTCTGGCCTTATTGGGCAAAGTGAAGACAAATGTGTTCTTACAGTGACTGGCAGTACTGACCTTTTTGGTCAAAGTCATCATGGGTGTGTTTTGACATTTGCAGTACCGGTATTATTGGACAAAGAAAAGAAAAGAAAAAGCTGTTCTTCCATTCACAGGAAGCACTGGCCTTATTGGGCAAAACCATTATGGGGTGTTTTTACCGTTACAGTAATAGCCTTGTTGGACAGAGCCAGTGGACAGTGACGCAGCCAATTCTCAGTGATCGGAGGAGCTGTTGCCGTCGTTCACCCACGCCCTGCATGTACTAGCCTCGGGGCTGGCTGATTGATTAAGTGCCAGAAGAAGACTTGGTTCTGACTATGCGGGTCCGAGAGCTTGGGTGAATCGCCTTTTTCAGAGGATCTCCAATCTGCACCATCTGTGCTTGTACAGCATATATACTGTTGCAAGTGGAGGATTTATTTCCACTGTCCCATTCAACTTCCCTGAAGTTGGAATCAGGGGATGTAATACGGGCCCATATATGCTGAGAATAGGGCGGAGGACACCCTCCAAGCCCTACGTCCTGAAGAAGGTCTCTGACCGAAACACGTGTCGAAGTTTTTGTTGTGAGAAGATATCTGGCCAAACTGTGGCAGTAGATATAGAACGACACCTGATATCAGGGACTGGGCCACTGTCTTTTGTAATAATTGAAGGAGACTTTGCGGAATAATATTCTGAATGTTTTGTGATGTACCAAATATTTGGTTGTTTCTTATATTTGAATGCTGAATGAGTCCAGTATGTGGTTGTGAATGATGATATGTATTAAGTGTTTTTTACTGACTTTTATGATATTAAGATGAACTTTTCTGGTGATAAGGTTACCGAATAAAATTTGATATGTACTAAAATCTAATTCAGTGTCATCCCATTCTACTGATCCACTTTTGGATATCTTTATACTTTACCTGAAGGATCAGGGACTTGAGCGCAGGTCTACCCCTTTATTTTCCCTTTGATGTATTGTGATAGTTACAGTACTGGCATTATTAAGCAAAGCCAAGACAAAGTGTGTTGTTACTGTGGCTGGCTGTACTTGTCTTACTGGACAAATCCATTATGGGTGTGTTCTTATAGTTGCATTACTGACTTGATTGGGCAAAACCAAGACAGGTGTATTATTGCAGTGGCGGGCAGTACTGGCCTTGCTGAGCAAATCCAAGAAGAGTATGTTCTTACAGTTACAGTACTGTCAATTAGGCAATGGTAAAACAAGTATGCTCTTACAGTGGCACTACTGGTCCTATTTGGTAAAGCCATCATGGGCGGGTTCTTCTTTCAGTAGAAATGCTGGCATATATTATGGCCACAGGCAAATGCGTTGGAAAATGCTTCTGTGTACTCCTGATGACCTGGCATCTATTGTTTTTTTTTCTTTTCGTGTTATCCTAAAGAATCAATTGTAAATTGTGTGGCTTTTTAACCAATTTTCACAAAAATTTACTAAAAATGCACCATTTTAACTCATTAATTAAATAAACGTTTGGGGAGGGGGACCAGCCAAATGCCATCTTTGCTGTGTTGTGCCCCCTCGTTATGCTGGGCTGCTTGTTCTCTTTACTGTGTAATATTCACACCCTCACTCCCCGCATTCACCAGCCACAAGTTGAGAGCATATGACTGACTCAGTTTATGGGACATATTTTTCATTTCTGCACAGTACATTCCTAATGAGACTTTTTCAGTGGAATCGCTTGATTTATAGGAGAGTCCCCCCAGTATCCTAGCCAGACATCAGATGAGGCTGAACATAATGACTGTACAATCAGCACCACACAAGCAAGCGGCGAAGAGCTGGCCAAAAGAAGAGACAGAGTATCTGACATTGTGATATAGACACTGAAGGCTAATTATTCAAGCTGGGAAGTCATTGACAAAGCTACCGAAGCGGTAAATATTGATGTGAAATGAAAAAACGTATGAACAGTGCCTTGGTCCACGAATCGCTTACGCATTATGACTAGCCGGTGCGAGGTGAGGTCGGACAGGGAACGGATCATGCTTAAACTGGTGCATGCGTGTCAGGGCGTGTGGTTTTGAGATCAACCCCTAGAGGGCCTGAATGCAGAACCAGCCCGAGGCATGGACAGGGTGTGTAGTGGCACAGGGGCCCCCGCAAGGCATCAGAGTCTGCCTCAACTGCTGTGCAGCTTCCATGTACGAAGCTTGCGCGAGGCCGCGGTGTTGCCTCCCAACCTCCCGTGGCTCTCTAGCGAGAGACCCATTCCCAGCGGCCCATCATGATGCTGCAGGCCCTTTAATGACTACTTATCGCGTTCTTTCTTCAAGCAGCGCATTAAAGTGGGGGTGATTTACAAATGATGGCTCATTTAATAGACCATTGTGTGGCCGAGATGTTTGTAACGTTTCTGTGTTAAGAAATGCAAATGGGCATTTTCATTCTGAAATCACAAACGAAGCAGCAGTTAGCTGCCTAAATCTACTCTCTCCTCCAGGTCAATTACAATATATCCATCAAAACAGTTTCAAATTAGCGATCCTCTTTTGTCTGGTGCACTTTCTTCTAAGGGGTGAGGTCAAGTGAACTACATTTGTATATTTCACTTTAAGATATGTTCACTTACTGTGCGTATATTCCTGGGTGCCAGATTTTGATTTTTCATTATGGGGAAAAGGTTCCCACACTGAGTGAAACACGGGAGCCATAATCATCCACATGTGGAAACACCACATTTTACAGCACAATCATTTATTTGCTTATTTTGACACTTGTAAAAAGCACACAAACCCCTTCGGCATTTAGGGACTGTTGCCACATGAATAGGAAAGAATAGGAAAGAAGACATATGATTTCCAGGAATGTCTAAACATATAACATCTCAGCAACAGTCTCCCAACCTGCTCAGTTGCCTTTGCAACTTTCTGCTATAGGATCCCCTGCTATTTCACACCCGGCAAACAGTTTTGGCCTGATCACCCACTCCAATCAAGGCTCAGTGGGTACATTCATGAGGCTACCTTCTCATTTTGTAGTATTCAGCACTTGATAAACGCAGTCATTGCTATTATTTTTTGGGACAGTCAAAATAATCCTTATCTGTAGCTTCTGAAATAAAAGCATATGGCTAATTTGAACAATTTGCCCAAATAATCACACAATAAAAATAAAAACAATTGCAAAAATAGCAGTTGGCTTCAGTTAGCAAAACGCAATCACCATATTTTTGCAATGTCTTCCGCAGATAGGGTTTTTAAACCAAAGTTTCTAAGATGCTTTTGCTAACAGTAAGTCTATCTATTACATCTGGGAAGAGATGTGTTCAAGTTCCTGAATTGCAGAAAGCTCTCATATCCGGCCTTCGTCACTTAATCAAAGTGAGTGCTACCGCAACGTTTATCAGACTATGCCTTATCTGGAAAAATTAGAAGTTTATACAAGGTATTCAGCTGTCTGCTACTTTAAAAAGAAACGTCTCACTACTGATATTGCCACATAGGTCAATGTTAATATTGACAATTCATACACTGTGACGTCTAGTGTATTTGTCTACCACCTTACACATGGCAACATAATTTAACTTCCCGTGATACCTTTGCGTACTAAAGACTCATTCGGTGGTATCACTAATGTCACTATTTATGTAAATTAGGGGGGCCCACACCTTTTGCCGCGCAGGGACGCGCAAATCCTAGGGCCGGCCTTGGCTGAATGTGTCATAGGAATGTAATTGCACATACGCTGTGAGTCATGGAAATGTTACTGCATGAATTATGTCTGTGTGTGTGTTTTAATGTGTTTGTGCATGTGTATCTGTTATGCTACATGTAAACATTGACCTATGCTACCCATGGGCATCTTCATGGCATAGGTAAAAGGGAAACACAGAGCGGGACCCTTCAGCTGGAGTTGCTATACACTCTGTTTTCCATGATACATATTTCAAGACTGTGGTATCGATGGGGTTTCTAACCATAACTTCTTGCAAGGACTGCTGCAATGCTAACACTATCAGGTTTATATATAACTCTCCATGCTGGATTCTTCTAACATCTAAGCACTATAATAATATGTGTTATTGTTGCTCAATATCATGGTACTCCTAATGCATTTTGTAAGATCGGTGGTTCTAAAGTCGTCTTGGTTCTGTTGTCAACCAGCTCCTCTGTGGTGTCTAAAGAGTGCATCCTGGTGAAATCTCTGTTGTAGTGGCAGCCATTTTGTAACGAGTAAAACAACTGTGAAAGGTGAGCTGTTCAGCATAGCTTTTAAGAGTTTCCATGATGCTTGATGTTTCCCCAAGTTGGTTCTGCGTTACAATGTGGTTAAAGAATATGATTGTTAGGGCCCGAATCCTAAACCGTTACTTGCTCTTAGATGCAGAGAGTGCTTTTCACTGCACCATTGCATGTTACCTAAAGCCATACCTTAATGAAACAGAAAATGGTAGAAGGCATTGAATGGCGAAATACCAAAATCACCAAAAAATATCTTGGCACTGGGGGGGGGGGACCCATGGGAGTTAAAATTAACCAGCGGAATGTGTGTCAACTCTGTGAAGGTTTTCTTCGAGGTGTGTTTTCCCCGTGTGTGACAACTTTGACTTGCAGCAGGTGATGATATATTTTACTATGCCAATAGATTATCATTGAGCCTTTTGAGCTATGGCTTATAATAATACTATGTAGTGAAGGAAGTTCTGGATTATATTTACAAAGAACATTTTCCCTTTCAGATTAGCCTCTAGGACATTTTAGAAAGCTGCTGGGACTAAGGAGGGCTGTGATGTACACAATTGTTGTTGAAGCAGTTTGTGATATCTGTCCTTAATGCAGAGAGTGCCTGTCATTGGCCAAATGCATCTTGACTTTAGCATTATTTTATAGCCGCTATCTCGGAATATTAACATTATAATAAGGTAGCATTTTGACATAGCGCTTCACACAAGATTCCTCGTGTTTCTACGTGCTGGAATATTAGGTGTTACTATTACTCACTCGGCTGGTACTCAGCCCTTCATCCTTCCAAGGGGAATTACCTAAGTCGGCTATGCTGGGATTCGAACTTGTGAACTGCAAGATAGCTCTATTTCAGTGTGAAAATATATCATGGGTTCCAGGAAGACCCCTACAGTATCTAACTCAAACAACAGGGATTCATGGGCAAGAAAATGAGGCCTGGCTGTTTTCTGGAGCATTGCGTGACACACGCTGCACAGAGAAAGGATAACACTAACTCAGCCGCAGTGAAGCATGTGAGCCTGGCAACCCGGCGGCCATTATGAAGTGGAAGCATTGTGAATTATTTGCAATCCACATTCTACAATAATGAGCATTGACAAAGCCAACGTATCTAGCATCTCAACAGTAGAGGGCACACCTTTTTGTCCTGTGTAAACTTAGTCAAACAATCCTTAGCCTTCATATATACAGTGACAGATCGGCTGGCATGACTTGTTAATGGTTGCCTCTAGCAAGCTAATGTGATTGGTCAGTTCTGTTTCAGTGCGTGTAGTTGCGTACACCACGGTTCCTAGCGATCGCCAGAGGAATGCACAGACATTATGCATGCAGCAACATCATATGTTGAGGTTCCTTATGCATAGAAAGAAGAGCAATATATTAATTTAAGCACGTTGACAGTATGCAATGTGACAGGTAGGCAACTAATACATTTGTTACATAGAGGCAAGAGTAATATTTAGTGGATCTGGTCTTTTTTGTTGTTTTCTATAGTGCCATACATTTCACTCTCCAGGTGCATGAAAGCTCTTTGTAGCGCACACCAAGTGGGTCTCCATGAATAGATAGGTGAGGTAGCAAAAATACGTGAAGCATTAAATGTTTATATGGGTAGTGATGGTGGCTTGTGTCCTATATTCGGGCAGTCTTCACCTCATTGCCTTTCAAGGGCTGGGTTCATAGAGCGTTCCTGGTCATCATCAACACCCCCAAATGGTGAATGTAGATGCTTACAGACCACACATTTAGTCCAGGCAGTATCCAACAGAGACCCAGTGCACAGGAGTGGACTGGGAACCAAAAGAGGCCCTTGAAATAATGTTCATGGAGTCCCAGTATTACCCGTTTTCAGCAAGCCGAACCCTTTTCCTATGAGAAAATGTGGAAATAAGATAGGATGACACACAAAAGAGGTGGGTGCAGAGGCCTGCTGGGAAATCTTCAAAGTTCCCTATAGACCCGTCCAACCCTGCTGTTGCAACGTTCCCACATATGGAATTTGCTTATGGTTTGCCCTCCTCAACATCCTGGCTATGACGGAGAACCCCGAGCATAGTTGTTTCTAGTAACAGCGGAAAGAATGGCCTATTAGTTGAACTATGATGGTGTGGTCAAGGGCATTCCAGAGGCCAGGGCCATCCAACCCTAGACGGCCTGACTCCATGGTTAAGTTGCTTGAACATCTCTTGGGATATTGCAATGGTATAGCTCAATCGCGAACTCCCTAGTGAGGAGACAGTTTCTGCGTGCATCCTAGATGCGTGATTTCGAAGTAGGTGGGGTTCGCTCTTGTTATTTCATGTTAGCGCACAACCTGATTTTGTATCCTGTGGGGGGCTGATAAGGTTCTTTTGGCATGCCCCTGTATATTATACTGTTGTAATCTAGCTGCGGCCATACCCATTTCTTGGTGAACTTCATGGTGTTGTCCGTGTGCAGCTGGGGGAGAAGGAGTCCTCCAGGTAGACACAGTTAAAAGTTATTCCCATTTCCTATTGCACTCTCCGAGAGTGAGAAATCCAGTGGGGAGAAAAATACCAAACTGGTTTGCTCAATTTTTTCACTGGTACTATGGCATTCACCAGTTATTCAGGCCAGGTCAAGAGTAAATTCTTTAAACACTATGTTGCCTATTGGCAGATGCCGGCTTTTGGATCCGTTGAGATAGAAGTGAGTTTCCTTTTCTCCAGTAGCAGAAGTGATCGAAAGATTCTGTGACGTTGCTACTGCATTCGGAGCCGCTCTCTACTTGGAAGTTTGTCTAGGTATTATCTGTATACATCTGAAGCAGCCATCCATACTGGCCAATCATCTGCTTGGCTCAAGTCGAGGGTAAATGTGGGTGGTACCCCCACTTTTTTCAGAAGTCCACTGACTTTTTTCAGAGGTCACCTTGATATGCTAATTTCTGGCGACACCACATTAAATTGATATGTTAATGAGTCCCCCCACCTTTTTTGTAGGACTTGACCTCTGCTTAAGAGTGAACTAACATAAATGTTGCGAAGTAAAAGGGAAAGGAAGAAGTCGAATGGAGAACCAAAGGGGACCTCCATGCTGGGCGACGGATGGCCAAGCCTGATATTTCCATAGTGATGCCTTGATGTGCTCCACGGATGCGCTCCAGGGATGTCCCTGAGATTCCCATCCAGGCTTATAGATCTTTCATCAGCATCTAGCGATCCAACATGTCAATAGCAGTAGAGAAGTTTAGCGGCAGAGAGAGGTTAGCACATCTTGGTTACCATACTGGACAGCTCTCGCTAATCACATATGTAGCATTAATCCTAGTTTGCCAAGTGATATTTTGTCTGTGCCACAGAATTTAGGTTATTGCAACGAAAGTAATATCTTGGCAAGGTGAATAATTTTGTAATGCTCTCCGATGTGAAAATGATGTTCTGGATGGTTAAAAGGTGATGTTTACAGTAGCTAGTCTACCGGATCCTCTAAAATACGCCTTATCATGGTTTCGTAAGATCCCTCCTTCTAAAATGGTATACTGATTATTCATCGACGGTCATTTTATTAATTTTTTTTCTGAAATACATTTCCTCGAAATAACGAATAAAAAATATACGGCGTCAGGCAAGGGTATGTAAGTGGTGAGGGGTAGGGAATAGTGTAAAATGAATAGGGGAGGGAGGGTGTTGGGGGGAACCTCCAAAAATAAAATAGAATTTCAAAGAGTTTTTTTTAAAAATCCGAAAAAAACCATTGAAAAAAAGACTGTTAATGAATGAAAATAGAACCTTCTTAAGGTGATCCCCTCTTCACAGGTAGTAACAATCAAACTGTCCTCGCCTCTTGTATGTTTCACTTTCGTCTAATAAAGTTGAGAACAGTGTTTGTTTGTTTGCAAATTCAGTTCCACTTTTTTTGTGCCCAGAGAACCATATTTGGAGATAAGTGGGCCTGGTGTGGCTAGGAATTCATAACGTGCATACCTAGCTCGTGGGCACCGGGTGCTGTGCAATGAACATGCAATCTTAAATTAATCTCATTAAGGAAAAGGGGGGGGCTTGATCCGATAATTGTTCCATATATTAGAGATTGTCTGAACCCGCTGTTAATGTTCCAAATGTTGTGACATTTTAGTTTTTTTGTTGATGGTCTAAGAACCTCGACCTTGATAATTTAGGTTGACAATTTCATTAATGTATTTCTCTTCCCGAATGGACCATTATTAATATGAGTATTTCACCAAATCGTAGTACTGAGCCGCAGAGCATTTCCAGAAGATATATGTTCAACACAATCAGCTGTTGGATCGCGTACATTAATGTTGAAGAATAATAATAATTATATAATTTTGTGTTCTTATATAGTGCTTTATGCTAGACTGCTCCAGATTCTAAGTTCTGCAATAACATCTGCTATTATTACTCCATTTTTAAATGGTATTTGATTTATCAACCATGGGAGGATGAAAGGCTAAGTTGTTCCTGCCACGCGGTTCAAACTTGCAAAATGCAGGCCGCGCTCATGTCAGAAACCGATACTTTACCCGTGTAGCTATCCAGCCTTGGCTAACAACATCTTGTGGATCAACAAACACAAATGATCAGATTCAAGATTTTCAGCCACATTTTTCATGATCTGAATTGGAACAAAGTCCTCTGGGTATTTTGCAGAATCATAGTTTTGAGCATTAGAAATATTTCGCTCAGACATATGTTTGACACAATCAATTATTTAATATTTTGTGGATTAGTATTGATCAGTAATTTATCAGGTGGACTTACAAGCCAGGTGTTAGGACACCTACCTGGGCTGGGAGGCAAGGGGGTCCTTTTAGTTGAGTCCGGGCCTGGCGGGTGTATCCCCGGTTCTGGGTGTGGGGGAGATGCGCTTTCTTGCCCTCCACGTCTCATGGGGTGTCATTCCGTTCCGTGAGGGCTTGTGCGCCTGCGCCGGCTGCGCGGGTCATTGGGGAACGAGCTTGCATTCCAAGCCTCGTTCCCATGACGGCTCTGCCTACGCGCATGCATCCGCTCGGGTTGCTTGTCAGGCCTCGTTTTCATGCAGAGTCCTTTATTAAGCGATCAGGTCTGGAGCCAACCGTGTCTCAACGCGGTTCGGTTCCTGACCCTTCGCTTCGCTTCTGGACTTCGGCTTGCCTGTTTACAGTTGTTTCTTGCTCCTTTGTATCCTGAGCCTTGCCCCCTTCCTTGGGGTCTGGTTGTTCCGGTCTCTGTTCCTCCTCCCTCTCCTTGCCTCAGTCTCTCCCTGCTTATTGGGTTCCTGCTTTCCTGGTTCATTGGTTCTTAGGCCTTAGCCCCTGGGGTTCTGGGCTCCTTGCCCTGACTTGTTCCCTGGATAGGCTGTTCTCTGTTTCTCCCCACCTTGCCAGTTCCTCCCTGCTTCCCTTGGTCTGGCTACTTGCTTTCCTTACCGGAGTTCCTCTCCTCTCCGTTTTGCCTCGCTTGCCTCCTGCCTTGCTTGGGTGCCAGTGCTCTGAGGACTCCTCCACTTCCAACGCAGCAGTTTTGGACCACACTACGAATCCTGTCCAGCATATCTACAGCTTCCGACCTTCCCTGCCAGTGCTTGCACTGTTCTGGCATCACGTTAAAAACAGGGAATAGTCCATCCGTGGCATCGGGAGCTGGTCCCCTTTCAACCCTGCGTTATCAGGGCAGAATTGGGGCCGGTTCTTTGCGCTGCCTTCCATCATCAAGCCTGCGGATCGAACAATCTGGCTATTCCATGGGCACGTCCACTGGAAGCTCCGGTACGCTGCGTCCATGGGACGCACATCTTAACACCAGGACATTCAGCCAAATTTTCTTAAAGTATATTTCGTGATCGACAGAGTACATAAGTCCATGGGGTATTCCGAAAAATCTGTGTCAAACGGCACACACCTTTCCCTGAGACATTTGCTTTGGTCAATCGGACATTGCATTCTGTCCATTAGTTTTGACGAACAACAGATTTAAAACCTGGTCTAGCTGATTTATCATTGACCAAAATCTAAATGTTTTCTGTGGATATCCTAGGTTTCTTACTTCCCCCGAAAAATATCTCCTAAAGATGGACTCTAATTTGCTAAAATATAAACTTGATGTGCAAAGTGGGATGTGCTGAGACACAGGAGTTTATTTGGAAAGAGTGTCTGTATTGATGTCATTTGCCCACCATAATCAACGAAGTAGGTGCTTCTGTTTTAGCTTTTGGTTTCTTTCATATACACAGACAAAGCTATCCCCAACTAATTTTAGAAGGTCGGATGGAAAAATCATAGAGCTTCTCTTTTTAGGTGGTTTAATGTATGCTGGGCTATCTAACAATATTCTTCAGATCTGGTGATTGTAATTAAGCAATGAAACCTGGTCTGGCGGGCCAGGTTGGGTGGTAACAGACCAGGGCCCAAGTTAAGGCCTTAACGATGGGCCCCAGTGCTGTTACTACCCAATCCGGCCCACAGGATCAGGTATCATTGCTATTAGCACCCTGGGTTTGCAATACGCAATGTATTTTGTATGAATGATCGAGGCCGTCTTGCGTGCATTTATACAAAATATTTAAGCAAGATGGCCACCACAGAGATCTGGAAGACAGGCTTCAAGCGGAGCACCTCTTCCATTTCCATGGTGTCCGGGAAGCTGAAGCAGTTGCGGCATCTGAGCTGTCAGCAAAAACAATAAAGTGAGTGTGATGGGGTGCGGAGGGGGTCAGAAACGGTGACAGAGGGAAGTGGCTGTCAGGGGAGCAGCCATCAGGTTGCTTGAAACGCAGGCTTGTATCTGTAGATTCATCAAACAATCCAAGTAAGCTGATTGGCTGGCTCTCCCATCGCAGGTGCTAAACATGATTACTGTGCCTATGTTTGGTGGTCGAATATGTACATCATATGTCCACACAAGTATATTTGTGTCTAGGCCAGTGAGGTCAAAGTGGACTAGGGCTCCATGAACTGTACTTTTGCAGAAAAACATTCGGTATGGAAGAAAAAGGACCCGCTGAATTGCTACGCTAGTGATCTTTGGCATTTCATCACAAAAGCAAGCCTGGGCAGAAGAAATAGGGCATGATCGGAAACCGAATGTTGTCCCTTTCTCTTGGTCAACACTTGACAC
Source organism: Ambystoma mexicanum (assembly GCF_040938575.1). Taxonomy (NCBI): domain Eukaryota; kingdom Metazoa; phylum Chordata; class Amphibia; order Caudata; family Ambystomatidae; genus Ambystoma; species Ambystoma mexicanum. The sequence continues at coordinate 116,589,599 of NC_090933.1, forward strand.
GTGTGATTTAATGGGCCAGGAAGTCTTTCTTATTTTCTGATGCTGATTACGAAAGGCAATATCAACCGTAAAGTGCTGGTATTTTTTATCAAGTAACAGATCCAAGCAGCTAAATCCATAAACCACTTAAATTTCAAAATGGAAAATGCTTCGCTAGTTACATTCTGCTTTAATCCGGGATACATTACTGCTCAATCGATTAATAAACCTATCGAACAGCGATTATTGGAGATGATCCATCTGGTCACAACGGATAACGAAGATGGTTCGCGCATTGCAACACTTGTGTATAGGAGCGTTATAAATGCCATATCATATCATATCAACATTGCATTGTTTTTGCCGCTTATCTGCACGGGACCTAGAGATGCTTGTCCTCGGTCAGTTGTAGGTGCCACATTCTCATGACTGCCCTTATAATAGTGGGTGCCACACATCCATTTTTTTGTAACTGCGGCTATGCGGTTAAAGATACAGGGGGCCTGATTCGTGGAATTTGTTGCACGTTGCAAAGTGACTTTTCAATGGTGCAAAGTCACTTTGTACTGCAAAAATACACTTTGCACTACTCTGCCCTGATTCATGGAGCAGTGCAAAGTGACTTTGCAGGTCAAACAGACGCTTTGCACTGTTCCATGAATCAGGGACCCTCATTACAACACCGGCGCTAAACCATGGCACTATTAGTACTATGGTTGGTGCTGGTGTTGTAACGAGTCCGCCATGGTGAAATGGGGAAATACCACCCCATTCCAAGGTTGGCGGGGCGATATGTCCCCATTTCACCATGGCCCTTCCCCATTCCCATTTTTGCCCCATAGGGTTCAATGGGAATGGGGAAGGCGGCAATTACGGTACCGCAAATTGCGGTACCGTAATTGCCTGCAAGGTCCCTTTGCGGGTCCCACTTTAACGGCTGGTCCAGTCCAGCCGTTCAGGTCGGGTCCCGCAAAGGGACCTCGTAGTAAGGCGCTAAGTGGTTAACGGCGCCGCAGCCTTTTACGGCGCTGTTAACCACTTAGCGCCTGGGTCGTAATGAGGCCCAGGGTGTTTGTTGGCAGTGCAAAGTCACTTTGCACCCGTGAAAGGTCACTTTGCACCGTGCAGAAAATCCCATGAATCAGGCTCCCAGTGTTTTTAAGGCTCACTCTTCCCCTGAATAGAAACAAAAACAATGTCGTCCATTGATAGCATTTTTTCAACCCACCAAAAAAGACCCTGTAGGAATTACGAGAGGTTTTCTCGCACCTACGACCATCTTCACTAAGTATCTGTTGGGTTTACACTTTGCATTGATTATCCAATCTGAAAAGAGGGCTTATTTTTGTTCCCACCATCCTTGCATGGCACGAAAGCCTACAATACAAAGACCCAATGAACGGTGCGATCTCCATTGTAGCACAATGGGGCACTGTGCTGGGGTGAGGTCTTACTTTGGACCAGAGCCAGGCCAGTCAGGTCAATGTTTGTGCAAAAAGCTTCAAGGCAATTTTGAAAACAGCCTTTTCAATTGAGCAATTTCGGATCTAATGATGGTTTCCCTTCTCGCAGGCCTCCTTGCAGGCTCTCATCTTAAGGGATGGCTATTATTAGGTCTCCTGACCCTTAAAGTGGTTTTAGCAAATGTCTTTTTGTTTTTGTGGTTAGTTTTTACAAATGGTTTATTAAATCTTTGTAAAACATATAGGAAAAGAATTAGGGCCCCATTCCAAAATATTAGGTGGCTGCGTTCCCTATGGCCGGGGTCAAGCCTGTTCCGATCCACCCGTTAATGCAAACAAATTGATGTGTTGTGAGTATGTATTTTTGTGACAAGAGCAGAGCTTTCTTTTAGTGCAAATGTGCATGTCAATGGGCTGCTCACACTACCAACATGCCATTGGAAACATCACATTTGGCAAATTGATTCTCGGGTAACTCAACCAGATCTGCATCTTGTAGGATGGGCGGCATTCTCCCTGGCCAGAGAGGATGGGGTGACCTACTCTCTTGGGTGCCATCAAACAATCTGGCGGCTTCTTCTCACTCGGCAACTTCTTTTGGAAATGACGTGTCTGCCTTCATTTCCTGCTCCTGCTTACAATGCGGTCGCCTCAATGCCAGCACGGATTTACGTGTTGTCGTTAATACAAAGGATTCCTATTGATTGTGCCTGAAATTACAACCTGTTAAACGCAGACGGATTCCATAGGAATCCATTGTAAATTCTGTCTGCAACGTGGTTGAAAGGTGAAGAGTAAAGATGATTTTGCCTATGTTTTACTCCTCACTTTTCCATCAGGTTGTGAAAAAGAGGAGCATACTGCACAGAGGGGACGTTTTGCACAAAAATGCAGATGTAGCCGGTGCCCTCCAGTGCAATTAACGTTGGGCAGGAAAGGACTCACACGGAATCTAATACTCTACTATTTGGAGGAGCGCTGATTCTGATATCTTTCTAGCTTCACTCTCTCTGATTCTGATACTCTAGTATCATAGAAGCTCTGAGTAGGAGACCCTGTGGGACCGAAGGAGCCTGATTCTAGAAAGTTCCGTATCAGAGAGTCTCTAAATCTGCAACTGTCCTAGTCTGAGGATGTTGTCCCGGTCACTGCCCTTTTCTGCAGAAGATTCTTTCTGATGCCCTCTTAGTAGGAAATGCTCTGAATCAGAGACTCTTGGCTTGAGGATTGCTGACTCAGAGACCTAACATGTCTGAGGGATTTTGACAATCTCCCAGGGTGTACTTTCACTGAAGCTCTGACTCTCGCTGAGATTCCCCTAGTTCAGCGAGCTGTTGCTCTGAAACACTCCCCTCGTCTGAAGGGCACTGACTCTGTGATCTAATTAGTTTGGGGTCTCCAACTTAGAGTTTTATCCTATTTTGAAACGCTCTGATTCAAAACATGTTTGTTCTCTGGCGGGAGGCATATTCTTACACCCTCCTTACCAGAGGCTTAACCAAAAGACTAACACCAAACCTAGTGTCTTTTTATATAGAACTTTGCAGTGTTGTTTTGAATAAGCACATAATTAAGAGTGGATATTGTTTGTTACTCTTAAAGGATGTTTCTTACCTTGCTCTTAATGTCCCGAAACAGTGTGAAGTGTGCCTGTGATTGTTAAACACCTTTTTGAAATGTTTGTCTGGTTGAAACAATTAATATAATTTCTAAATGGATGCTCTGATTGTAGGTTTCTTGTACGGCGCTTAATGCTGCGTTCAGACTGTTTCAAAGTGATATGAGAGGGCGGAAGAAGGTCGGGGAGAGGTTATCAGGAAGGGGATACAAGTAGGGGGATAGGATAGCAGGAAGCATATAAAGGTAGGGTAATAGGATAGCGTGAGGTGGCTGAAGGTAGGGAGATAGGATAGCAGGAAGTGAGTAAAGGTAGAGGACTAAGATAGCAGGGAGCATATTAAGGTAGGGGGGTAGGATAGCAAGAAGTTGATAAGGTAGGGAATAAGAAAGCAGGAAGCAGATAAAGGTAGGGGGATAGGATAGCAGGAAGTGGATAAAGGTAGGTGGAGTGGATAAAGGTAGAGGGATAAGATAGCAGGAACCTGATGAAGGTATGGGGAAAGGATAGCAGAGAGCAGATAGGGGTTGAGGATGGGACAGCGGGAAGCGGATAAAGGTAAAGGGAAAGGATAGCAGGAACTATATAAAGGTAGGGGATAGGACAGCAGGGAGCAGATAAGGGTTGGGGAAAGGACAGCAGGGAGCAGATAAGGGTTGGGGATAGGATAGCAGGGAGCAGATAGGGGTTGAGGATGGGACAGCGGGAAGCGGATAAAGGTAAAGGGAAAGGATAGCAGGAACTATATAAAGGTAGGAGATAGGATAGCAGGGAGCAGATAAAGGTAGGGAATAAGATAGCAGGCACCTGATGAAGGTATGGGGAAAGGATAGCAGAGAGCAGATAGGGGTTGAGGATGGGACAGCGGGAAGCGGATAAAGGTAAAGGGAAAGGATAGCAGGAACTATATAAAGGTAGGAGATAGGATAGCAGGGAGCAGATAAAGGTTGGGGATAAAATAGCAGGAATTAGGGGGAGAGAAGAGGGTGAGGCTGGAAGAATTTAATGACATATTGCTTTCAGATTAGGATGTTTTATGGAGCTGTTGCATTAGTTGGGAACTGTAGAATCCTCGTTTAACATGAGAGTACACAGAGCTTTAGCTTGTACCTATTTGCTGAGGGTCAAATCCTAAAATAAAGAAAAACAGTAGTTCTCGTTGAGTTGTCATCAGCAATACTGAACAAAAAAGAAATGCAGGAAACAGTGGAGCTGAAGACCCAAAAGCTTTTCAAGTTTCCTGTACCAGAGGGGTCTCAAAAATTGGGGTGACTTTCAAAAAGGTTGAAGTGCCCTTCCCAGAGGCATTGGATACACTGTGTATGTTTGCCCACATTTCACATTTGAAGATTCCTGGCTATCTGAAGGGATTTGCTCATTTGAATGTATTCATTGAATTGTATTTATGGAAGGAAGGGGTGTCATTTATACCAGAAATGACTCACAAACTAACACAATAGGAGATGGTGGCAGTCCCAGGCTGAGGTACCTTTACTGTAGATCTGGGTTATCTGGCAGTGTGTAGCAAATGATCGTGTCCGTAATGACGGGCACTCCAGTCCCATGCACACTTTTTTTTCTGAAAAAACCTCCGAAATAATTCAAATACATGTAAAGTACATTTAGTTATAAGTTACGTGTTGACATTCTCGGAAATGCTGCAGACAATGATGCTAATGAGAAAATTGGATTTGCCATATCTTCCTTTATATTCAAATTTACGCTGCACAATGCGTTTCTGGATTCACTCCCTTCATCAGGTGCAAATCAAGCCTCTACAATACAATAAGATGTGATGATAATACTGTACATGCTTTAACACATTCAATTGTACGCAAACATATATAGTCCATGATATAATTAATAGTGTGAGACTTTCAACCAGTGATCATGAGGTAGTCAATGTTCGAAGCACATTCTCCTTAGATAATGTGCATTTCTCTGTACAAGGTTCAATTTTGATTAATTATATATGGTAAAATCTCAAAAATATGTCTGTCAAAATTTCTATCCATTAAATCTGGAAAAGTTGCCATGCAAAGAAGTAAAGTGCATTAAACCGAATACACCACGTGCGGGCATATCTATTGAGTATAGAACCGTAGTGTTTATTGCCCATTCCATCTGGCAGTGTGTAGCCAGTTGTTGATGGGTGGGGGATAGTGGTATACTGGTATTGGACATTGGCATGGCTAACAGACTTAATGTAGGCCTGATGCCACTATGGACAGTATTAAACATATTTACATGTATACAGGAGAATAGGGTGCGATAGGCTGGAGCCATTTGGGGAGGGTGGAGGGGGAGGGGATTCCTCCTTATGAGGGCTAGTCTGTACAACCAGTCCATTACTGAAGAACACGGATCCTGACCCAAACAGAATGCTTGCATTGTCATTGGTCCATCCTTAGCATCTCTTATTGGGACCATGAGGTGATATGGATGAGGGGTCTCCGCTGGATTTCGGTGGACAGTTGGGTCTTTAAGTACTTATCTGAACTCCTTCACACCTGTGGTGTATTAATGTCTCCTTTAGTCATAAAGATCTGCAAACACACTGCATTTCTCCAACTGGCTTCCAGGTAAGCAAAGGTCTGACTTCCAGTGAATCGGGGTAGGTGCATTTTGTGGTTAGATCTTGCCACCGCCAATGCACCTCCCTTTGGAACTTGCTCCCAATGCCCATTACTCGAACCTGACCATGTGAAGTTCAGGAGATCCCTGCAGACCAACCTGTTTCCAAGGCTATACCAACTTTAGCTCTTTGAAACTGCCTTGTTGGCAATGTAAGCACTATAAATCAATACCAAATAAAATAAATCAAATGGACCAAACATGTGGGGGTGGCGGGCAGTCTTCCAGCCCAAGTCCCAAGAAGATTTTTCCTTCTTACAGAAACAGCCAATTGCATTAAATGGATTGGGAATAAACATATCTGAAGGGCACTTAAAGTGTGGAGCGGGTACTTGTTAGCATGCCCTGCTCAGTCTTGACTGGAAGCGGCATGTCAATTGGATAGAGATGCGCGTGTAAGGCATATTCCTTCTCTGCGTACAGAAAAGCAATGACAATGGAATGGAATCGGGAGGCACAACTCAGTTTATCAGTATGAGGGAAGGTGGAATATGCCACCTTCACCTACTTTGGTATCCCTCCTAGAGAGAAGAGCAGAGTCTGCAATTACATGCCCTGTACGCCACATTAAGCTCTCAGGCTATCCAATAAGATGTTGAATTGCTTGTGATGCGCTCTCTCGTTTGTGTGGGTTTTGTGTGAATACCCAGGTCCTAATGGTCCGATTCACAAAGAAGCTACCACAAGTAACTCGGAGTTACTCCCGGAGAAATAGAAAATTAATTTCACAATGATGTTACTGTCATTTCAAGAGTAAATCAGGAATAAGTTACAGGAACTCCTGGTAGCTTCTTTGTGAATTGAATGGTCTCTGGTGAGGAGCAGAGGTGTTTCTGGGGGGGGGGGCTAAAGGGGCTATAGCCCCTGGTCTTTTGGTTGTTGCCCAGGATAGAAGCTCAGGAGCTACAACCAAAAAGGCTATCTAGCCCCCAGTCCCGACAGTTCCGACATTAGCCCAGCCCCAGATCTTTTCCAGACCTAGCAACACCCCTGGTGAGGAGTAAGTAAGCTACTACCAGCTACTTCTTTGTAAATCAACCACTAGGCGCTATAACATACATTAATATTTGTAAAATACATGAACATGATTTGCCCCTCCACCATCCTTCTGAAAAGGGAACTGTCTATTCTGACCGGTGCTGTAATCTAATGCATGCATTTATAGTTCACATTGGGCTGTCCAAATCCAGGCCAGGGGGGCCCGATCCATGCTGGGTTTTCAGGATAACCCTCATTTATATTCATGATATAACTTTGCATAGAATGATTCTAAATGTATGCCCATTTTTCCTCATGATTATTAAGGAGGGATAGCCTGAAAACCGTCAGGAATCCGGCCTTCGAGGCCCGGAGTTGGACAATCCTGCAAGAGCAGTGTAAGTGGATCAGCAGGTGCCTTTTGCAGAGTTTGTAGCAGAAATGTGTGGTAGAGAGTTACTAGAGTTACTCTGTATATTTGATAAAAAGGTAGGCAATACCTCCAGAGTGGAGCCTTTTTTCATTATTGCGCGCATACTCAAGTCTGCAGCTTACACAGAAGTGGGCAATTTGCATCCTCTGTGAGATGCTCCATTTAGTGCAAAGCACTTGAGAAATGACAATTATAGCCCTTTATATTGGGGGGACCATCTATTATTTGTTTATATTTTACACGTGCTGAAAAGGCATCAAGTCATTGTCAAACTGTAAAATGAAAAGTATTCATCGTAAACCAAACGTATTAAAAATAAATATTTTTGCAATACAAAAAGCCCTGTAAATCAAATCTTCTTTTGTGACCACACATGCCGACTGCTGTATTAGGATATCCACTCAGATCAGCTATTTATTTTTTGTGTCTTTGAGTGCTCCCGATACTGCATTTGTCATTTTTCTTTTCTTTATGCATGAATTATTTTTGACAGGAAAACACTGGAGAGCATGCATTGAGCTGTTGTGTGGTATTGTGAAAATGCCTGCCTTACTAACGAATGGCTGTCACTCTGGGCCTGATTCACAGAGCGTTTCCCTATGGGATTGCGCCATTATTAAACGCTTCTGTGAATCAGGCCCTCTGTGTCCACACATGTAATTAGCCAGTAGCTTGGTATGCATAATGTTTAGGCCTGGTAGTATGGACTATTCCTGTTGGCGCTAGTTGTATTGATTCGTCATTGTTATGGATTGTGTATATTGCTATGATAGTCTGTTTCATGTTATGATACATGTACAGTCTGGCATGCTCAGGTCACCCCTGGCCCGTCTGCCAGCCTGGTGTTGGTCCCTGGTTGTCTGTGGTTGGCCCCTGTGTGCTTAACCAGCCTCCCCTCCCCATTTAAGGCCAAGCTTCTGTGCAGCCATCTTGTCATGTGTCAGCCATGTTTGTCCCCTTCCTTACTTTCAATAGGGATCCCAGAGCTCCTCCCTGAGAAATGGTGGGTTTGGAATGTCCACCACATCTGCTTCCTGCCCATAGAGCTGCACAACCCTGGCCGGAGATCCCTGCTCTTTGATACTGTGGCCGCGGCACCCTTCGTATTGCTAATCAAGGGGTAATTTGACTGTAGCGATACAAATCACTCACACGGAGACACCCCTTCTGCAATGTACTGCCCGCAGTGGACGCAGGAACGAAAGGGGGATAAATAGTGCCCCTCAACCAGTAGTCGGAGAGAGGCTGCTGGGTACTGCTGCCGAGGCGAAGCTCTGCTGGATCTTTGCCCCATTTCATCTCTCTTACTCTCTCACTCTCTCTTTTCCCTCTTGATATCTCTCTCTCCCCCATTCTCTCTCTTCCCGCTCTCTCTTCCCGCTCTCTCTCTCTCTCTCTCTCCAACGCACACCTCAGCCTCACCACTCCACTGACACCCTGAGAACTGGTGCCTCACCCTGAAATCCCCAGCTCCCGAACTAGCCTGAGACCTTCAGTAACCCCTCAGACTCGGTACACCCTGGGAACACAACGGCCCCAGAGGAACTCCGCGTCCCGGACCAAACCAGCATACCCTGAAACTACATGCACCCTGAAGCCTCCTGCACCCAGAGACCCCATCAGTTCTGAGACCAAGTATACCCTGAAAATCTGGTCACCCTGAACTCTCCTGATTGTAACCTGCGAGCACCTGTAACCTTGAGGTCACCTGAATAAACCAGAAATTGTAACTGACCCATATACAAGGAGTCAGTGCTTCTTTCTTGCGTTCTTGCTGGCGCATTCCATGCTAGAGGGTGGGAGACTCTGGTACACAATGCAAGAGGGTACTATCTGTGGCGAGGCTAGTGTGGCACGGTCCATGTCTCCCATCACGGCCACCCTCTCCTGGCATATTTCAAAGTCCAGGAAGCAAAATTGAGTGGGCACCACGGGGATTTCACGTCTTTCTGGTGTTAACAGGGGTCTCTATTGAGATTAATCTTTATTAGAAGGTTGAATCCTGTATACAGGAGCTGGCTGAATAAGACCTGGAGACACCCAGGCCCAAAATTACAACAAGGAGCAAAGATTAGGTGAAGACCCAACCATACAGCCGCTCTCTCAGGTTGGGTCTTCACCTAATCTTTGCTCCTTGTTATATTTCAAAGTCCACACTGCTGTGCCTATCAGATTAAATAGAAGTTTCAATGCATTCATGCATTTGTTGTTGCTTCCTTGAGTAAAGTTCACTTGACGTTGCCTATGCATTTAAGAAAGATCTTCCTCTATCCGGCCGATTTGGATGTTTCACCACATTTGACCACAATATTTCTCTCACGGGCCTGGCTCCCTTCCCCCATTCCCCGTTCAACCAGCTACAAAGCCCAACCCGCTTGTCCTTGAGCCCCTTACCGGAACACCTCCTGACCCCCCATTGTAACCCCTATCCCTCTACCCACCCCATATCTACCAGTGTAAGATGTGGTAAAATGTGGTAAAATGTCCCGCCTGAAAATGGGGTCTGTCGGCTGCAGCCTGAAAGGTGCACACCTTTCAGAATAGAGGTCTTCTGTGAAAGTAAAGGAATCTAGTGGTGCCGGCGAAGCCCGTTGGGCTTTCTGGGCCTTTGTGCACCTTGCTCTGGGAGCTCATCCGGAGACAGGAAGTGCAGCTGGGCTCCTTTACTGGTCTTAGTTAAGGCTCCACCCATCAAGTCGTCTCCCATGGGATGCACCATCTCTTGCAGGGGTTGCATTGGATGAATATAAGTGAACAGTGGCAGGCAGATCGTTTGGGGGTGCGCCTTTTCTTGCAGCCACTATTGCGACAACAGTGTGTGACAAATTCCAGGAGAGCAATTTCGGCAGATAACTTCAGCGGTTTGGGTGAGGCCAGGTATTTTGATTTTGATTTTTTGATGTTTTTTATATTTATGACGCGCACCAAACGAACTTAATCGTATATTGGCGCAGATGACATCAATAAAGGCAGAAGATATAGTTCAAAACAATGTCCCCAGGATACAAAGGGCCATCCATATTGGAACATGTTTCCCGTCCATAGTGGTGATGCCTTAATATTTGGCCGATAAAAGGCATCTATTCACTATATTTGCTCCAAGAGATGCATAACATCACATGAGACAGGGTTTCAATATGGGGAAGCCACCACAAATGCAATCATGACTATCCCCAAGATGGTACAAAAGCCATCCCTTTTGTGGTCATTTGGATTTGATTGACATTTATATAGTTCTTCCGCCAAATGTGATTACAAGCGCGGTACAAATAAAAGTAAAGAAAGGTCCTACCTGTTCTGGGCATGAGCTATGATATGATTGGTTATTTATAATGCGCTTAATACCCAGAGGATTCTAAGAGTGGACCCGGGGATCGAACCAGTGTTGCTCTGTCGGCTTGCTTGCAAGGCGAGCGCATTGCCCCTCAGCTATCCTCCTGAGATAATCACTGTGCGGGCCTTGTGGAAGAGAAGGGGCCACCTGTGCAGTCTCAGCGTGCGCTCCTGTAACCTGGAACACACTTAGGAACACTTAGCAGCCACACCTTTGCAATGGACTTCCCTCATTTGCATAATGTTCCCTCAAAAGAAGAAATTCTCTTTGTATGGCCTCCCGTTATGGAAGTATTTGCAGCAGCATGTATGGGCAATCCGATATGTAGTGCAGGGAGCAGGCATGGAGGGTGACTTTGTCTCTGCACGGCCCCCAACTGGTGTGCAGTCATGCACTATATTCAATAAATACCTTAATAATAATAATAATATAATAATAATATTCCCTTGGAGGGATGGCCGGTATTCTAGCCTACGTCCGACGTAACTGTACGCGACCAAACCTCTTAAGTGCCAAGGACGAGTATGCTTGTTCTTTTTGCATAGACTTGCATAATAACCTGGCAGTTCCTGTCAGTCCTTCTGCGTCAACTGCAACAGCATTTGGACATGCCAGTGTGGCCCTTAGCTTTCAGGGGGTCCTAAGTGAACCCACAAGGGTCTATTGCCGTCTAGGGCTTTAAACACGCTTCTTGGACGCCCCATCTGTAGACCTCAAACTCCCCATGATGGCACTGCATGCAAGCTGCTAAATAGAACAGGCTGGGACTGCGCGTCCCAAGACACTCAGGGCCCTATCACAGTCTCACAGGGTGCCAGATCTCCACATGATCAAAAACGTTGGCCATACACAAACTGACAACTTTTTACGGTTCTATGTTCATTGGTCTCGTGAGGATAGCTCACGGGCAACGTGCTCGCCTTGGAAGCAAGACGACACAGAGCACCTTTTGTTCGGTCCTTGCTTAGAAACCTCTGGGTATTAAGTGCTTTATAAATAACCTATCATATCTTTTATTGACAGTCATTTTTTCCATGCTTTTTTGCCGAATTGTTTGTTTTATTAAAAAAATCCATCAAATTATTTCTTTTTTGGGAGGATTCCCCCAATCCATCGCTCTGCCATTAATTTAACACTATTCTCGACCGCCTCCACACCCCTGTATACCCTTCCCCCACACACCCGTCTGTTTTTCGATGATTTTTTCATGAAAAGAAAATTCGGCAAAAATGACATTGAATAAAGGACTGTCGATGAATGAACGTTGCACCCTTTTTACCCATTACTGAAGAATGGGCGTGTTCTGCAGGGCCAGCCTATGCCAGTGAGCAGCTCTATGTACCTATAGAAATCAATGAGGATGTGGGAAGCCTGTAGACAGTCGCGACTAGTTGCATCTGTTGAAGATGCGCAAACGCGGGAACGGAGACTGGAACTCGCCGCTGGGATCCGATCTTTGGCCACATTTCTTAACCGGTGCTTTTCCTGATTGCTCTGTCTTTCTTTCAAGTACATTAGGAGCTTTTGCTTTTGAACTTCGCTCTGGATGTTTAGGGCATATACAATGCCCTCAGACAAAAATGATGAATTCTGTCCAATCCCACTTGGCAACGCATGGCTCGGAGTTAGCATGGGATTTGCGGGCGAGTCTGTGCAGCCCCACATCTTTGCGGTTGTCTACTTACCATGATATTAAGCTTTATGTACAACCAATGGCATCTAAAGTTTTCTGAAGCTTGTACAAGAGGTTCCTCCAGGAGGCATTCAAGTTTCAACTGAATTCTTAGCGACTCCCCGGTAGAATTCAGAGGCATCCCTAATGTTTTGAGCCAATGCTGGGAACTCGTTGCATCTAGTTTTGAGATATAACATAGCTCTTCGAACAAAAGCTCACTATGGTTGGTGGGCCGACCAAACTCACTGGTGGAGGCTTTACAAACCATTGGATGCCATGTGTCAGTGAAGGAGATGGTCATGGGAGAAATGATGGCTTTCTTGGCTTGGCATAAGAGCGCGCCCACGCGCGTGTTCTAGTATTATAGGTTTATGATCCGAAACCGATATGGGAACTGCGGTTTAATGGTTATGTTTATGCCTTGTATGTCATAGGCAAGGCTTTGCATTGCAGCTTTGTCACTTTATGTATGCTGTATATCAATACATCGCATTGCAAATGCGTTCTAAAGTAAGCTTTTAAGGGAAAGAACATTGGCTCCATTACATTAAAGGAAGATTAGTATAGAAAACAGTTTGACAATAAGAGCAGTGCTTACAACTATGCGAAGGCTTCCACCCACACAGAACCATCTCAGGCAACTGACATGTTGTGGAGCAATGACAGTTCTTCTGCCTCCACATTGTTTTCCGATGACAGAGCATGCTGTGTCATAAGCAACACCATCCGGAGCAACAGTGATGACATCACCCGGGTCATCCAACGCCCACTCTGGAAGAGCAGCTACATTGATGTAACACCGTATGGTGTCCCTAAAGATACAGAGATACCAGGGTAACATGTACGACTTCTGTTGTCTTCTGGACATCAGTGCGAACGGCGCTAGAAGCCCTCCCGAACCTCCACGGGAGACCCACAGGTTTTTTTCAAGTTCTGTTCTGCAGATGCGCCCTCACATAACCTTAAGCCTCACTGACGTGTTGAGCAAATGCCCTGAGCTTTTTTTTAGTGTGTACCACAGCTGGAACGTGAGAGAATTAAACAAACTCTCATGTCCAAACCTCGGACTGGATGGACCGGGATTTGGCTCACACACACTTCAGATGACTCCTGAAATTGACAATAGACTCGGAAGGCTTCATTATTGGCTAATGAATCTGCAGTATAAGAAATGATCCTCAGTTCTTTGTTATTTAAGCAATAGTACATGGATAGGGTGGCATTAATGCCCGGTCATGCCCCTCTGCTCGTGTAATATTACTGTTAGTATCCCTGCACGATGCACCAGGATACTAATAGTTTGTACGTTAGTGCAGGAGTGCCTCTATCTGGTTGAATCCTAGGATTAGGGACAATTTGAGGACAATTTTTTGGCCTGAATGGTTTTTGATGGATATTAAACAGGTCTCCGATTTGGGGAATGATGATCGGTGGTTGACTGTAGCTGAGCTGAGAGAGAGATGGAATTTTGATGGTTTATCAGACTCTGCGTATAGACGACTAAAGAGGGTGGTTGGTGAGGTGGACTGGTCTGACTCCTTGGATGTGTGCGCTTTTCTGACAGACTCTAGTGGGAAGAGTGGTGGTTTGGCCAGTAGGCTTTACAAGCTAATTGTCTCACATTATCGGAGTAATGACAATTTGCAGAGAGTTTGGAGTGAGAGAATTGGATCAGAGATTGATATGGATGATTGGCAGAATATGTGTAGTAATGTATCTTTGTGTTCGCTGAATCTTAGAGAGCGGTCTCGACAAATCAAGATCCTGAATCGTGTATATTGGTGTCCTGAAACATTACATAAAAGAGGCATGTCTGACAGTACTGGCTGTTGGGGGTGTGGGGTGGGTTCAGGCAGTTGGGTCATTGGAACACATGTTGTGGAGTTGTGTGAGGGTCAGAGATTGTTGGAGTGAAGTTTGTGATGTGTGTGTCAGGATTGCAGGAGGAGGGCCGGTCCTTGATTTTAGGACGATAATCCTGGGTGATGATTCTGGATTGGATGATGTCAGCTCCGCCCACAAGTGGATTATTTGTGCATTCATTGTGGCTAAGAGGCTGATTCTCTGTGGGTGGAAAGGGCGGGTCCCTCCTTCCTTTGAGGAGTGGATCCAGGAAATGCATTGCCTGTCACGGACAGAAAAATTGATTTACAAATTGAAAGGTAAAATGTCTTCATATGAGAAGATCTGGAATGTGTTTAATGACTTCTTTTAATTTGTGTTTTTAACTGTTGTTTTTTTGTACATTCTGTTATTATAATATTGTTGGTTGCGGATATGTTGTATATATTGTATATATTATAAATAAATAAAAAAATAATAATAGTTTGTACGTTGCGAAACTGCAACTTTTAAAAACAAATAGATAAATAAATGGCCGACACTATACGTAGTTTCTTCACCCTTTGCATCACGGTCTTGCTGACGTAGGTGCTGTGCCAGGAACGCTACTCTCCCCAGTGCAGCCAACTCACAAGAAGCAAGAAGGGCAAGAAGGTAAGTGGGGAGGAGTTGTGGGTGCCTTATTGGGTTGAAAAGGGGGGTGAAGGTGTGGGACAGGACATGGGGGCACGGGAAAGCAGGTCAGCGGACTTACCTGGAAAACCTTTACTGCGTGGTAAAGCCCCCACTCCGAACCTCCTCATTGGATAGGAGGCTGACACCCCCCCCCCCCTCGCCAGGTACTCATAATTTAAAACTTTTTCCAAGTGAGGGTTTTAAAAGAAGGTAGAAACTGGAGGGTATTGTTCTTGATGGAGTATACATGCTCAAACGTGATTGTAGTACCTTTCAAGTAATATTTTACATTTTCTAGACATATTTTAGGATCTCATGGTCTGAAGCTCATAACAGGGTTCAGCCGCTCCAACAAATGATGACTTAATTACTTGGGAGTCATTTTCTACTTTCTCATTATCTTCTTTATCTTGTTCGACGATATTAAAGCAGACTTTGGCGCAGTGTCCAGGGGGCAACTTCAAGTATTCAGTTAATTACAGCAGTTACAGGAGCAATATTGCACAGACCCTGAAGGGGAGACTGCCATCTTTGTTGTAGCTTTGCATTCGGGCATTGGCAGGCTATATGTGCAGGAGGGACCAGAGAAGGCACAAAAAAGAGACAGTCAGTAAGAGCAAGTGAATGACAGAGTGCGGCTCCTCAGAGAATAGCATTAAATAGGAGTTCTTGCCACAGGGATACACAATGGGGAACTCAGTCTTTTACGCCATAAAATCAATTTGACCTAAAATTCTGAATGCCCTAATATTAATACAATACTATCAATGCCGCCAAAACATGAGGCATTTTAGAACTTACTGTTTAAAAGTTACCTATTGCTTCAAAAAGTGTAATTGTACGTTGAACTTTTGGAATTCTGGTGGACCTTCAGAATAGGCAGTTCATATATTCGTCGGTACCTGCAATTCAGGGTTATGTTCAGCATCTGAACGTTTCTTTTTCAAGTAATTGTGAACCCAGAGCTCTCATTTTTGTAGCCAAACTGCAGAGTCCTGGGGCAGAGTACTAGGGTTACAACCTGAAAAGTGCGAGCCTGGAGCCGGTATGTGTGTATGTGTGTGTGGTTGTGCGCATGTGTGTGTGTGTGCATGCATGCACTTGTGTGTACATGTGTGTATTTGCGTGTAGGGTGTAGGAGGTTAGTGTTGTCTTTCGGTCTGGGGATGAAAGTGTGTTGGTCACCAAATGGTCTTTGCTCCTAGCTGTTCATGTCGGGTTTATCACTGTTCCCCTAAATCCCACCTCCCAGCATTTACACTATTATCTTACTTAGGACATGCTACCTTTGGGATGCTCTTTTGATGAGTTGCAATATTATTTGTCTAGTAAGCTATAATATGTCATGTTTTTGCTATGTGGTTGTACTAGGCTACCCTATGTTATCTTTTTTTTTTAAAAAAACTCTTTGTCATTTCAATATATTAAACACATCACAAACATCAAAATAAGGTCATCGTATTATATCTAAACAAATCTCTGCCCGGTTTTAAAATTATATTATCTCTTAGGTTTGGTGTGCTAAGCAGAATGATGTTATGTAATCCCATTTCATGTGCAATGGCATATTTTATGCAATTGCAGTCTGTTAGGATCTATGTGTTTGGTTTCTTAATTCATTTGTGCCATAAATGTTACCAGTAAATTGTGCTTTTCAGTGTACACCTTGCTTTTTTCCTCCATGGGGGTGTTCCCCTAATAACCTGCACCCCACCCTTGGACTTCCACTTCCTCCCTTTGTACGTCTATACTAGGGCTGTACCGAATAGCATATTTAGTATTCGGCCGAATACCAAACAGTTTGTCAACTATTCGGCCGAAGCCGAATATGAAGCCGGATTGTTGCTTTATTTATTAAATCATGTTGCAAACTTCAAAAAACACACTTATTAAAAAAACAAATAAAGCACCATTTTAAATGAATTTTATACTTTTATTTCTCTTCATTGTAATTAATGTAGTAACTTTATTTAAAGTATAAAAATGAAGGGACCAAATGTACAGAAGATTGTTGCATATTCAGTGCCAGTTAAAGTAGGAAGCTTCAAAAATGCAAAAGGACTGCCTTTGTGAATCAGATGCATTGCATTCTCTATACAGTTGCAAAGTAGATGCGGTTGAGTTTCGAAACTTCTTTTTAGGTCACATGGAAATGTATAAAATGGTTCATGCCGGCTCACGCAGGACACAAGTCAAGAGGAAATCTGAAATGCATAAACTCCATCTCAAAACTATTCACTCACCCAAACAAATGCTGCTCACTTTTCACTTATCCTAGCCACTCTTTCTCGCCAATACACAAACATATGCAACTATAATTCCTGATAAAATATCAGATAATGTTAAACTCAGGACTCAAGTCCTTAAAAAAAAGAAAAGGGAGGACTATGGTGTACGCAATGGGAAGTGACATGACAGGAACTAAAAGTATCTATGCACATTTCTTTCAGTTTATTTTTTCCAACTGAAAAAAGTGCACATTGTATATAAACATTTGCCAAAAGAAAAGATGTTCCTGTATTGTTGTAGGCTAAATATAAAAGATGAGCACCTTCTTTGTCTAAGAATCTGTAACAAAACATGCCCTAAAGAGCAGATTACAATATAAGATATTTTTCACCTGTGTGATAGCAATTTGCTTGGTCTAATTCTATTCAGTTTTGCAAACTGAAGTCTATATTTGCCTTTCTGAGTTCATGTTGCATTGTATTCAAATGAAAATGTCAAAGTATTCGGCAAGAGCCGAATAGCAAGAAACTATTCGGCCGGAACTGAATAGCTTTTTTTCAGCCAGAATTCGGCCGAATACTTACTCAAAGCCAAAGTTCGGTACACCCCCGGTCTATACCTGCCTCTGTTCCTTTTTAATAGTCCATTCCCAATTTAGTAACAGCATTTTTGTGTTTTAAGGTACCTTTCTGTTTATATATATTTTGTGTATTTATTCCTTCATTTTTGGGTATAAAAGGCATGTTTTGTTCTTCTACTTGGTTATGTCATTTTATGTTATTAATCACGTGTCATGTATTGCCATGCCATGTTTTTTGTTTTCTTTTCCCATTCATTTCATGTTACTTTGTACATAGCTGCCAAGTGCTTTGAAGCAACCGGATAGTAAACTGCGGAACTCCACCAAAAACAAATAAATAAATAATACAGAAAAGGGTTTATAGTAATAATTTCGAAACCAATAATGTCGAAAGTCATTTTTTCAAAAAATAAATATCGAAAAAAAATGTAGAATTTTTTTTTAATGCATTTTTTTTTCAAAATGGGGGGGGTTCCCTCCCAACCCCCCTTTTTAAAAATTTTTTTTGTTTTACCCATTTTTGTTTTTATCCCGAACCCCAAAATAAATATATAATTAAAAAAAACGGAATTCGACCTTTTTTTTTCGACATTTGTTTTCCGAAAAAATTACCGACCACCACAGAAAAGCAGGCCTTAGGTCATGAAAGGGCCATGCTGCCTAACGAAGACTGCAAATGTAAGCTGGTAAGCAGACTGCACATCCATGTTGAAGTTAAGATACCCCTGGTTCCCTCTTTTTTAACAGGACAGGGTAAAAAGCAGCCCATATCAAGAAGGGAAGACCAGGCTAGATTATGCAGATTAAGCCCACCCTTGCCCAAGAGGAGTCCCACCTCTCACATCACTATACCCATCTCCATAAAGATGCTAGCCTAACCCCAAGACCTTCCAAGTAGCCCAATCCGGGGTGTTGCTCCCAGAGCCGCCACAGTTCAAAGTCCCCTAATTTAAGAGTGCCTGTAGTTTTGCCCAGTTTTCCTCTCTATAGACCCGTATCTTCATGGCTGCTCAGGGGCAAGGGAGTGAGTACAAAGGCATGACACTTAACACTATCCAATGGCTCACTCCAGTTCTCAGGGGAACACTTGGAAATGAGTTTCTGTGTACTTAAATCGGTTCCATCTAATAATGTCCCTGCAAAAATGTCCCCTGACAAAAAGTTGCCGTTTTTTGGGGAGACATTATTACATTGAACATGCGGGGGACACCCCGCAACCTTGATTTAATTTTTTTAAGGGGAGCAGTGGACATCCCCGCAACCCGTCCCCGTACATAATGTCACCATAGATAAGGTCGCCAATGGCTTTTCCCGTCGACATTATGTTTGGGGACATTATTACCTGATACCCTTAAATTGCCCGCAATGCAAAATGTTATATCAAGAGATTTAGAGTATTTGAACTGGATTTTTATTAAGAAATGGGTCTTGAAAAAACTCAGTGTTGGCTGGGTGAGATAATTGAAAATTAAACCAACGATATAAATACAAATAATGAAATGACAAAGCTTTTAACAGCAAAGAAGTTCCCTTTACAATACTAGCAAAGCATTTAGTAATTAAAGTACAAGTGTACAAGTACATGTGGGGGAATTTACTGGTTGCCTACTCAGCTTTGGAAAAGAAAAATAGTTCAACCAATGCCGAGCTGGGATTACCAGTGCCACCAACCACCTTATTCATAATTAAAATGGTGTTTGCTCTCCTGTTCCCATAGACCTTGTTGCAACCCCATCACCCTAATAATGGTACTCAGATGCTTCATAAGGTGTCAGGGCCTAGCCACACGTGAGCCAAAAGCATGTATCACTTCAGGATTCCACACAAAGGGTGCCAGCACTTTACTGCACCCACATCTCTGTAAAAAGTGCATTTAGAAGTATGCCCAATTTCCTCTCTATGTGGAGGGGGCGAGTGCATGGAGGGGGCGAGTGCGTGGAGGGGGTGAGTGCATAGAGGGGGTGAGTGCATAGAGGGGGTGAGTGACCAGAGGGGGTGAGGGACCAGAGGGGGTGAGTGACCAGAGGGGGTGAGGGACCAGAGGGGGTGAGGGACCAGAGGGGGTGAGGGACCAGAGGGGGTGAGGGACCAGAGGGGGTGAGGGACCAGAGGGGGTGAATGCATAGTGCGTGTGAGGACATAAAACGGACGAGTGCGTAGAGCGGGTGAGTGAGCAAAAGAGATGAATGCATGGTGCGTGACGTACATAATATGGTTTGGAATGCAGAGAACGTTTGAAAGGGCATATAACCCATCATATCTCACCACCACACTTACTCACTTCTTTACACCACCACTCAACTAGAACACAGAGATACTATGACACCATTCGGTATAACTGTTCTCATACCAACATCCGCCGCTCACTCCACATCATTCTAAGTAAACACTGCTGGTTACACCCCCCCCAGCCAGGCGTTCTCCTCAGGCATAACGCAGCCACATTCGGTCTGGATAAATCCTGCCAGAACGAACACATACTACTGATCTCTCAACCACCACACCTACCGCTAAAAAGCAGCTACTACACGAATACCGCACCAGCTGCACACATACCCGGTGCTCACATGCACCTTGACTCTCTCTACTGACCTGAACTTCAGTTCCCAAGGGCGTTCAACCTACCAGCGCCTTCAGACCATATCAATGGTATATAAGGCGCTACATAAATGCAAAATAACAATAACAAAGGCAGGCACCTGTCCTATCCCTCTCTACTTACCCTGCTTGTCTCTATCCACATTTGCCTTCCACGCAGTCTGTCCTTGACACTCATAGCCACTGGGAATCTCGAGTTTGCTTTGTGGGAAAAATCAAATGTACCCTCTGGCCATAAAGAAAGAGATGCTTCAAGGGCCACTGGAACACATCTCAAGTCCATCACATAGCCACAAACTAGTAATACCTATTTCTCTTTCTATGACCATCTACGTGTAAATATTCCTGTCTCCTTCAGGCACCTTAGAATTCACCCTCCTGATTCTGCAATTCTGATCTGTGATCTACTTTGGCTGTATCGAGATGCGTCTACCAGGGTTGTCCAACTCCAAGCCCGGATCCGTGCTGGGTTTTCAGGATGCCCCTCATTAATATTCATGAGATAAATTTGCATACACTGATTCTAAATGTATGCACATTTTCCCTCATGAATATTAATAAGGGATATTCTGAAAAACATCCAGATTCCGGGCCTCGAGGCCCGGAGTTGGACTAACTCAGTGTCCTTCTCCCTTACCCCTAACACTCCTCCATTTGCTCCCCCCATCTGTTTTGTGTTGTCTGACTTTCCCCCAACTCTTCACCCTTGCCCCTTTTCTTTCCTCTGAGATTGCGATCTAATTATCCCACATGGTGGTGCAAACTGCCAACTTCCAAACAAGCCTGAGTGCGTTGAGTCCACTATGGCTGCGATTTGGCACAGTATATAAAAGATTTCTACAATAAATAAAACTAGCTGGCAAAGTGATTAGACAGTTGCCTTTCAGTGTAGTGTCTTACTTTGCTAACTCTCCTTGGCAGAGCCGCATGGGAGCTTTCTAGGAAAGGCTCTCCGTCCAGCCAGTCCCACAGAAAGCAATCCCTACTCTGAGCCAAGCCAGCATAGTAAAAACACAGTGTGCCTCCCACTGTGTCCCTCTTTTTCTCTCTCTCTCTCTCTCTCTCTCTCTCTCTTTCATTCGCACTTCCACGTCGCAGCAGAGACCCCCGTTACCACTGGCCGCAGTGTATGAAAAGAAGTAGTGGAGCTCTGTTCCCTATTGGCCTGCACCAGCTCCCCACAAACCCCATCACCACGCCCCCCCCCACACACACACACAATACAAACCCCCAAGCACACGTGCCTGCTGTTTAAGGAAACGTTCATTGCACTGCACTGAAAGTGCAAGTTAAAACTTCTTCCTACACTTTTACCCGCCATTCCGGAATGGTTTCTTTTTAAACTAAAAGTATAGGTATTGTCAAACTTAACTTAAAGTAAAGGAGCACCGCTCCCAACCACTCCCGCCCACTTGCATCACTTCCCGCTACTTGTGCATGGGGGGAGATTCACAGAGTATCCCGTCTGCATTATGAGTAATTTGCACCAGCCAGAATTAAATACACCTGATGCACACAAAAAGGAGCCACTCCCCAGGGACATGTTTCTGGAATTCAACGTAATATGTAAAAAGTGTTTAGAATATGTAAATCTCTTGATGTGAAATTGGTGTCATATTGCAGGAGAAGTGAGCTACGTTCAGGGAAAAATGTGTATAAAAGTGACATTTTTGCAGTGGCGGGTCTTTTTTTAAATTGTTACTCCCGTTATATTCACTAAAACACCTCTTGTGAGCATTAACTTGGTCTTACTGGAAAGTGGACATGCATTAACAGTATCTTCGACAAATGCAACAACTGTGGATGTTATTTGCATGGCTGCATGCTACTCAATGTTTATAGGTTCCTCATGTCAAGTATGGCAGAGCCCCAACTGCAGTCAGTTGCCCCTGGGTTTATTGTGTAATTGCAAATAGCCTGTTCCATCTACAGCCCTGCAACCCATAGAATGAAGCTGACTCTCATGAAAAAGTCGGTCCAGCTGTCACACCGTCACTGACATAGCATTCCACTCTGTGCTTCATTACTCTGCAGTGCACAGCAAATGTAATATGTTATGATATGTGGCATTTATATAGCGCTCTATATATCATTGGTATGACCTCAAAGCGCTGGTAGGCTGAACGCCCTCGGGGACCTAGTCATCTCTGCTATCAAGTGAGATGTCACATGTACCATATATGTCATGTTAGTTCCGGCCGTTCCGGGCAAAGTGTCACTCCCTGTACAGCGCTTCGATGCCGTGACAATGGCATTTGGCACTATACAGAAAACAATTGACATTTGTTCCTATGGATTTCCCCAGGTCCCACATTTGACTTGCATCAGGTTAGAACAGGAGCGAATTCCTGAAGGAGCAAATTGCCTTGCTTTCTTTGTGAATTGCTTTACTCTGTTTCCATATTTAGGTGTGTCCCTCTTTTTAATTGCCCATCCATTCGCACTCCTCTAGTCACACCCCTTTTGCAATAAAAGTCGTGTTGTTGCTGGAGGTACAGCCTTCTCCTTGGCACTATGTTGCAGGCACGCCTTTGTCATTGTAACTAACCCTTCTGACTTTTTTCTGAATCAGGCACAATTTACATATTTGTCCAGCCACTAATAATGCAGCAGCAAAACAAATTTGGAAATTGGGGCCAGTAGCTACCGCTGGCATATAGAGTGTGCTTGCGTTAAATGCCGAAGCCAGCAAAATAATGATTATGTTTTAATATCTTTATCGCAGAGTCGCATATTCTGCCTCAACATCGTATTTTACTGGCAGAATCGCAGCACAGGAATACTGATAGCCAATTTCCGTGGCCAACCAATCATTTTTTTAACACATAGGGGTCATTATAAATTGGTCGGTGGGGTAATAATGTGCCCCTATTAACGTATACTGGCACATTACCGCACCGGCCAACTACAAGTTTGCCATTGGGACACCTGATTTACCTGCAAGAGGTAAAGTAGGTGTTTTACCAGCAAAAATCGCAGGCATTACTGGCACTACCTGTGGCGGTAATACCAGCACGGAGTCCATGGAATGGGGATTTACAACCATTGCCCACTCATAATCCAGCACTAATACCGCCAGACTCAAGTGCCAGTAACAGTAATACAGTTTGCCATTATCCTGGCGGATTTATCGGCAGGATACTGGCAAACTTGTATTGAGGCCCTACATAGTCTATAGTACACTGGCTCATTCACATATTCTGTGATGAATTACTTCTTTGGTCCACATTCTCTGCATAGGTAACCAGGTGGGCGTATTCAGTGCTACCATTTTCTAATGGACATCCTTTAAGCATATTGTGTGGCATGATAGTTCTGATGGCATGTTTGTCGCACTGGGTTATTTGTACATAGATTATGTTGGGTGTCTATGCTACCGACAAGGGGATTACGGTTTACATTTGTTGTATATTGTTTGCCAATGCAGGTGTTGGCCGTGACTTGAGGACCTGCTATGACAATGGAATCAGCACTGGCAGAGGAGTTATTAGTATTGAGGCTGGCTGGCAGCATTGGCAGTGGGGTGGCAATGTGTCCTGTGACTGGAGATGTTAGCATAGTAGGTGACTAGGATACTAGTAGTGAGGGTGGTGGGGAATACTTCCCTGCCCCTGCAGACACCTTTGAATGTACCCTCTAAATACCTCTGCTCTCTGGATCCAGGATCCATTTTGAATGGATCACAGGCACCCACACTATCATAAACATCAGCCGTCTGTCTCCCTCTAACCTGCCAATGATCCAGTACCACTTACTTATATCCGTCCCCTCATTCCTCCGCTCTGGCAGCCCTGTCCCCTTTTCCTCTTCCTCTGCAGGCTAAAGTCTGGCTACCCCCTTGCCGGGAGCACTGGACACCAACTTCTAGCCAAGCCTCGGCCATCAGAGGTCATAATGGTGGTGGTTTGGCATGGCATAAAAGATTCACATAATGTATGGTTACAAGTACACGCGTTGACTGGATATAAAAGTGAGAATACCGATGACAGATTTAACCGGGGTATCATGGCTCATACAATCACGCAGTCTTTTGCCAATCTTTGCCATGAAATGGGGATTGCAGTCCCTGATTCTTGCTCCAATGCTCACTACAATGAGAACTGTTTTGCCAAATCCTCCTGGACCGACTACCGCCAAGCAAAGTGTTATGGCCTTCAGAGTGAACTGAGCTGTTGCATAGGAAGGGTTGCGCTGCCCCACCGTACTCACCTGTGATCTGGGTGCTAGGATGCAAGGTGTTGGCCCAGAGCCCCCGCCCCTTGAATGTTGCGCTGTCATGTGAATCACTGTGCTTTGCCACCCTGCCTATTGTACAGCTGTGCAAGGTGTTCTACCAGTGCTCTAGTGAAATGCTGCAAGCCGAGCATGCGACATCCACCACACATCCCTCTGTGTTGCTATGCAAACTGTTCCTCTCGCCCGCTTCAATCTGTGCTTTCATGTCGGGGGTCCTGATTAGTCCCCTGACTATGCAGAGCTTTTTTATTCCCCATTCTCAATTAATTATTTACTGCTGCGCTAAGTATTCAACACATGTTCTGCTATGTGTAATTCTGTATTTGCAACTCTTGGTCAATGTATGTTTACAGCAAAGTGAAACGAGCATAGCGGCACCGGTGATATTGAAGCAGATGATGAGGCGGGGGGGGGGGGGGGCAGTGAAGCTGACTAGGGGCGTTGACCTTTGCCTTCTGTATCTTGGCAGTCATAGGGCCTCATTACGAGTATGGAGGTAGCCATGCTGCTTTTGGTGGCATGGCTACCCCCATAGGGCTCAATGGAAATGGGGAGGATGCTAAAAACGGGCCCGTTACTGACGGGCCCGTTGTTGGCATCCTGGTCTGCTAGAGGGTCCCGCTAAGGGCGGCTGCTTTTACCAGACGTCCTTAGCGGCACCCGCCAGCAGACCTCGTAATGGGGCGGTAGTGGGATAACAGGGCCCGGCAGTTCTACCGGCGCCGTTGTCCCGCTACCGCATTCCTCGTAATGAGGCCCACTGTGTCCACGGGGCACAACTCTCAGGTGCATTAACCCAATTACACAATATTTGAAAACATTATTGTATTAAACAAATTGCATAGGGCAGCACATATTGGCTTTGGTAATCCTTGTTAATTGCACTGTTTTCTTAGCCTAGAAAAAGGGGCACGTGGCGCGGACATTCTCTATGCAGAGGAGAAACCTGCATTAGAGCGAGTTGCGATCTGCGCAAGTCCTTGAGCGCGAGGACGGGCAGGCACTTAACATCTTAAGGTTGAGACGCTCCTCACAGAATAGGCCGCGCGCATGCATTATGCATAATCAACCCCGAGAGAGCCTGTGAAAAGTCTTGGAAGCACCATCCTGGAGCTTTGATGAGTTTCAAAAGTGCAGCTGAGAGTTGGACACAAAGCAATGCAGAAAAGGGGAGCCGACAAGGGCCCGGCCAGTTGACAGCACACTTCAGAAAGCCCTTGAAGCGGGAAGGGCAAGCTTCCCAGCCCCACTCACAAAAGAGGCTCCTGAACTCACCAAAAAGGGCATTACCGCAACGGTTTTAGATAAACGTGCTCTCTGAGTAACAGGTCAGGGAGACGCCAGCAAGCAAGCAAGCACGCACGCACGCACGCAGACCCGGCCTAACGGCAACGCTTGCGCAGTGGGAGCGTCGCTCCTTTCCTGTGGAGTTACTTTCAATGAGAAGAGACAATCGCGCGGGAGTGGGGCTGCCATACTTTCCTCATCTTTGGCAGTGATTTAGGAAGGCATACTGCCTTACACTGAGCACTTGCAAATATTCCTGGGCAGGAGTACACACGGCATAAGCACAACAAACAGCAAGCATATGAAGTCTATAACTTTAGTTACTTGGTATTTGTAGAGCACTGAATGGCCAGGGGTGTGGCATCACAGCGCTAAGTGGCCATGCGGTGGTGCTTTGCTGCAGCTAAATGGGTTATCTGGGAGAACGCAGTGTGAAGCATAGCAAACATTGCAGCACACAGTGACGGAGGGCCTCATTACGAGGTCCCCGGTCTGGTACAAATGCTGGAAGAATTGCAGCAGCATTTTTACCGGACCGGTGAAACCAGAGTTTGCCTGGGACTCCATGGAATGGGAATTTACTGCTGTCTCCACCACAGGTAATATCCCGGTAATACCAGAATATCAGGCGGCGGAGACGGTAGTGGCATTTTCCCGGTATCCCGCCGAAATTAGCGGCGGAATACTGGGAAACTTGTAATGGCCCCCGTAGTATTGACAACATTAAGAAACAGTCTGGCCAGTATAGGAGGCGAAAGGCTACCGGCACAACGTGTTTGTGACGTAGCAGTGCACCGAGCGGGGCTATATCCGGAGTTTGAGCTGTCTGCGTGAGGATTCCAAACGGAGTCTGAGAAGGGTGAGACGTTAACAAACGCTGCGCAAGAGGAGCAAGAGGCACTGACGTGACTGTGCACATGGCACCAACACAATTGTTTTCAAATTGTAAGCGCAACCTTCCTTCACATGTGTTCCCCTCCCTCGGTCCCCTTACACCGCGCCCTCTCCCATTTCATCCTGCCTCCTTCCTACACGTAAACAACTTTCACCTTTATGACTCTTGGACTAGGCCTCTGAATTAAGATTGGCATGGCAATCTCAGGAGTACCATCCGGGACATATCTGCAGTAATTCAATTGGAGGTAGCAGATATTTTAACCTAGCATTTCTATCAGGTTTGGCCAAGCACATTCTCGAGACCCTAACATGCCCAACACTACACAATATTTAATTCATAGCTCTCCAAAACTGCCTTGGAACCAAATTACTTATGCTAGCTCAACACAGAGGTTCCATGTAATAATGACGCCACAAAAATATCGCCATACAAAAATATCGCCGAAAAATTGTCGTTTTTTGTGGCGACATTATTGCATGGAACATCGCCACATATATGGTCACCCAAATAATATCGCCACAACATTTCCCCGGCGATATTATTTACGGCGACCATATATGTGGCGATATTAATACCTGATACCAACACATATATGTTTTCTTGAGCTTTCTCCAGAACACAATCCACATAAGAGCATTGTGCTTTTTTACTGACGCACATTTTTACGAAGTAATTTTATATGAAGAAATGACTTCGAAAAAACTCATCGAAATATATAAGAGGTAAGGGGTTAAAATGAGCGGGGGAGGATGTTCGAGTAGGGGCAATACCATAGGGAAGGAGGGATTTGGGGAACCCCCCAAAAAAATGGTTGATGAGTTTTTTTCAATGTAATTTCTTCGAAGAAAATGACTTCGCTAAAATGTGTGTCGGCAAAGCGACATGGAACCCATATAAGAAGGACTGACGTGTATCTATCCTTACATAGAGCACTTCCCTTTGCCCAAATGCCCAAATTGCCTTCTTCTCTCCCCACTCTCCATCTAGCATTCCTCATTTTGTTCACTATTCCTCAATTAGCTTAAGTTCTGGAGCACCCAGGCGGGGTCACAATACATTACGGACAAGGATCAAGCGCTCAGAAACTACTGCAGTGGTGATTTGGCGTAGTATACAAGCAGAGTAGCATAACATAACATTACAACTGTATATTGGATACAATAGCCTTACCTTGTCCTGGTCCATTATGAATGGTCCCAGTGAGGTGCAGGATGAAGGCGAAGCTTGGTTCGCCGGACGGGCTTGGAGGATTTTTTGTACTGACAGGAAACTGGCTAGAAAGAGACAATGTGGACAGGGCGAGCAGAGGGGGGGGATTAGCTCGAGAATATCCCAAAAGTCACGCTCATTCATCAAGTACTGCTGCTTGCTGGTGCACTGGGGGAGCGCGCAAACAGGCTGGATCCTGGAGGGACTCACCCAAGCAGATATCTAAATAGAAAATTCCTCTTGCCACATGTGCCTTATGCAGCCGAGGCTCATTTGGGCAGAGTTTGCATGCTTGTGACAAAGGTGATAATGTTGCTTCTATAAGGGGCTACAACCAAAATATCGGGGGCTATAGCCGCCTCAGCCACCCCCTAGCAACGCCGCTGCCTCCAAAACCTCTAAACTGACACCTATGTGTTGACTGCCTCTATTTATTGTGTGGTAATGTATCTATACAACGGCTGATATTGAACAGCCCTCGGCATCACAACACTCAAGTGCATTGATCATATGAAATCTATTGAATTAACATGGAATACATGGCACATGCTCATGGGAAATCTACATTAGAGAAATTCATTGTCAACCCAGTGGAAAGCAAGTGGTAGCCCAGTTCCTAATTTGAGGGCCCTTTCATTGACATGTTTCAGCCCTGTGTGTTATTGCTGGAATTTCCACAGGGCAGGTTCTCTTTCAGGAATCATGGTAGGAGAGCTTTATCACCGAACAGATGATGTGTGGCAAGAATAGCACATCTCGCCTTCTTTGTGGCGCCCAGTTCCACCTGTGTACCTAACCAATGAGAAGGGTTGAGCTGCGATCAAGGACGGCGAGAGAGGTGAGAACTAGTGAGGGTGGTTTTACAGGTTTGACAGAGGAATTGTTTATTGTTCTTGTGCCTGTCTATGCATCTAAAGAGTCCAAGGTGGCTCAGTACGTTTTAAAGGGGCCTTGATACCCTATTTCTGCTCTGGTGACACCTGTAGGCAATGAGGTGCAAGGGGAAACCCTCCCAAGCCAAGTTGCTGGTTTGATCTTCGGAAAGAATCAAAGCGGCCATGGCACATGAGACTCAGCTTTGCTGCGAATGCTTTCGTTTTTCTCTGGTGTACACTTTTTCTGACAGTTTGGTAAACAGTCTCGGGTCCTTTTTGGCATTTGTCTTTCAGCCCCTCCCTGCACATTTATACCAGCTTTCATGCATCAGAGGTGCTATCTGCAACCTTTAACCAATAATGAAATGACTGCAGTCTGCCAAGAACATAGCTTCCTCCCGAGCCACAATGAATAAAGCATCCACAAATGCCTGATTTTTATAAATGGACAGATTGCTGTCTTGACAAACGTGACTTGCGCATTCATCAGGGGTTGTGAAACATAGCGAATGTTGCACTTGCTGTCCCATTGAATACATTCCACTAATGTGTTATGGGATGCAAGAGGATGATGTGGCCATGAAAAGGCCTGTAATTGTGAAAAGTGGAAAACAGAAATTCTATCCCTCTTTGTATGATAGAAATGCAATCGGAATAGTAGCGGTTCAGAAATGATCCTTTAATGAATTGCGCAAACTCCTGCATCTGTTCCAAACAGGTGCAGGGGGATAGTAACTCTTTTCACACATTCCACAGCGCATTTCTTTTCTCAATCAGAGTGTTTGTTTGAAATGTGTAAAAACAGGCCTGCCATCCCTTGGTTTGTGCAATTGGGTTCAGGAGTTAAAGGGCCTCTGAATTTGCAGATCTGTCACAGGAAGATACGGAGTGCCTGTGAGGAATTCGACCATCTGCACGGTGGGTGTGCGCTTGCTTGGGCTTTTTTAAATGTTTAATTAAATGTAATGATGATAGACCGACCTCAGGAAAATGTGTGGGGCTAATCCACACACATTTTCCTATGTTCACTCCATGACAAAAGCAAAGACCTGTGTAATCGGGGCTGGACACTGCCTACAGGCACAGTCCGTCCCTGTCATATTTTGTTGGAATATGACAGCCAAGAAGGGCACAATGTCATACCAACGAAGGGGGAGGACTAACCTTCCCCTGCCATGGTCAGCCTGTTTAACTGACAAAAGCTCCATGGTTCCACCCTGCTCTTTTGTTAGGTCCTGCAACTGGTGGCAGCGATTATCATACCAACAGGGGGTACTTCAAACAAGCCCACACAGGGCCTAGCTGCAGAGGATACCAAGGGAGGCAGGAAATCCAACAACCTTTCATGTGCAACTGTGTCAACCTGAAACCAGCTCCCTTCTCTCAGTATCGATGGCAGTGAACTGTCATGTCTGTGCCTGCTATTTACAGTAAGCCACCCTGCAAGGGGGACCCCATTCATAAGGTATGAGAATGTGGTGTGCAGGAGCCAGAGAGTCTGGTCTTGCCGCAGCTTCAAGGAAGACCGGCCGCTTTAACAGAGACCACACAGGGAGGAAAGTTAACCAGAGAAAATCTTTTAACAAAACAGACAAGAAGATGGATGGGACTTAGTAGCACATAGGAGTGAACCTAGAGCTCTTTCTGTTGAGAGAAGGTTTCCGCCATTTTAGTTCTGGGGCACGCCTTGTTCCTGTTTCACCCGTTTACCTTTCCTGTTATAAAGTACTCTGGATATGACCTCACGCATACAGAAGATTGTTGATAGGGACCCCAGAATTGGTTCACTAAGGTAGGCTTAACCTACACCAATCACTGTGGCCCACTGGGCTTTAAAAGAGGGGCGAGCCCCTCTTTTGGTAGATCATCTGAAGACTTCACAAGAAGTAAGAAGCAGTACTCAACCTTGGACCCTGGCTGAAGGTACAGTCTGTCTTACATCTTCTGCCAGTGAATCGAAGGCCAGGATATACAAAGAGGGAAGTAAAATCCCTCCCCTAAACTTCTCGCAGGCAACAGAGGGAATAACAGAACTCAGAGGGCCCTCCAGGCGCTGCAGAGCCGGTATGCAGTCAGCACACAGCGTGCCCTGCTAGGCTCTGCAGCCGGTTTCCTGGATAGGGAGTGCCAGAAGGTATCTGAACCTACAAACAAGGACAAGGCAGCTGCCTGCAACACACACCAAAGCAGTGGGCCATCCGCCTTAAAGGGCAACACAAGCCCATTGAAGAAGCTGGGAGAAGTGCCTCGACGAGCATCTACCACCGTCTGCCTTAAAGGACATTTTCGAGCCAGTTGAGTTCCTCGATCTGCAACCGACGGCAACACTGACCATTGTCAAGCCGCCGTCGCTTAAAGACATCCGAGATTTCTTGACCAGTGCTTCAGCCCTGAAAAAATGATTCCTAAACCCCAGCTGCTGTGTAGGCCAGCCTACAGCCGTTCATCTAGCGTTGCTCGCCAAACTGTCTTTCCGCCTGATACCCACAGCTAACTCCCGTCTCAAACTCTGTCACAGACGCCTGCAAAGCACCCTGATGCCGACTCGACTCTGTCGAGCACCAAGAACACCAACAGAAAAAGGTACATTGTGGTTCTGTCCTCCTGGTCCATCCCAGAAGGCCCCTAGAGAAACCTTAAGACCCTTTGTGCTAAAGCCAAGAAGCCTTAACAAACTGTTGTGGTTATTAACCATTCCGACTACCCTTCTGTTAGTATCCAGAGTGCATCCCTATTCCTTCTTTGAAACTGTCTATCCTCTACATTCCTTTACAGTGTGGGTTGTATTTCGTAGTGTTGTTAGACTGTCTGTTGTGATAATAAAGAAGTAGATATTTTTATACAACCTTGACTGGACACCCCTTTTATCATTGGGTAATAATTGTATTTTCGCAGTTTTGCAACTACCCAACGATCCACAACCTTTCAGAGATAAGCCTGCCGTTCTGTCCACATTAAGAAAATTGGAAAAGCAGGTTTATAATTTGCTTGTTATTCCAATCTGCTCAGATCCCTTCTGGTGTATTAGAGGTGTGGGGCCTGATTGATGGTTTAGAAACCGATTTTCACCCTTGGACCACTGGTACCACTGAAGTTGATTTGTCACAGTGCCTTTCGGAATTTGGTACATCTTTTTGGTGTGCAAAAAGGGTTTTGTGAATCAATGCCCTTGTTTGAAAGGGGCCTTATAGAGCCACTATGTGAATAAGACAGTCCTGCATAGCCTCTCTATAGAGCACAAGTGTTCTAGCGGTTGCAGTGATGAGCTTTGACACTGGAAGCATGAGTTCTTATAACAGGTTTGGTCCCCAAGAAAAGAAATCATCCGCTCGCTCCTAAGCGGATGATTCCTTATCCGTCTCGAATGTGCGTAATGCAAATATATTTATTTTCGGATAAACACCTCGTCAATTAGTGCCTCGAGTACATGTTTCATTAGCATTATTACTCTTTCATGTCTGGGCCACAAACAGCATAGAATGTTATGTACACAGCCTCTTATTCAACATACTCCTGCTGCTATTATTGTTATTTGGGTATTTATTGAGCACATACCTAGCTCTGGGAAGATACAGGTGCATCACGAGTCCTAGGAGGATGTACACAGTGAGGGAAGCAAAGATTCAAGGACGAGGGAGCTAACAACGGGGGAGAGGAGACAGGCAGGACATTTCACAGCAAGGGATTAACAAGCAACTAGGAGAGAAAACAGGGGAAGCAGATGGCCCAGTCTTGGGTTAGGTGGGAAGTATGTGCTGACCTAGTTGTTCGGGAAGGAGCCATTCCATGAATAGGAGGGTCTTGAGCCCCTTCCTGAATTGTAGAAGGAAAGGGAAAAAGGGACGAGTCTCCTGTTCACGGGAGGAGGTTACCGATTCTAGGGGCCTAGATATAGAAGGCCTGTCTTCTGGTTCTTTCCTTCCTGCACCGGTGGGATTCAATTCTGCATATGTCCTTACTTCTGGTGGATTGTAGGCAGGGCTTTAAGTGTGCCGGGTCCCACTCCCGACTAGCCCCAGCCACGCCAAAACCTTGGGCACCCTGTGTAACCAAAGTGCTGCATGGTTACATGGCTGCCTGCAGGTGTCAGCAATTTGGATTTTAAAAAAAAGAAACGGCATCGCCTTTTGTTTTTTTCTAAACCAAAGTACTGACACCTGCAGACAGCCCATGTAACCCTGGCTTCGGCTACACGGGCTGCCTGATGACCCTGTACTAGAAACAGGAGTAGAGCTGGAGCCCCAGCTCTCCTATTGTTTCTGAGTAAAGAGTCATCAGGCAGCATGAAAGTCTCTTAACCACGCGGTTGAGGGGCATTCATGCTGATGATGGCTCTTTACCGAGAAACAATAGGAAAGCCGGGCCCTCCATCCCTCGTCCTGTTTCTGAGTACAGAGTCGATATGTAAACAAAAGTGGCCACTAACCAGTGGCAATGGTCTGCCCCACTGGTGACGCAACAGTATGAGGCGAGAATATCCAATGTTATCACAAAGGGAGGGTACTGGTGCGTTAGGGATTGGCCCCGTTAGGTTTGAATTATTTAGAGCAATTACCTGGTCCAATCCTTTTTAACCACATAGGTTATGATTTCTACATATAGTTATATATAACAAAAAGACACCTTGTGAGTCCCAAGTTTCAAAAACAGCAGAATGATATTATTAAAAATACCATCATAGAGGACACAAAAGAATCAATGAATAACATTCAGCATGTTGTAATTACAGAAAGGTGTATACATAAATTGTGAAAAAGAACAAAGAATTTGCACACAGTGAAGCCCAACTCAGGGGGGCATATTAACATGACAAATAATTACACATTCCTAAAAGTGAGTATAAATTACCTGAAAACAAAATCAAAAGATTTGTTAAAAAGGAAGGACATTTTTTTTTAATAGAAAATGGAACTAAACATGAACAAAAGTAAATGTCATATACATGCTTAGTTTCTCCATTTAGGTCAAGAACAACATTTCTTTCTAAGATCAATTTAGTATTTCTAACTTTTCTAACTAGGTTGTTACCTCACAACGAAGTAAGAGGCAAAAAAAAGAAGAAAACCATTTTATATAAATGGAAAATACGTCCTTGTGTTAAGGTAGAGCCCCAAAATAGGGATTGTTCTAATTTGGGGTTGGGTCTGAGTACAGAGTCATCACACAGCAGACAGACCTTTCACTCAAGGAGCATGTGGTTTTTAACTGCATGGCTCCTTGACTGAAAAGGCTGCCTGCTGCGTCTGAGAGATGGAGCACACTGGTGTCACACCCTCAGAGCGCCCGCCCCTCTTTTAAAGAAAAGGAGGGGGTGGGCGCACCAAATGTAATACTGCCAGTGCGCCAATGCTCTCATGTTTTCACCAGCCCCCCAAGTTAGGAGTGGGGGGCTCTTGTTAGGGGGGTGGCCTAAGTACACACATACTTAGGCCACGCTGCCAAACAAGAGCTCCCCTCGATTTAGAACCCCACTTAAACCACTGATTGTAGGCCTCCGAAGATGCAGAGCTTGTTAGAAAGGTAGCTGGGGGACTTGAGAGTGACGGCTTTTCTCCCAGGTTGCTTGTAGTCTTTTTCTTTAAAAAAAAAAAAGAAAAGGTCAGCGTCCCCTCTTCTTTTTCACAGAGGCCTTCAACATGGAAGTCTGCTTTAATTGGTTGCTCCCACCAGAGGCGCCACCAAGGCATGGCCACCCCTTATAAAAATGCTGGTCACCCGATCGGCCCGCCTGCTGGTTATGTCTTTGTTTTGGTGTGCCACCTCAAGATTTCCAGTGACCTCATCAGGCCAATCCTATGAAAAATGTCTGGGGGCACCAATGGTTCTCGCCCAGCTCTCACTTGGGCGACACTTATTGAAAGCGCGGTGGCGGGAAGGGTCTTCTTTCTAGAGCGTGAACAGAGGGAGACAGCTATTTGACTTGATGTGTGTTCAGTGCATTTTGCCAATTAATTCTCTGTTGATTTGCAAGTGGAATTTCCTAAAGCCTTCCCTCAATCATTAAGCACCCTGCAATTGCCGAAGAATGATCATTGCCGATATGTATTTGGACATCCTTTTTAGTCTGATCTCGTTAACGATGATGTATTTCCCTTGCAGCGCTGCTACCGCGCCAATAATTGCACTCCGCTGATGCAACATTGTATGCATTGCTTCTGTTGTGATTCTGTTCTCTTCATGATCACATTTGCTGTTTGTTTACCAAAGAACTTTATATTTTGTATCGGCCAAATAAGCTTAATTAAAAAAAAATATATATTAAAGCTATTTTATTGATCCATCAGAGCGACAGGGGACCACTCCAGTGGTGACAGTGCACGGTATAAATACCTTTAACATTAACATTAGCATTTCTAATTGGAATGTGAACACTTGATAGGATATCGCATTTATAACGCGCCAATACACACGTGTTTCAAGGCGTGATGAGGCAAGGGAGGGGGAACAAGGGGAGGACAGACAACGATCATACTAGGCCAGGTGTCATTCAGATTGTGCAAGTGCATGGAATGGGGGAAAGGGGAAAGTGTGGGGCGAGGGGAAAGGGACAGTGCAGTACATGGGAATAGAATAATAACAATAAGTAAAAGTAACAGCCAGCAGTGGGCAAGTGCAGAGGTAAGTGCAGACATCAGGTGTCAAGTGCTGGTAGTGGGACTAAAGGTATCAGAAACAGTCCCCAAGTGCGGGGGGGGATGCCAAGCAGGCAGTGCAGATGTGTGTGACTGATGGGGGAGGGACCTGGGCCCGGGATCAGAGGGTAGCCAGGTAACCAGTGCAGATTCTGTTTCAGCCAGGAGGTCAGCAGGGGAGAGGAAGAGAAAAGGAAGAAGCAAAGAGAAAGGTTTTGAGGTGCTTCCGGAACTGGAGATGGTTCTCCTCAAGTTTCAGGGAGGCTGTTCCAGAGGGAGGCCCCAGCCGAAGAAAGAGATCTACCACCAACTCGTTGCTTGGAGAAGCGACTGACCCTGAGGGAGTGCATAGGAGTAAGCAGGAGTGTTGCTAGGTCTGGACAAGATCCGGGGCAACGCTAATATCGGGAATGTTGGTGCTTGGGGCTAGCTAGTCTTTTGGTTATAGCCCCAGAGCTTCTACCAAAAGACCCGGGGCTATAGCCCCGCCCCCAGACTCCTCCTAGCAATGCCTCTGGGGCTAAGTCCCTCCCTCACAGAACTGCCAGGCTGCGCAGATAGGAAGGCCTAAACAGGTACAGACGCTGCACTGGGCACATTCTAGCCTCACTACAGCATCCATCTCACCAAGGTAAATGGTTGGTGCTTTTGACTGTGGTGACCCCGGGAGGTCTCGCTGGGCACACCTGCACACTGGAAAGTTTTGTTTGCTCACTTAAGGCCAACCGTATTGGCCTCCTCGTTACCACAGTCCCTGTACTTCCTGCAACTGTTTTGCAGTGCTGCTTTTTTGTTTTTGCTGTAAGGTGATGCTTAGGCATCACCTATAATTACCCTTGCATATTAGATGGAGCTTAAGCACTACCTATAAGCCAAAAGTATTGCATTGGAGTACAGCTTCTACTGAATTGACTCTTGAAGTGGGGAAGACAGCTTGTGGATGTTGCTTGGCTATTTACCTTGCCCTGGATTGTCCATGGCTTTGGTAATCCATATTGTCATTCCTGCCCACTACCTGCCACCCCAAAAGCATATCCTCCTGGGATCTCTTTGAGCTAGCCTTATCAAGCAGTAACATCATAGTTTAGCCTTCTAGTGTGCTTTCTTAGCAGTCTGCTAAACAAATGTTGCTTAATTCAAAGGTCTTAACCCAGTGTGCCTTGAGCCACTCAATGTTTATCTGTTCCTTACTTTGAGGTCCTGTTAAAAGCAAGTATTGACAAAGTCAACAGTTTTAGCTTGTGTACTGGTATTAGTCAGACATGTGTCAGGCAGTATGATTAAAATACTCAGGTAATCACACCATTGTGTAGCTGTTGCCTCCCTGTGGCCAGGCAGTACCAGTATGGCATTATGGCAGTGCCTGGGAAGTGCCTACACACAAGCCAAAACTGCTGGCTTTGCCAGTGCTTGAGTTGTCGTGTTCTTGGGCTTTGCAGAAGTTCTATTCAGTGATCCTATTCCCATCAGCCCTTTTCAGTCCCTTTCAGCAATGCATTGCTTTGATTCTGCCTCTGAAAGGGTGGGCAGGATTGCTTTGAGTTGGACATTGGAATTGGCCTGAGCTTGGCACTGTCCAGCCGGCATGGCACCTGGCTTCACTGCCACTCATTTACATGTGTAAGGCATTCAGGTGATGATAACAATCTGTAATAAACAGCACATTATGTTATCTATTTAACAATGATGGAGGGGGTGTTGGCATGCTGGGAGGTCAACTTTGTTTGCATCAGTGGTTTTTTGTGATAATAAAGGCTGCCAGCACCTGCCTTGATAACCGAACTACATCTACCTCTGTGTCCTTACTGTGCCCGCTGGTGCCTACTCTGCCAGCTATTTCTTTCCAGATAATGACATGGTGTAGTAGACACAATGGCGCAAGCCTAATTAGCACAGACGAGCTTACACCTCTTAGGTGCCCAAAATGAGTAGGTTCTCAAGTATTTTTTGCACCCACCTTTGTCTTCCTGAATCTGCCCTTTATTTCCCCTTTTGCCCATACTTTTTCAATTACCCATTCTCTGGACTTTGGGTTCCTGATTGGATGATCCAGTGGGTTGCTAAGATTAGACAATTCACACTAAGTAAATCATTCCGGTTCCACGAAGGAAGGGGATAATGGTATCAATGGCCGCAGACCACACTAGGCGACCAAAGGACGTTTGTGGAAGAGTCCAGCTGGATCCACCTCATCACCAGCATGACCATGGAGGCCCCACATTTATGTCCCTGCACCACCCTCACTATTCCCAGGCTGTGCAGACTGCTTCAGTAACACTTTGCCTATGATCCTCCAGAGCAATGAGTCAGTAGACAGCCAATCGTGGCATTGGTTTCGTAGCAGGTAGGTTGCAAATTCCTGATCCGCATGCAGCGCCACCTCTTCACCGACAGAATGTAGCGCGCTGCACTCAACCCAACAGAGGAGCCTCTTACCTCTACATCTGCAACCCCACTGGCACCAAAGCCTGATCAAGTGCAGGTTCAAACAAGAAACATAGATAAGGGCCAACCTGAACCTCTGCGGAACAGTG
Organism: Ambystoma mexicanum; assembly: GCF_040938575.1. Taxonomy (NCBI): domain Eukaryota; kingdom Metazoa; phylum Chordata; class Amphibia; order Caudata; family Ambystomatidae; genus Ambystoma; species Ambystoma mexicanum. The sequence continues at coordinate 116,627,308 of NC_090933.1, forward strand.
GCTCATATGTTGCAGAGCTGGATACTATGAGTCTTGCCTTGCAAAACCTCACACAATGAAGAATTGATGGCAATGGGCTACTATCAGGGAATGTGAACCGATCTCCCATCTGCTGTATGACCGGTTGACCAGGACAAGGATTGAAGCTAAGATTGGCTGCAGTAGATCAAATGTATGGTGCAAAAAAGTCCAGTGTAACCAAAGCCTGATGATTATCCCTTTCATTAACACACCACGAGATCTGCAGGAGGCTAAATAACACCCACTCCCTCTGCTCCTCTTTAATGGATTATGAGACATTACTTGGAATTAACATTTGAGTTGTAATGAAAGGAAAACTCAAATCATAATATGAATTATTAATACTCCCAACGCAATTTAGATAACTGTCTATACAATGATTGACTGCGTGCACACAAGTCATTACAAATGCAGGTACTGCGGTACAGCCCCAAAGATGGTGCCAAACGTCTGCATGTGAGGTCTTCCAGGAAACTGAATGATGATAATAGTTGCATACGTATGCCTAAAATGGATGGATATGCTTGAAATCTGCATGGACGGTGGTATTGGGGGCAGGGGAGTAGTGGGGGGGGGGGCTGGCACATAGTGCACAAGAAACATAGCACAGCAACGGTCAAATCAGACCAATTAGAAAACTTAATACAAATTGATTTGATGTGTATTGTAATGCCTGGACTAACTCTCGACACATATTTACTTATATGGTTTTACGGTAATGTGAACCTCTAGTTCTGGGACCAAAGAGATCCATAGGTTGGTTGGTCCACTATTCAATGGCTAGAGGTTTTGCCTGGGTGCGTCCCACTCACTCTCCCACAGAGCCGTGACTTCTCCTGCCTTGATACGCCTTGACTTCCGCAGTTTCCTCCCAGTCATCTCGGCCCCCGCTGGCTGTTGCTCCGCGCTGGGTTAGGCATAGATTTTCTTTTCAGAGAGATCAGCGTGTTCTGCGACGGCCATCTTGCATTAGTGTCATGTGCTGTCTCTGGGTAGATGCATAACCTTGAATTTGCAGAGCAAAAGGGGAACTGTCCATTTTAATTACCAGGCCGGCGAAAGCCTGGCATACAGATAAGCAACCCGCAGTTCATCCGAGGGATGTGAGGAGCATGCAAGCAAGAGCATGACAGGTGGCGGCCCCCTCTAATCGCGCAGAGAGTTTCATAACATTGTCATAAAGGTCAAGCCCGCGAAGCAATTCACCCGTGTTTGAAAGACCAACCCGCTTCTCCTTGGAGATCCCGCTAGTATGAAAGCAGTCATCAGCCGTCCAAGCGAAAGTCACAGTCGCAGCTCACAAAGTAACAGTGCATCCACTTGCGACACATCCTTGCCAGCAAGGAAGTCTGTCAAAGTACAGAGTTGTGGGATCACGGGAGCTGCAGTCCAAAACATCTGGAGAGCCGCAGGTTGTTGACCCCTTGATGTAGATGGTGTTTGAGGAACTGGTAAGTGATTAGCCCCTGTTATAGAAGGTGTTTCAGAAACTTGTAACTGATCAACCCCTGGTATAGAAGGCGTTTGAGGGACTGGTAACTGATTGGCCCGGTATAGAAGGTGTCAAAGGAACTGGTAACGGATTGACCTCTGCTATAGAAGTTTTTGTAGGAACTGGTAACTGATTAACCCCTGGTATAGAAGGTGTTTTAGTACCTGGTAACTGATTAAACCATGGTATAGAAGGTGTTGTAGGAACTGGTAACTGATTAACCCCTGGTATAGAAGGTGTTGTAGGAACTGGTAACTGATTAACCCCTGATATAGAAGGTGTTGTAGGAACTGGTAACTGATTAAACCATGGTATAGAAGGTGTTGTAGGAACTGGTAACTGATTAACCCCTGGCATAGAAGGTGTTTTAGTTCCTGGTAACTGATTGACCTCTGGTATAGAAGATGTTGTAGGAACTGGTAACTGATTAACCCCTGGTATAGAAGGTGTAGTAGGAACTTGTAACTGATCAACCCCTGGTATAGAAGGTGTTGTAGGAACTGGTAACTGATTAAACCATGGTATAGAAGGTGTTGTAGGAACTGGTAACTGATTAACCCCTGATATAGAAGGTGTTGTAGGAACTGGTAACTGATTAAACCATGGTATAGAAGGTGTTGTAGGAACTGGTAACTGATTAACCCCTGGTATAGAAGGTGTTTTAGTACCTGGTAACTGATTAAACCATGGTATAGAAGGTGTTGTAGGAACTGGTAACTGATTAACCCCTGGTATAGAAGGTGTTGTAGGAACTGGTAACTGATTAACCCCTGGTATAGAAGGTGTAGTAGGAACTTGTAACTGATCAACCCCTGGTATAGAAGGTGCCAAAGGAACTGGTAACTGATTGACCTCTGCTATAGGTGTTGTAGGAACTGGTAACTGATTAACCACTGGTATAGAAGGTGTTGTAGGAACTGGTAACTGATTAACCCCTGGTATAGAAGGTGTTGTAGGAACTGGTAACTGATTAAACCATGGTATAGAAGGTGTTGTAGGAACTGGTAACTGATTAACCCCTGGTATAGAAGGTGTAGTAGGAACTTGTAACTGATCAACCCCTGGTATAGAAGGTGCCAAAGGAACTGGTAACTGATTGACCTCTGCTATAGGTGTTGTAGGAACTGGTAACTGATTAACCACTGGTATAGAAGGTGTTGTAGGAACTGGTAACTGATTAACCCCTGGTATAGAAGGTGTTGTAGGAACTGGTAACTGATTAACTCGTGGTATAGAAGGTGTTGTAGGAACTGGTAACTGATTAACCCCTGATATAGAAGGTTTTTAGTTCCTGGTAACTGATTGACCTCTGGTATAGAAGATGTTGTAGGAACTGGTAACTGATTAACCCCTGGTATAGAAGGTGTAGTAGGAACTGGTAACTGAGTAATCCCTGGTATAGAAGGTGTTGTAGGAACTGGTAACTGATTAAACCATGGTATAGAAGGTGTTGTAGGAACTGGTAACTGATTAACCCCTGGTATAGAAGGTGTAGTAGGAACTTGTAACTGATCAACCCCTGGTATAGAAGGTGCCAAAGGAACTGGTAACTGATTGACCTCTGCTATAGGTGTTGTAGGAACTGGTAACTGATTAACCACTGGTATAGAAGGTGTTGTAGGAACTGGTAACTGATTAACCCCTGGTATAGAAGGTGTTGTAGGAACTGGTAACTGATTAAACCATGGTATAGAAGGTGTTGTAGGAACTGGTAACTGATTAACCCCTGGTATAGAAGGTGTAGTAGGAACTTGTAACTGATCAACCCCTGGTATAGAAGGTGCCAAAGGAACTGGTAACTGATTGACCTCTGCTATAGGTGTTGTAGGAACTGGTAACTGATTAACCACTGGTATAGAAGGTGTTGTAGGAACTGGTAACTGATTAACCCCTGGTATAGAAGGTGTTGTAGGAACTGGTAACTGATTAACTCGTGGTATAGAAGGTGTTGTAGGAACTGGTAACTGATTAATCCCTGATATAGAAGGTTTTTAGTTCCTGGTAACTGATTGACCTCTGGTATAGAAGATGTTGTAGGAACTGGTAACTGAGTAATCCCTGATATAGAAGGTTTTTAGTTCCTGGTAACTGATTAACCCCTGGTATAGAAGGTGTAGTAGGAACTGGTAACTGAGTAATCCCTGGTATAGAAGGTGTTGTAGGAACTGGTAACTGATTAACCCCTGGTATAGAAGATGTAGTAGGAACTGGTAACTGATTAAACCATGGTATAGAAGGTGTTGTAGGAACTGGTAACTTATTAACCCCTGGTATAGAAGGTGTATGAGGAACTGGTAACTGATTGACCCTGGTATAGAAGGGATTTGAGAAACTGGTTGGAACGGGTATGTGGCGTGTAACATGTCTATCAATTATGCTTTGCCCTTTGGTTGGGTGTTATTTGACCATACATATGTCAAATGAATTGCCATTGGCTGATCCAGGCTGAGCATAGCCGAGACAAAGCATCTTTCACAAAGAATGTTCAGGCAAAAAGTCAGACCTAATCTTCTGATCGCAGAAAGACAAGCAAGCAAATGAAGGGAGGTAAATAACATTACAACTGGTCCTTTTTGCTCACTGGTGCTTGATGGGGATCGTGGGTCATAGCAAGTCCATTGTATGCAAGTTTATCTCATGAATATTCACTGTGGAAATAATAAGTGCCTCAAACCCATCTATAATTTCTGACATACACTTAGTATCCCCATATCACAATATTGGCTTAGCAAAAGCTGTCTAAACCCACCTTCGATTGCATCTGAACATACTAGGACGGCCGTTAAAAAAGTAAATGAACGTAGAGCTACAATAGAAGGGGAGTGTTGGATGGCGGCCATTATCTTTCATGTCAAAACAGTAAACGTTTTGTTTTCTGGCACCAATGAGAAACCAATGGTACTAGATAATGAAATATGCCTGAAAAACACCTGTCTGTTCTCTAAGTGGTAGAGAGCCAGAAACACAAAGTTAAAAGGTTTGATAACAAAGCTTCCAGGAGATACTGGTTAACACAGAATTCCAGTTAATAAGGGTTTGGCTACAGGAGTCAAGTCCTAAAAATTAAAGTGGGGGGACTTGTGAACGAACGCAATGGGAGGTGACATCACCGGAAATTAGCATATCAAGGTGAAATATGCACATTTAATTAAATTGGCTTTGCATAACCACCCAAATTTCACAGGACGAATGTCATTTGCCTCTCATAAAATCAACACACACACAAAACCAAGAGAGGATATTTTCTTCTAATAGTGTTTTTCAAAACGTTAAAAGGTGTGCATGTTTTAAACTCCAAGAACCAATACAAATGTTTTCCCTGGATCTTGAAGAAACGAAATGAGACATTTCACCTTTAGTTGTTTGTCATTTTTCATCAGGTTAAATAGTGCAGTGGTGAAGTGTCTGGTCTGCAAACCTGAGGACTGCAGTTCGATCCTCGAGTTTGGCTTTAACTCATAAATTCAAAGCAAACATTCAATGATTCTCATTTTAGTTGGGGGGGGCGGGGACTGTGTCCAGCCTCTGAAAAAAAAGTGGGTGGACTCCATCCACCCGAGTGTACCCTCGACTTTAGCCCTAGTTGGCTAACAAAGACTCTACTGTATTATGGTATGGCGGCCTGGCGGCATCAAGTACACGTTGAGGTGCTCAGGATATTTCTGTGTCAAGATGAGGTTGCGAGATTAACATAACTCAGGGTAATGGAGGTCAGACCTGCAACAAAGTCAACTGCAGCTTTCGGATCGAACTAGGCACTTAAATTGCACAAGTGACATGTTTCATATTTCTTTCCTGGGAAGCACCACTCCCCTACTTCTCTTTAACTTTACTCCTCCGAAGTATTGTAAAGTGGGGTGACGTGCATTGCTCCTGCAAGGGATCCTCACTCACACTGCTCCTAACCACATCATTATGTGTAAACAACCCCTTTTTTCATGTTTATGTTATGATCATCGGGCAACTGACATTGCACCAAATATGTACACATCTAATTGAGCACCACACACACACACAAAGACCCATGAGCATACTAATCCCCAAACACCCAGGACGCCCACATATTTTTCAACAGCTGATTAGTGGGTTTTTAACTGAGGAAGGAGAAATTCATTAGTTAGGCACCACAATGCATGTAACAGCATCTGCGCAAGGCCCACGAATTGAAAAGTTCGACGAAGGGTACAATGCGAGGCAAACTTAAGCATAGCATTCTACACGTATCAGTCCAACACATATGCTTCCAGTCTGCATGCAGCAACACAACAGCACTAAGCTCATCTAACCCTCCCGCCCACCGTTTCAGATTCTAAAAAGGACGTGCAGACCATGCAAATCGCAGAGGTGCATAGTATAAATGGCAATAACATAACATCATAGTAGGCCTACAGAAGCAACATCTGTGCTAACACCTGTGGGGAAATTGACACAAAAACACACACACACAACCAGAAAATAGCACAGTATTAAGGATATACGTCAGGAGGTGGGTGGCAAGGTGGGTATGCAGATCACACCATAAATTGTAGCAGAGATGGTGGGTGGAACAATAAAAACAAAGACCCCAATTTATTGAGAGAGTTCGGAAAAATGCAGATTGTTGACTCATCATAGAACCCAATACAAAAGCATGCGAGTATGATATGACACCCACACCAGAGTGTCTCCAACATCACGCCTACAAAAATACAAATATCGCTGTGTTGGGGAATTATCAGGCAAACCACAAGTATAGATTATAAAGCATAGAGCAATGCAGACATGGCAGACACTGTGATCTGAGGCCTGATTGGAAACAGCACATGGGTATGCGGGTATGTCGGCCTGCCAAAATGAAGACATTATGCATGACGCTTATTGTCTATTTTTCTAGTTCACTCTGTTAGTAATCCTCCAAAATCCTACCAAGGAGACTTTCTCCGCCTGATCTAACTTTCTCCAGGTTGAGAAGAGTGCCGAACAATTTCCTGGTGCATGCGCGGCCGTATGAATATCAATGTAATTTCTCTACACTCATGCGGCTGTTAAATCGTCCATTTTATTGGATGGACAATTTGCTGGCTCTCGAATTTGAGCTGCCATCCTCACACATTTTTTTACACTTACGATGATGTTTCTTAAAATGATTCTGTTCATCTGGATGAAGAAATTCATTCTTAATAGCAGAGAAAGCTAATGGAAAACTTGACCTGTCCATTGGGAGGGAAATAGCCTGATCATAGAATGCAAGCCCGGAGGGATGCGTCCTGAACTGCGGCTTAGCGCAGAGTCTGCAATTGTCGCTCGATTGGAGAACTCGTAGGCTTTCTGTTATGTTCTGTCAGCATTCTTTTATAATAGGCCGACGCTCCACCGCATTGCCATCAGGGTTGTTGGTAGGTCTGGAAAAGATCCAGGGCTAAACTAATGTCGGGACTGTCGGGACTGTCGGGACTCATAGCTAACTAGCCTTTTGGTTGCAGCCCCTGAGCTTCTAACACCAAAAGACCCAGGGCTATAGCCCCTCCAGACCCTTCCTAGCAATGCCTGTCCTTGTCAGTAAAGTTGCATATAGCGAACTTCCCCAGGGAGATGATACCTGGAAGAGAGAGCATGGAAAAGGGAAAAGTGAGTGGGTGGGAAGACAGGAAAAGAGGTTGCAGATGGGGGTGGAAAGCAGCAGGGGACGAATGTTTGGTATTAGTATTGATGCGCGTTAGTCCAAAATGGTTCTACGTGATTGCACAGACTACATTTTGAAAGTGTTAGGTTTGGTCGACTTACTTTGGTGACCCATAGTTGGGGGTTCTATTCTGCAACGAGTGGGTTCAACATGTACCCCTGAACCTCTGCTCCTTGCCACCACTCCCTGCCTCTCCAGCTCTATATATCTCTGAAAAAACATAAGTTAAGTCATAGTTAAGATGATGCGATTTATTGCAACAAACCCAGGAAATTCAGTGTCTGTGGGAAGTGAAGAGGAAATTGCACCCTCCAGGGGAGCACATGGGGAGTGGCTCCAGGGCACGGCCACGGCATATGTCCTGGGATCATGTGTGCCTAGAAATGATGATTTTCCCAGTCGAGGCATTATGTAAATCATTTATTTTGCTACAGCTCCATCCAGGAGAAAGGTGTCAACCCCCAACAAAAATTGGTTTTAACTTGGCTTTCCTTTCCCAGAATGAGTGAAACTCTCACTCGCACACAATTCCTTCCGTCTTAACTTCCCCAAATGACTTGTTTCTGACAAATTAGGAAAGGAAATCAGCTGCCTGATACATAAAGTAACATTTTGATGGAAAAAAGAAACGTTTGTGCAGAAAAGTGCAAAAGATGCCTGTTGAAAGAGGTGCAAGATAATATGATGAAATCATGAAATAATAAAGGAAAACACTGTTCTATAAATGGCTTACAAAAATGCTTATTTTTTTCTGAGAGTAACAAAATACATTAAAAAGATAAAAGAAACAATCAGAGAAAAGGAAAACGAATTTGTAGAAAACAGCTGAACAACACAAAGCTAGAAGGGGAAGAGTAAACAAAGTACAAGATACTTTGAAACAAGACGAAAAATAAATGAACTGAAAGCAAAAAACTGACTAAGAATATTGTTCTCAGAAGTAAGTCTACTATGTGACAAAAGCCAAAATAGTCCGTTTTTCATAAAGTATGTTGATTCAACTGCACACGTTAAATAAATGGGGATTTGGACAAAGGACGCCTTTGGATGGAGATGATAAGGCCTTGAAGTTCTGTCTCTCTGCTCTCCCTGGTAGGCAAAATGACTCTAGAGCAAACTTTCCCAGGCCACGAGTATTCCAGAACTCTATGTTACATGGAGTGTTTTTCGAGCTGAGTTGGGCCATCAAAGACTCGTATCTGTACAAGCACCACCAATTATCTACACAAAAATGTTGAGCCACACCGAGCTTCAGATCCAAATGACTCAAACCCTTTGAGTTGAGCTCTGCATTGTTTTGACCTGCTCGAATCTGATTGCAGCCAACCTGCCCTTCTCTAATATCAAAATGTACATATATAACACATGACTGATTATGCATCATCCCCAATAGCCCTCTAGAGGCTCAAGCCTGGCATGTGGGTGATTCTGCCACCACTGATCTTGCAGAGGGACCGGCCTGACACACAGAGTTTCAACTGGACTGCACCTTCAATAACTCACTCTATCCCATCCCGGTACAACGTCCTTTCATCGCGGGATGTTTTTTCGCTTGATTTTTTAATGAAAAAAAAAAACTCATTGCCATTTTTGGGGGGTTAGGAAAATATATGTTTGGGGGGTGGGTGTTTGGGAACATATAAAAGAATAAAAGGGGATGGACCCCAAAAATAAAAAATAAAAGTTCTATGAGTTTTTTCATTGAAAAATCCGCTGTAAAAAACCTAGCGAAAAAGCATCCCGCGATGACATGACATAGAACCCCCATCCCCTCCCGCCTTCCTATGAACACTCTTAACAGGTTGGGCTGTGGGTTTTTTTCTATTTCTTTTCTCTTAAGATCCACTGAGCCCCGCTTTGCTTGACACAGTGTACCATTCAAACTTCGAAGACTGCAATGCATCAGGGGGCTCAACATTTAACGCATGCCTCTCTGATCAGGGTGCAAATCAGGTACACGGACGGGCACAGATAAAGAAAAAAAGGCTTCCAAGGAGTGGTTATTTATGCTGCAATGTTCTAATGTTTGTCAGAAAGTTTATTTCATCCCTGCCTGAGGAAATGGTGAAAGCTTGCAAATACATTACTTTGTTAGCCGAATTAAGGTATCGACCTGTTGTTTCCTTTTGGATCAACACTATATATACATGAATTTGGTTTACTTGGCCAAACTGAGTCAGCCAAATATACCACCTTTCAAAATATATAGACTACATGCTAGAGTTAAGTGATGCAATGATGTATGTGAGATGACAATGGGAGCATGCCCTTCCAAGGAAGCTTTGAAATAGTATATACAATGGTGGAGTGTTGCAAACAGCTGCCCATGAGATTTGATGGTTTCTACGGATTAAGGGACACCATAGGATGAGAGAGAGAGAAAACCAATAAATCAGAATTGTACATGGTACTAAAGAAAGTGCAGACACCTTGGGGGTAGCAGTGAATGGACCCATGGAGCGCTTATGATTACACAGTATCAGCAGTCTGATGCGTGCTATTTTTATTAAGTTTGTCAGTGGTGCAAATATTTCATGAAAATCCAGGCAGGCCCAGATTTAATAAAGATGAATTGTAAATGCCATCTGGGATGTCTGTGAAATGCAGTTGGCGTTTGCATAGATTCCTATGGAAGCTGCAAGCTTTTTGCACCTGCACATCATGATATGATATGATATATGATACGGCATTTATAACGCGCCTATGCACAAGTGTTTCAAGGTATTTCTGCATCAGAAGGCAGCATCAGTTATTCCGATCCATCTTCCTCTTCTTTGTTACAACATCCTACAAAATTGCACAGTGCACACAAACAATACTTAAAAGGTTTCACACCTGGCTTTTTACACACTCTGCGCACACTCCACCGGTATATAAATGACCCCCCCCCCGGACTGTGCGGAGACCCACCACATCCCCCCAAAAAAGGGGTGTAGGTCTGTTTGACCGAAAAAAATGGACCTTTTCCTATTTGACCTAATTTTCTTGGGTCATATTTTTGTTTGAAATTTCGGGGGAGACCCCCGCACCTCCCCCAACTTCCCCCCACCTTAACCTATTCTCTTACCCCACCCCACATATATATTTATTTTATTTTGGCCGAATTTCAACAACAAAAAGATCACAAAAATGTGGTCAACTAGGAAAGGTCAATTTGACTTTCGATCAAGTACGCTAATACCAAAAAAGGAAGGATCATCGGGGTCAATGAGGTTTGTGTGATCTGGTTGCATACATGGAGAGCCGTGTTGATGGCCCCTCATCAGCAGCCATAGAACCCAGCATACAATCACACACTCCTTCGACCCTAGAAAGCATTGGCTAGATGGGCACTAGGGGTCATACTAGATGAACAGAGTAGCCCGGGCAAAGGGCACATCGAGGCAGCAGCATTTTCAGACACTTGGCTTGATATTGCAGAAGACAGTGGGATGCCCCTTTTGTAAAGGTGAACATGTGGTTGCTGTCGATGCCCCATGAGTTCCGTGAGGGCGTTTCCAGAAGTGAATGGTCATGAGTTATGCATGATGCCAGCTCCCATTCATGAATATGTGTGGCTCAAAAGTAGCCCAAGAGTTGCACTGAATATATGGCAACCATTTTGTGCTCCTTCCACTCATACTCAGGCGGACTAATAAAAGCCCTACAAGGAAGTCACCAACTGTACCAAAGGTAGGGTGGGACCTCAAACATGCATTAGCACGGTCCGGATTTGCATAGGCTCCATATTTGCGGTCCTTCAGGTGGGCATAATATCCTCTAAAACCAAAAAAATGATGGGTGGAAACAAAAGGGGTCCAGCCATAGGCAAAAGGGGTCCAGCCATATGCACATCAGCAGTCAGGTGCTGCCACCCAGGCCAAAACATGTCTGGGATTGCTTGTGTTTCCGTGCAGAAGGGCCTTGGCTAGCAGTTCGGGCAGTGCTGCTCCCATTGGTGGCAGTACCTGGCTGATTTGCATATGGATGGATCCCTTTTCCAATGGTGCAGACAGGCTATAAAATGGTGGTGTGGAAGGTTACCCAGAGCAATACCAGTGGTTTAGATTAATTTGAAACCTTCCACTCATCACTTTTTTGGTTTTAAGGCATAATATCCCCAACACACTGGCATAACAGGGCCCCCTGTGCTCCGCCACCACATCTCCTGGGAGGGGGCCCCGCTTGGATTTAAAAACAAAATAAATTACATTTTTATTTTCTTTTGGTCATTCTGCCTTTTTAAATGAAGGCAGAGTGACTACAAAAATAAACTATTTATTTTTGAAGTCCTAGGGCTCTCCACACCCGATGACATGGAAGCCTCGGCCTCCATGCCATGGGGTGAGGGAAGTTCTATGACTTACCTTTTGGTAATCTTCATTACTCATATACCTATTCTTCCTATACGTAAGCACTGGGAAAAGGAAAAGGGACGTGGAGGTAATTATGGGCCGAGAAGGTGATTTTGGAGGTTGGGGGAAAGGGGTGGGAGGGATAGGGGATGTATGGGGAGGACAGGCATTGTGAGATAAATCGTAATGGTCATCCGTGTCCAGGCTAAGCAGGCATGAAATGTGGTATTATATCATTTTGGTGCAGCCAGTCTAATCATTTCTTAGTTTGGCTTCACTTTGGTTTTTAACTGAGCATCTCTGATAAAGCAGTCCTACTAATTATAATTACCTGGCTAGACTAGCATTTGCGTACTGCCAGTCTAGCCGTTTCTTACTGCAGAATTGTATATTTGTCTGGGCATCTCTGATAAACATAACCATGATAAGTATCATTGCTTCGACTGGCCTTTTGGTGCAACCGGTCTAGGTATGTCTAAATGTGGCCTGGCATGCTTTACTGTAATATGTTACGTGTCTAGACTGGTCTACATTGTGCAGCCAGTTGGACACGTTTTCATTGTGGAATGGCATTTTTAATAGCAAAGCATAATATTAATTAAAGCATTAATTTTCCTGTGCACTGCTGGTGACTTGCATGTATTGGATTTTTGGATTGGTGTTACCCTACAAACCAATTGCAAAAGCTCTGGCCTTTTAAATGTTAAATGTTAAAGGTATTTGTGCCCTGCACCGTCACCAAAGGAGGTCGTCCCCAGGCGCTCTGGCGGATCTGCAAACGAGAAGGTGGGATGGGTTAGTAAGGTGAAGCGGGAGTAGGATAATGAGAGGGGTCGTGTTCTGTTGGCAGCTTCAACTCAGTAAACACCGGGTGCTGAGCTTTGGTGCGAGTATCGGATCAGTGTCAGTCCTCATGTGCTGTTGGTCCGGTTTATGTGTTGTTTTGCTTTGTGGTGAAGTGCATGTGGCTTGTTGTCCGAGAGTTTGAGTGAGGTAAGTATGCAGAAAGTTTGAGCTGTTTGGTTTGTGGGTTATATGACATTTGGCATGCTAAAATTCACAATTCAGCCTAAGTGTGGCACTTGCTAACCTTCACAATCCTATTTAGATGCAGCTTTTAGCCAATTCTTCTCAGAATGAGTGCTGTATAATGCATTAAAACACATATTTATATCTTTCTCCCAGTGCAATGTGTGGCGTACCCCTGCAGCAGCATGTTCGTGCATATTGTGCAAGTGTGGTAATCTAGGCCGGCCCAGAGTGTGTCACGCGTTGGGGGGGCCAGCATGGCTCACAGGGGGGGACCCAAATTTTGTGTTACGCCACTGCCCCAACAGTGTTGGGGCACACAGGGCCTAAATCCACCCTGTTGAAATTCCTTAGGCCCTTCTTGAACGACAGGAAGAAAGGGGATAACCACACCCTTAATGAAGCAGAGTGTCAGTCCTCTGTTGTGAATGTCTAATCCACAGAGCCAATTCAACATGTAGTGGGCACAACGATTCGTATGTCCCACCAAATGGAGGGAGTACTGGACCTAATTATTCCTTTATTAAGAGACAGGTGGAAGACCTGCCCAAATCAAAACACACACCCGGGTCATTAGCACACGAGGATTCCACCTGCATCAGTCACATCCTAGAGCGGCGTACATTTTGCAGAACCTCGTGCCTGTTGGTTTTGCGTTCTTCTCCTCACAGAAGAGGCGGGGGTCATTATGAGTTGGGCGGTAAGGGATTACCAGCACCGGTAAGGAGACCGGTGCCGGTAATCCCTTACTGCCCAATTCCGAGGTCCCTTAGCGGGAACCGTAAGGAACGTGTGGTCTGACCACATCCCTTACGGGTCCCGCTAAGGGACCAGGACGCTAATAACAGGCTTGCAAGTCGCGAGCCCGTTATTAGTGCCCTGCCCATTCCCATTGAGCCCTATAGGGGCTCAATGGGAATGGGGATCAATGGGGACTTACCGGTCCCTCCAGGGTCGGAATGCACCGGTAAATCCCCATTGAACAAGACCGGTGCCGGACCCGGTATTGGAGGCAGCCATGGCGCAAATAGCGCCATGGCTACCTCCAATCTCGGAATGAGGCCGATTCTGTTCTTATATTCTTGAGACAGGAATGGAGATATTACTTTCAATGACTTGTACACTAAAACGTATCCCTATTTGTCTACAATTACCCCATGAGAAATACAATCGCCTCATTCGTAAGCGCAGCTGCGGGCCCCAGGATCGTGCATTAGCTCTGTTCTGCGCTGCTGTGCAACTGAAACCTGTTGATGTGACCTCGGGGCCTGCTCGTGCCTTATCGCAGCTGCTGCCTGTGCGATTTCATCCTGGAAGAGGCCAGCAAGATTCAAAATCGCTTCATTAGGAGAGTAAACACAGTGCGCACAGGTGTTCCAGGGCGATGATGCAAGAAGGCCACGAGCTCTGGGCACAGATAACCTTATGCATATCTTATCGCCTCTGCCTAGGAGCCAAACATTTGCTCTGGCGGCAATGAACCAAAATGGCGGCTAACAATTGACCATTGTGGGCAATAGCACATTTCATGTGGCCTCACAAAAGAGACAAGGGAGTTAATTAAATAAAAAATCTGGTACTGGCCCATTTGCTCACAGGCCCATTTGTTCGAGGTGTATTTGCTCTTTCTTTTTTTTACACATTTCGGTGCAAAAATAATTGGTGGGGTTAGGTTTCGGTATAAATTACGGTGGAGGGGTTGAGGGGAAGCGTGGGGGGGGGGGGGTTAAGAGGCCCCCGCGCTTTTTATGCAGTGAATTGTGTAAAAAAAAAAAAGAAATGTGAGCAATTGGGCCATGAACAAATATTCTTGAGCGAACATCGTAGAACCGAAGTCTTAGATCTTCGATTCAGAAACAAAATGATTGGAAGCCGTAGCAGTTTCTCACTGCATGGTGCTTCCTCAGCATGTGCCTTATTTTCACAATCAAAATTAGTAGCGCCTACAAGCTGAAAAATACATGTCTAAAGCACTACATAAACAAACGGGCATTTAGATCCAATAGCGTAGATAAGTATTTTTTTTTATTGTTTTTCAACGTACACTATTCCAAGGGTGTTTCATGAATCCTAGTGCCCAGAAACAGTAGTAAGATGGATGTAAAACATACCTCTTCAAACATGATTTTATCGCCTTACTGTATTGCAGATGTAGTATGCCCTTAAAGTCATTGGACCCAGTATTTAAAGGTTTGCTGCACGCATGACTTAGCAGGGCTACTGACCCAGATACATTCTATCTCTAGTCAAGGACGCAAAGGTTAGCGCTGGATTCTGTTTGCAGGGGTGGTGTCCAGTATCACTATGCATGTAGACAATACCTTCTAATTGAATGGTGAGCCTAGTGGTAGTATGTATGGTTAATCAATGAAATGCTGATTGATCAGTGATTATGCTGTACAGATTGGCAGCATCAGAAAAGATAAGCAACTCAAAAACACAAGGTTACATTCTAAGCACATATATGTGCACAGTGCAGTGCAGGATTCAAGTTTTCAAACATTCGAAAGGCTGCAATTGGCTAAAAGCATATGCAGACTTTTTGAGCCGAAACCCCTCACCCGGGAGTGCAGCTCGTGTCTTTGCATTCACCCATGCACACAGCAAAATATATATCAGCCAAGGGCAGTGCAAACGTGCCTCTCACCCCCAGTGAAGTCAAAGATGAGGGCCCTCTGTCAGCAGCACAGATACACAACACTGTTGACGGAAGAGGGACTGCCCAGTCCCTCTTCCCCAATGCAGGTGGAAGGTAACCCTTCATTAGGGATGTATTGGGGAGGGAGAAATAATGTGCCTACGGCTTCCTGTGTAAATGGTGGGATGTTTCGATGGTATCGTCATAAATCTCCCATAAACCTCTCATGCTTTTCTAATGCCATAGGACCTCATTACAAGTCTCCCGGTATCCTACCAATAATTCTGGCAGGATATTGGGGGACTACCGTACCTTCTCCGCCGCCCGATATCCCAGTGTTACCAGTATTACCAGCATATTACAGATGGCAGAGATACCGGTAAATCCTCATTCCCATTGAGTCTCATAGGACTAATACCAGTGCCGGTGATTGCAAGAATTGTCGGCCGGTGGGGGCCAGAACTAGCTCACAGCCCCTACCAGTCGACTTGTAGTTTGCCGGTCCAGAAAGCTGCTGTTACACGTTGTTACCGGAACCTTGTTTACGGACTGGCAAATTCATAATGAGAACAATAGTTTTAGAAGTCAGTGCCAAGTGTCCAACGAAATGGGTGCGTAATTAATTGGGGAGAACGATAAATAAACATACTCTCGGGCCAATGCAAATTGCAGACATTGTTCAAAGCTATGGCGAATGATACCTGATTCCTGGATTTTTTTAATAATAAATGGCTGTTGCTGGTTTGCTCCTTATATTGTGTCTGCCCAATATCCGTAAACACAATCAAAAAGTAGCGGACTCAAATCTCTGCGCCAGCTGGTTCTATAGTAGCAAACACTGTCCAGGTGGGTTTTGTGGCTTGTATACGTAAACAAAGAGACAAGCCACACAACTGATGCTAGATTAACTGAACCACCAAGCATTCTAAGGTAAGTTCAGAGCACCGTGGTGCTTAGTATATCAGATATCATGCCCAACCAATACGTCTTAACCAGATATATTGGGACCTTTTGCAGCTAGAAAAGACTAATGTGAGAAGTCTAATTGCACTCTCAGATAAAGTGGCCATTGATATGAATTGAAGAATCAAATTCAGCACCTGGGTAAGTGTATTCTGAGCACCCTTGTGCATCAAGATTGATACACACCAGAGATTATTTTGGTAGAACTGTTATTTGTTTATTTACCCAACGTGATTAACAGGCAAGATCAATTTGACACCAATGGTGAGCTCAGGTCTTTACCTCACCGTACACACTATGGTGAATTTCTTTCTGGTATAATTGGGATAAGCATCATTGCACACAGTGAATTATCTATATCCAATGTGATAGTTCACGTTACTCATTTCACCTATCCAAAGGTGTTAAGGCCGGCACGATGGAAGGGTGACCTACCTTTTGGACTAGTAAATCACTAAATGTCACATCAAAGTATTACATTTTTTAAGTGCTTCATCTTAGCCACACAAGACACACCAATTCTCTGTCACCTGACATGCATAGTGCCATAATAGGCGGATATAAAGTAAGATGGATGTCAGGCATGCCAACTAGTCGGAACTTGCTGAATGTTTAACATTGTTCTTTATATATGCTTATCGTTTGGTTTCTCCTCTCTCTTCCTTCCTGCCCCAAACCATGAATTTGGGCTTTATGTATAATATCCTTTTATGTAATTGCCAATACGAATTAGTGTCAATGATATCACAATGTGTGTATGACAGCCTTGAGAAAGACCTTGTGTCGAAACACACGTTGGCTGTAATCAGAGGAGAATTGGACTATAATAAATCCAAAACATTGAACAACTTAGATTTGCTTAGAACTATTTGCTGATTTGTCAAATTTAGGGGCAAGCGCGGGTAACTAGTATAATCAGCTAAATTGTCTTCTGAGAGTTAATGGCTTAATTGGAGCTGTTAATGCACTCATGGTGTAATAGAAATGTCTTAAGCCAGTCTGCCTTCAGCCACATGAATTGTAAGCAGAGTCGGTGCCCTTCAATGACGTCCAATAAAAAAGAAGCATTGACAAAGCCCACAGTTTTGGTATGATATTCCCAGGTACTCACGCCATTTTGCAACTGCTATCATTAATGGACAGTTGGTAAAATCACAGCAATGCCTGGAAATTGCCTTTTCCGGGCCTCCACAAAAGCCAAAACTGTTGGCATTGCCAATGCTTGCTAACATTGCATCTGGAGATGTGCAACAGTGCATTTGCACATGCATAATTGTACAAATGTTGTACAAAGTTACTTGCAGTAGCACTGATACAACTGGGAATACCAAAAAAAGCTGTTTGCGCCTCCGCGGTTTCGGTATGCGCCTGCGCAATACACATTTGTGCTTGGGAATTGACAAGCAATCCTGCTCTAGCAGGCTTGCATGTATTAGCACTTTCCTCTTGTAGCCTGTGGTCCGCGAACCATTTCTTAACTTTATGTTTAAATCCAGAGGATTGCACATGCACCCTGTGACCAGTGCTGGTGGTTCAAGATTGCCAATGGGAGATGCGGCTTAACAGTGAGCGCATTGACCTCCTGTGGTACAGCAAAAACCAAGAGGCTTGTGAGGTATGCAGAACAATGGATGGTAGGTGGATCATTTACTCAGATGGCGAAGAGTCTTCCTGCTGGTCTTACATGAAGACGTTGTCTGAAGTGAGCCAATGAGCAACCGTTCTGAAAATACTCTGGCCTCTAAAGCAAGTACAGCTATCCCCTGAGTAGCAATGTCTGTGCACCAGTCGGCCAACTCATGCTTTGTAATAATGCTCGCTCAGTATCTGATGGTCACATTATGCTACCCCTGATTGCTGGGCTATATCTAGAGGTGTCCAGTATAATGTCATCACACCAAGACCTTCTGCAGGAGTATGTTCACAGCAACAGGAGATTGATGAAGAACACCGGGACATCTACAATGTAGACACATTTATGGTAATATTCCGTGACACAGTATGGTGTTTCAGATTATCCTAAAGGTCCAACATAAGGCAGCTGCTCTGTATTCTATGACTGGTCATGTACATGCCCACTGTGCTTAGAGAGGCACAGCTTCACCTGGCTGATGAGGCTGACTAGGCCGAAACACGTGTCTGCGGTTGCTGTCACTACTCTTGTTCACCAGAGAATTGCCTAGCATTTCGGTGCTGGACTGCCCAAGTGGGTGGGACCAGACTTCTATCCAAATGCATATTTCTCGACTGTGAAACGTGGTTGCAGACCCTCCTGAGTAGGCACCTTCCCACAGGACAGGTTATTTGGCCGTGTTCGTTCTCGGTAGAGGGTCTCTCAGACTTTTTTGTATCGGGCCAAATCCATCTCTTTATATTGAGTGCACAAAAGTTCCAATTACCCACAGTTGAAAATGCCTAACATATTGGCAAAAAAAGTACCACACTTTGCTTTTCCTCCATGCATACAACTTGTTATGCCTGATGAATGTTAGTCAATGGGGGAAAAAAACTGAAACCTACTGTTTTATTTCGTTTACAGTGAATGTTGGTCAGCGTAGCTTCATCAGTTATGAATGAGCAGTGCGGTCAATTTCCACTGGGTTAAGAAGGGAGCTCTAAAAAAACAGAACACACTCTGCCATGTGGCAGTGTCCTAATCCCACACACGTAAATGTATCAATATAAAACATATATTTTAATTTGTTTAGCCAATGAAGGTGGACTAGTCCTTCACTGGGTGTTTATTAAAGACACGCCATAGCTTAACAGGAAACAAGGTGCCAACAATGTTCCATGCTAAAGCAACTCATTATCGGGTATTAGCACCCTTGGGTGGTGCGTCAGGTAATCAAGTTGCTCCAAACCAGAGCGGAATCTAACGATCCGAGATCTAACGATCCATGCGCTGCTCACCCGCCCTCCACCCGGCGCCACCAGTTCCCCCTTCACCCCTGCTTCCCACTCCCATCTCGAGCCCCGCAACAGAGTCCACCCCCTCTCCTTACTTTATAACCCGGCTCCTCCTTCAGCCATGGAAATGGAAGATGGGCTCCGAGAAGTGCCCCGCCTTCCATTGTCATGACAGCCGCGACTCTCCCTGGCTGCTGCAAACGAAGCGGCGTACCTGTTTTTTTAAATGTGCTATTGGCAGCCAAAGGGTGTGGCTCTGGGTGCTAACAGCAATAATCACCCATTATGCCCGGTAACGGCACCAGTGCCGGGCGTTAAGGCCCTCGCTCTGCTCTGGGCTATATCTTAGGGCCCAAGCTGTTACCGGCCAATCAAGCCTACTGAACGGGTGAATATTGCTATATTAAGTTATCTTTATTTTTCTTATGGAATAGATTTCTGAATCGTGTGTCCCTTCGATTAGCTTCTTTGGTTATTTTTGCCTATAGTTCACCTTGGACCGGCCACCCCCTTTCATAATTAAACACATGCTTTTGCCTTATTAAATTTAAAGCCAGACCTTTACGCACAAATGTTGAGTTTTTTCTAACAGGAGCGGTATCTGCTGTGCCACCTTACCTCTTCTCTGGATTTTTAAACTTCTATGCCTGTTGACTAATTTGCGTTTTAGCGTTCTTGCCAACACTAATCTCCCTTCCATGTTTTTTCTCACCTTTTGCGCGCCAAATACTCCCCCTCTATTTGTATACCTTGCACCGTGCCATCTTAATTCAGTTCAGTGCTGTCAAGAGTACACAAATTAATACCAATTGTGAACATCCTTGTCCATCTTTTATTTTATTAGTTTTCAAAGGGCTGTCCAAACTTTGAGAACTTTTTTAAGGACTCCAAGGCATTTTGGGGTTATCATTTTCTAAAAACAAAAGGTCTAAACACATTCCATTGTGTCGGTTAATTGATTGCATTTCATATGTTATATCTGAAAGTACAGTTTATAATTGTATACAAAAATGTGGGTTTCGTGGATTGTATGAAAGGGAAGGAGAGGAACAGGATGGCCAGAAAATCAGGGTGTTCACTTATCCTAAATGAAGACCTTCCTTAAAGGCTCTTATGCAAGTCTATGCAAAAAGGACGAGGATACTTGTCCTTGGCACTTAAGGGGTTAAGGGTACAGCTTAAAAGGCGTTCAGTGTTGGTAAACAAATGCAGGTGTCCTTCCGGCCTGCCTTCCAAATGCATGACCTTGCATCTTCTTACTTTGGAAACTTACACCCTGTGCCTGATTGACCTTGGGGACATTAAACCACCATGGTGTGGGGGCCCCACTCTAATAAAACCAATGTGCTAATATGTTTGCAAGCTTTGTCTCCAGGTATTAGACTATCGTGTGATAGGAGGCACATTCATTTGGTAGTTCACCTCTTGTTAACACTTTTTCAGTATTACCATTGCGATTGCCTGGTTCATGTCCAGGAGAGCATTTTCTTTCTTCTTCAGTTAGCAGTGATCAGTTGATCTGTTGACAACATTAAGTAGGATTATAGACCCAGGGAGGGGTCATTATTGTGGGATAATGAAGCTTCTGGGCATAACTCGGTGAAGTGTGATTATCCAAAGTGAGCATTGCCCCTCCCAAGATCTAAAGGCACATGGTGATAATAGCAACATTAATTTTGGAGTTAGAGTTTTGATGGCAAAGCAAAACACTTAGTTTACTAGTCCGTAAGGTAAATACACAAGACGTGTTAGGAAACTAAACGTGCTCTATTTTTTGTAATATTAAAATAAATATAAGTTTGACCTTCACAGGGTGAGAATTGTAACTGTAATCTTTGTTAGAATGAAGCCGTTTTAGCAGGAGCATGCATTAGGTGTAATATACAAGTAAGCAGTTTCTTTCTCTTTAAGAAACTGAAAGAACTTTTCCCTTGTTTTAGCTCCCAGTTTGGTATGATGAAATTGTATGTTGACTGAATGTGTTCAAATTAGAGGGAGTTTCTTGTTGAAAGGCATCTTGCTTGTAAATTGTATTGCTGTTTGTTGAGTGAAGAGAATGCATCTTTGCCTTCTTGTCTGCTTCTGAAGCCCACATGTTTGGTATAAGATGTTGAATTCATCAGTTTTAAAATAAATTAAAACTTTATTGGTATAAAAATGGAGAACTCTTCTCATGACCTTAAACTGGATAAACTAATTTACACAGGTTTCACCATTCGGGGGCAACTGAAAAGGACTTGAATGTGGTGGGGACTAATTGGATTTATAAGAAGGAATGGCTTTGAAGGTTCCCGTCTATGACACATGTTTTGTTAACATGGACACAATAACGGAGCATCTTTATGAGTTTACCTTAATTCCAGACTACTATTTTCCATTAAACATTGAATACGTTTTTGTTTCCACCTTGAACAGGGCCTCTTTAGAGGGGTTTGGTGGGGGGTGGAGGGGGGCTTCTGTATGAATTTCTTGGTCTGGGTCGCCTTGTGCCCACTGTTTTCAGTGACATGTTACCTCTTAGGAGGTGAATGTCTGCGCTTAACAAGTGTTGTACCACACCATACCAAACTGCAATGGAAACGATAAAGGAAGATGATGGCAACCACAAAGCACATTAGAGTCCCACAGGGATAATGCAGAATGGCCATAGTATGCTTGACATCACAAGCTATACCTGTAGGCGTTTTTTTTAAATCAGACTTCTGATTGGTCAAAGTGGTGTGATTATCAATGGAAGGTCTTCGATGAAGCTGAGCCCAGTCACTGCAACATGTCTCCAGCTGTGGGCAAACAATGCTCAAGATCATGGCATATAAGCAAATGCCATGTTAAGACAGCAAACATAATCAAAGATGGAAGGCTGAAGAGCAAGCTAGCAAAGCCTACTAGAAGGCAGGATAATCACAGAAAGCCAATCAGAAAGTAAGGATTCCAGAAAACAGGAAGATCCTGGGGCAGGCGATAGAAACTTGGTAGTGGCGTTGTTGAGGCTCACCCTGAGACTGAACTCCGTGCCTTTAGAGGTCAGGCTGGCCTTTGCTTTCCAGAAGCAGTGATTGGCTATGGAATGGGGGCATGTGGTTAAAGAGACCCAGGTCATGAGGGGCCTTGTGTCTGGAATTGGAAAGGAGAGATCTGGGGGATCCACAGGAAGGAAGGACATGGAGGTGAACTTTGATGGCAGCTGTAGCATTCTCATATCTAGTATGTGTTACATGATGCAGGTATGGTGGGCATAATTATATTTTTAACTTGCTTCTCTGTTTAGTGCTACCACTATGAGGTATCCAAAAGCATGTGCCAGAGTCTACCATGTGAAGATCTGCATGGGCTTCAACACAACATGTGTGGTTTGCACTAGCACCTAAACTGCAGATCGTTTTCTGCTTTTAGGGCCTATATTGGAAAATGCCAGCCTTGAGGACTCTGTAGTGAGAATATTAATGCTTCAGTCTGTGAATTTCTAAGAGCAGGACACTATTATTTCAAATTGCAGATGTATGGGCTTCATCAGGAGTCTGGCAGTATCCCAGTGGTAAATTGGACCCAATGGGGTTGAGGGGCACTATTACCGCTGGCGGTAATTGCACTTGTGGTAATAGCACTGAAAACAGTCAGTAAGGGGACATTTTTACCTCCAGCAAATACCTGGAGGTAAAACTCTCACAACCCGCCCAACTCATGATTGGGTCAACCCTTAAATGCAACAGTAATAGCGTTACTTTTCTTTTGAAGTCTTTCCCTTTACTAATCCATGGTGATTCGAGCATAGTGACCATCATCTTAAACCTTGTACCCAATGACACTTGTATCCAGTGTAATCTAATGTTGGTCGAGATATGCGCCAAAGGTGGTACCCATGTTACACACTAGACCTATTCGGCCGGGCAACATATCAGCTTCATATTTACATGCAGTGCTGTTTATGCAACCTTCATCCCCAATCTCAGATCAGTGAAGCCCAGAATGTCTTTCCTTTACAAAATCTACTTTTCACAATACAGCCATCACTTGCAAAAAAGGGAATCAAGCAGTGTGTGAAAATGTCCCGGGGACCGCCTTTCCCGTTGCACCAGCAGGGCGAGAAAATGATGTTCAATTGTTGATGCCAATAATAACTTACCAAGTGGCACTGCTGATATGTTAATGCAGGCTGTGCAATTCATGTTCCATATTTAAATACCTAGTAATCACTGCTCATAATGCAAATGGTGCAGCTGCGAGGGATAATAAAGTGTAAACAAAAGGGGCACTTTGCAAATTTATTGTGGATTACTGGTTTATTTTAAAATGTGCACAGTAAGAAATGAGACCTGGAAAATATTGGAAAGTGTATTTTATTGTGTACCTGCCAAGATTTGCAAAATAGATCATTTTAGGCTCAGAGCAATGGAAGGCAGCCCTACGTGTTTTTGAGCAATTTCAAGACTTGAAGTTGCAAACCGCAAACGTGGAAGGGAATTGGTACCGTCAATTGGTCATTTTAGATGAATGTGACTAGATGAGGGATTTTACTATGAGTAAGATTTAGTGCTAAAAACCATGGGAGAAGGCATGATTGCATGATAATTGCCCACCATGAGTTATGGCCTTGATCCCAAACAAGGGCATTAATTTGGGAATGATAATTATCACTCGTGTGCCTCTGAGCTGGTGCCCTGTAGCCCGCTCAATGTGAAGCTGATTGGCCACTGATGCTAACTTTGGGCCAACCAGGGAGCCAGCAGGCAGAGCCGGCCCCCAGCACCACGGCCCACAACTAGGGCCCCTGTCTGGCCTGTTATTCATTATTTCGTTCTTTCAAGCTGGGCCGGCCTGGCTGCTCACATTCAGCAGCATCTGCTTGTCCATGATGAGAAATCGAGGGATGCATTCCCCTTCCTGCTACCAGTAAGCTAATTGGGTTGTGTGCTTCACTTTGGACCTCATAACTATTAGCAGATGGCCGTCGTCATTACTGGCACTCATGTGCCTCTGAACTGGTGACCTGGAGCCCACCCAATGTGAAGCTGATTGGCCATTGATACTAACTTGGTGCCAACCAGGGAGCCGGCAGGGAGAGCCGGCTCCCAGCACCAAAGCCCACACCTAAGGCCCCTGTCTGGCCTTGCTGCGCTGGACTCTGCATCACTGGCATGACCTTTATCTGGCTGCATCTGATGTGAATTGTAAGGCCCCTGGCCCTTAAGGTAAGTGCTGCCCCAGAGCACTTCCCCCTGCCTCTGTGTCAGATCTACCGTTTTTCGCTCGCATAGGCACTGTACGCCGACAGCCTCACCAGACCACCCTCTGCTCGTAACGCTGCATGCATACTGGATCTGCCTCCCCACTTTAGAATCCACCAACTCCCCTCCAGTCTTTACACCCTATGCCTCCTCTATTGTGGCGGAGTCAATCTTACTCCATTTGAGCACTGTCAACTGCCCACGCTAGGCAACTGTGTGAAGCACATCACTTCTACTCTAAATAGGCAGACTGTCTTGCTCTTAGTCTGCCTGCTTTAATTCGTATCTGAGTATCTGAGTATTTCTGAATCTGCTTCTCACTCATAAGTGGGCTTTTGTCTGTATTTGTTTAAATTCGAATCTGTGTATTTGACTGTATTCTTGTAAACCTATCCTATTGCTCTAAATCCTCAAGCTGTGCTAATTGCTTTGCTTTTCTCTGACTTGGGAAATGCTAATCTGAGTACTATTTGTAACACAGCTGTGCCAATTGCTATGCCTCTATCTATTACTCGATTGGCATCTCTGGATGTTCACTTTACTGGCTGTCCCCCTCATTTGAATGCTGAATTGCTCTTGCCTCATGCTGCATTTTAGTATCATAGGCCCTATCCCTGATTACCCTTTTCTTACTTTTTCATCTGTTGCTTTCGACTCTTGACACGTGTCTTGCTGCTTATTGGATGTGCCGCCAAATTGTGAACTGTTCTTGCTCACTGTTCCCTTTTGTAACCTAGACCCTATTCCTCATTACTCTTTATTTACTATTTCACTTGTTGCCTGGGACTCCTAGTCACCTGTCTTGCTGCTAGGCCACCTGGTGAGTTCCTCGTGCATTGTGCAGTCCCTTCTTCTGTCCCCCCCCCCCCAGGCAACTATGGCGCTCTCTATCTCTGCTATCTATTCTGAATGAGAACCTATCACCTTTTCTACCCCTTGTCAAGTACCTGGTTATGTCGCTGAAGAGGTTGTGATGATAACTCCCCAGCCTTGTCTTTTGGTGACTTGTCCACATTGTTTCCAGAACAATGAGTGATGTGAGAAGCTGTCTCTCAGCTCACTGCTCGTTAGAACTCGAGGAGAGAGCAAGGAGAAAAACTCCCCACACCACGGTACAGCTTCCGCGGATTTACATGGTGCAGGAATAGCAGCGAGATGCTGGCCAGGGAAGCCAGGGTAGTTGGAAACCGATGGAACAGCACTAGGTCCAATTCAAGTCCTGAAGCTGGTACATGAAGAGGACACTAGCAAGGAAGAGCAGAGAGATTCTGGCAATGACAGCAGGCAACCCCAGGAAGACCAGGAAAAGCTAACCAGCAGGGAAGAGAGAGGCTGAGTCAGAAGCAATGCAGAGGAAAAGAAGTGTAAGTCAGACTCAGAGGCCGAGGTAAGGCACAGACAGAAATGATCACGAGCTAACAGACCGGACTGCAGAACCAAAAAGCAAGAGAAGTTAAGGAAAGGCAAGGACAATGGCACATGTGGAGCGCATTCAGACGCATCCAACCTGTGCAAAGGCTGTGTTTAAATACTCAATGCCACGGGTGGCGTTGTCATGCTGCTAAATGATGCCTCTACAACTGTGCATGTGTGAGAGACCCATGGCTAGGCTTTACGCATGCCCACTGGAATCAACATGGCGGCTTCCTGTATGAGGATGCCGGTGCAATGCCGGGTGCCGGGCCAGACTCCAGGCCCGGCGCCCAATGCCCAAGACACCTCTCTGCCCTCATGTATCCAAGGCCCCATCGCAGGTAGCACCGCCAGGTAGGTCTCCATGGGCCGCAGCGGTAACAGGTCCCAGACCTGACACCCCTCTCTCTAAGCCTGGGAGGAAAACAATTGAGAAAGCACTCCTAGTCTCCAATCCAGGATTGCCCATTGCTAACACCTATGTCAATGCTTCCTCCAGGCAGACTTTTATTGATATCCTCTTTACTGTCCCCTCTCCTGACCTGTGGACACCCCATATGGTCTCTATCCTCTCCCCTTTTTCCTTCTTGCCCATTAAGGGTGGAACAAGGTGGGAAGTTCTCTTGGCACACTTCCTATCTTCTAGGTGCATCATTAATGTCTACCAGAATGGCACTATGATGACCCACGGCTCTCAGTTCAAACTCCTCCTTCTTCAAAGGCATACTCTGTCTCTCATCAACTTCCTCCCTTCCCCTGCCATTCCTCCAGCTGTCACCCCTCTGCCTCTTCGCTCCCACCAACGGGTGTACCTCGCCCCTGTACCACGCCTCGGAAGACCTTTAAAGGTGGAATCCAGCTTCATCTACCTACCCTCAATTATCGCTCTGCTGTCAAACACCTCTGACATCTGTCACCTCCTTGAAGATCTTGATCTTGATGTCCTCACTCTCATTGAGATGTGGTTCAATGCCAGCTCTGTCACTGGTTTTGACACTCTCCTTCCTGAGGGCTACAATATCCTCTCCAAGCCCAGGTCTAACCAATCTGGAGGCAGAGTGGCCCTTATCTACCCTGAAGGGGTACCTGCGTCCATCATACCCACTCAATCCTACTCCTCCTTTCAATGTCTTGTCTGCAAGCCTTGCATCTCTCCTACTCTCTCGCTCACTCTCGCTACCATCTACGGGCCTCCTGGGCCGATCTCCCCCTTCCTTTCAGAGTGGCCAACCTTGCTTCCTCTCTTCTGACCTCTTCCTCTAAGCTTCTCCTCCTTGGAGACTTCAATATTCATCTGGATTCTCCTGATGCAGTCATACTACTCTTTCACAACCTCTGCAACTCTCTCTCACTCACCATTCTTCCCTCTGGCCCAACCCACTCAGCCGGACACCTTGGATGCGCTCATCTCAGCTGACATTCTCTTCTCTAACCCTCTCACTATTCCTCTCTCCTGGTCTGGTCATGCTCTCCTCTCCTCCCATCTGGAGCCCCTGGGCTCCCTGGCTAAGCCCCTGCCCACATTGCCAGTCTCCTTCTCTGTCATTCGACGGATGAAGAGAGTGTCAGTAGCTGCTTTTTCTGCCTCCTTCACTCCCTCAACTTCTATTATTCACTCTCACACTGACACAACTCTTGCTAACCTTCACATCTCAACCCCAACACCCTAGCACATCCTTTGACAAACTGGCCTGTCGCCTTCTCCAAAGGCAATACAGACTCTCTATCCGCTCCAAGAAACAGCCCATATCCAATCTCGCATCTCTGGGGCCACAAACAACATGGCTGAACTTTTCAAAATCTGCAAGGAACTTGCCAATTCTACTGCAGTCACCGCTCCTCCTCTTCCTTCGCAGGCCCTTTGCATGGCATTGGCCACCCATTTCACAACCAAAACTCAGGAAATCCTGTTTTCTCTCTCCTCTATGCCCATCCTTCCCCCACCTGCATGCAGGCCTCTCCGCCCCCCCTCTATTTACCCCCTACTCTCCTCCTTCTCACCATAGCACCAGATGAGGTCAGCAAGACAGTCTGCTCTATGAAAGTCTCCTCCAACCAGGTGCTTCCCTGCTGCTCTAGAACTATCAAGGACAACATTGCCTCTCTTGCTCCCGCCTTGGCTGAGTTCTGTAACCACTCTTTTTCCACTGGCTCCCTCCCTTCACCCCTCATGAACTCCCTTGCTCACCCCCTCCTCTGCTGGCCCTACCTGTCCGGCTAACTACTGCCCTATCTCTACTACCCCCTTCTTGGGCAAACTCCTGTAGAGGTTGGTCATCTCCTAACTAATCCATCGCACTGAATATGTTGGCTGCCTTCACGACCATCAGTCTGGCATTAGGGCAGCCGGAGGCATGGAACCTGCTCTCCTGGACACTCTTGATCACCTTCTCTCAAACCTTGACTCCAACTCTCCTTCCGTCCTTATTCTCCTCGATCTGTCCTCTGCCTTCTTTGACATGGTCAATCATTACACCCTCTTAAATCGGCTCTGTGATGGATCTACGTGATCCGACCACGGCTGATTTTGCCGCGGCCGGAACATTTGCATGAGAAAGGTGCGAACTACCAAATGTTTGCACCTTTCTCATGCGAACACACATACATACTCACACCCACACACACACCCACAACACACCCATGACACAACCCCCACCCACACCCTCAACACACCCCCACCCACACCCCCAACATAAACAAACCCCATTTACCTTCTTCTTCATGCTGGGTCCCTGCAGTGCCAGTTCCCTTTCACCTCTGTGATCGGGAACCGGCGCCGCAGAGTCCTCTTTTCATTTTTTTTCCTTTTGATTTTTTATGGAAGGCTGCAGGGGTTCCCCCCTGTAACCCCTGCTCACTATACTGTAAAGTATAGTGAGCGGGTGGTTGCGGGGGACACTCCCGCAGCCCCCGTTTTCTTTTTTCATTATTTTTACGGACGGCTGCAGGGGTGTCCCTCGCAACCCCCGGGGCGATGCGGGGGACACCCCCGCAGCACCCGTTTGTTTTTTTTACAGTGCTACCACCAAAGGATCAAACCTTTGGTGTTCGAACCTTTGGTGGTAGCATTTTTAGATCTAATGGTTCATGCGAACCATTAGATTCGGTAAAAAAGTACAAACCCTCTGTGATATCCTGGGCACTGGATTGGTTGACCTCTTTACTCTCAAATCGGCCCTCCAAAGTTCAAATGAGCCCTTTTCTCTCCTCTACCTCACGATCGACTTGAAGCATCCCTTAGGGCTCTATCCTCTCACGTGACCTTTCAACATTTACCTTACCCACTTGATCTCCACTTTGTCTCCTCATTTCCAGTGTTATGCTGATGACACACAGCTCTACTTTAAGCTTCCCGCCTCTTCCTCCTATCCTTTCTCTCTCATTCCTGACTGAATACTATTCAGGCAGACTAATGATCTCTGCCTTAACGCCAGTAAGACTGAAATCCTTCTCATTGGGACTCCTACTCCTCCTTCCCTCCTAGACTCTGGCTGCCCTCCTTGGGCCCCCTCCCCTGACCCTTGTGTGAGGCTAAAAACGTGGGTGTCATCTTCGACTCCTCGATCTCCTTCCACCACATATCAGTGACCTTGCCAAGAAGGCCCACTAGCAGCTTCAGCTCCTCAGAGGCATTTTCCCTTTCCTCACCTTCCCCCAGAAACTCAATTTCTCCAGAGCTCTGGTCCTCTGAAGGCTTGATTACTGCAACAGTCTTTTCCTTAATCTGTCTCCTTCCTCACTCTGCCCCCTTCAACTAATCCAGAATAGGACTGCAAACCTAATCCATGGCCTCAAACTCAGCGACGAATCTCTCAAGCCCTAAAATCTCTTCACTGGCTCCCGGTGTTTGCAAGGATCAAATTCA
Source organism: Ambystoma mexicanum (assembly GCF_040938575.1). Classification (NCBI taxonomy): domain Eukaryota; kingdom Metazoa; phylum Chordata; class Amphibia; order Caudata; family Ambystomatidae; genus Ambystoma; species Ambystoma mexicanum. The sequence continues at coordinate 116,656,860 of NC_090933.1, forward strand.
AGGCTCTCTGCATCATCCACAAGGCTTTCTGGGGCCTGGGTCCTCGCTACATTTAACTATTTCTCCCTAAATACCTCTCTGCTACAGTCCTTCAGTCCTCAAGCTCCAACTATATATAGATCAGATGTTTCTCCAAGCAGAGAGTGGGGGGCAGATCTCTCTCTTTGGCAGGAGCCTCCCTCTGGAATGGCCTCCCTGCCACTATCCGACTTGAGCCGGATCTCCTTAAGTTCCAGAAGCTTCTCAAGACATTTCTTTTCTCCTCCTCCTTCCCTCTCCCCTCCCACGCTAGTCTCCTCCTGCCGCTATGATTGGATGCCTGTGTCTCTTATGAGTCTCTCTGGGGTCAGCCCATCCTTCGTCCAGTCTTTCCTTCTCACCAGCACTTGCCCTCTGCCACCATTCCATGACTAGACTTACAAGGCTGGTCCACCCTCGCACCTTTGACCCCTAACCCTGGCTCCCCCTGGCACTTGCCCTCCTGGGCACCACTTATCACTTGCCCAGCCACCTGGGAGCCCTCCCTCCAGTACTTCTCCCACCTTCACCCTCTCCCTACCCCATCCCTCGTCCTGATATGCCTCCCCCCTTGCACTTCTTGATACTGCACTTGCACAACTCGAAAGTCACAGGGCTTAGTTGGACCATTATTGTTGTTTTCGCCTTTGTCCCTACCCCCTGCTCTTTTGTCTTGTGGCGCCTGGAAACACTTTCTGCTGTATAGGCACCATACACATGTTCAATAAATAAATAAATGCCAATGCGCATTTCCTGGTCTGGAGTGCTTTCCACAGATTGAACGGAAAAGGATAACAAAAGCATTGATAGGCACTTGAAAATCCGTCGGTTTTGAGTTGTTGTACTAAACTGTCATGATGGAAGTCTGATAATGACAGGATGTAGTTTTGTGAATTATTCCGGGTTTGTGCATTAGTGGAATTACCCTACCTGTATGCAGCCCGACAGATGACATGCATACCAGTCACGGTTATGCCTTAAACAAGCAACTATTCCCAACAAATCAATTAGGGAAAAATAATAAATCCTATACAAACAGGAAGCAACAGGCAAATATCAGCCTGGTCCCTGCTTCCAGCTGCACAGCTCAACGGGTATGTTTGGCTCAAAGCTTCCAGCAGAGCTTTGCCACAGGAAGGATATCAGTATTGCTTGGTGTGAGGAGGTAAAAACAAAAGCTATCTTTTTATTTGGAGAAATTACTAAATGCAACAAAGAGTATGGGTTACAAGACGATAGAGTTAAGCTATATTTTGAGTCACCGAAAAAAAGGGAATGGCTTTTTTGCCCCACAAAAAAATCATGTTTTGCCCAATTAAAAAAAATAGGGATAAAAATGCCTCCCACTTCAAAATCCTTCCTGTATCTGTATTATTTCATGTTCCTTCCATAGAAAAAGGCCTGCAAAATACAAGAAAATATCAGAATATATTTTAGGTTTATGCGTTTTAATTTGGACATTTTTTAAAAGCAAAAGGCTTTTGAAATAGTAAAGCCTCATGTCACCAGGAAAGATAGATGGAGCGGAGGCGGTGAAGTGAATAGCAGAGAAAATAGTTGGATTTGTTAATTTGAAGAAAGTTGCTGGTGCCTCGAAGAAATTTGGGGTAGTGAGAGTGGCACCTCTTATGAAAAAAAACCTTCCCCATAGAAATGGCTCCTGATTTTATGTTTGTTTGGTGGTTTCATGGGTTTTCAATGTGAAGATGATCTTTGGAAGTTCATTTCTTGAGATTATTTAAGCAATAGAGCACGAGTAGGGGGGCATTACTGGTAGGGTATTGCCCACGGGGTGATAGAAGCATGAGCAAAATGAGGGCTTTAACATACCACCGGGGGCATTACCATGTCGGTAATGCCCCTCTGAGGGTTGTATTGCTATTAGTACGCCGGCATGTCATACCGGGGTACCAATAGCAATTTTTCCCGAGTTGAAAAACCGTGGTGCAACCTTTTCTCGACTCAAGAAAAAAAAGCCCAAACAACCAGCCAAAAAAAATCTGCATTGGATCGGGGAGAAGGGACTACATGCAGTGCCTTCTCCATTTCCCTGGTGGCCATTAACATTAATGAATAAAAGTAAACAAACAAAATGACCACCATAGAAAGGGAGAAGGGACTAAATGTAGTCCCTTCTCCCTTTCCTTGGCGGCTAATCGCACGGCAGAGATGCACAGGGAACTGTCCTGTTCCCGGCACCGGCGAACAACAGAGGCGCGCAGGTAAGTGGGGTTTGGGTAGGGAGGAGACCGGATATGTGGAAAAGGGGGGTGGGGTGGGTGGAAGGAGCTTGGGGTGCGGGCAGGGCACTTACCTTTGTTTCTGGCAAGGGAAGATGGCAGCCTCCTGTTCTGAGGAGGCTTGGAGCAGGACCTTTCCCTGTGCAGTAAGGCCCCCGTTCCAAGCCTCCTCATTGGTTGGGAGGCCGGCATACCCTCCTTGCCGGGTACTAATATGCAAATGTATGTAAAAAAAAAGATATGTTCTGCAATCGAGTATTGAGCTATTTACATAAAAAGTGTCTCCTGTTCTTCCAGAATCTATGCTTTGACCTTCAGAGCATTCAGTACTGTGGGACTGCATTTCATGAATGGCACCTGCTATATAATGCCGGGGCACCATCCAAACCCATTTCCAATTCAGCATTAAGTTCATTTTGTAGCAGGCAGCTCACACCATTATGTTTTGATTGAGATATATATAATTGAGATATATATATATATGTTATATATTCCACCGTAAGCTTGCACGGTAGTTAACAAAAACCCTTTAATCGAGCTATGAATCATTTTCTCACATGAAATTTATTTTTATTTTTCTCTTGGATGATGCCAAGACTAACACAAGCATCTACTAAAAGCGTGACACTTCAGTGGTAGTTTGTAGGCTTACAAAAGCATTTATAATGTATTGTGCACAACTTTAGTACACCTTTTTCCCCCAAAATCTCCAAAACGTGATGTGCCATGTTTTTGTCAAATCTGCCACGTTCACAGACGGCCCTTAATAAAATGAGTGCAATAAATAATTTAAAAACATTTAAGTTGTGTCTATGCACAGTTCTGTCAGGTATCAGAGAAAAACTGCATGCTCACATAGTGTTATGTTATGTTATGTTAAAGGTACTTATATAGCGCACCGTCAAAAACGGAATTGGTCCGCAGGCGCTCTGGTGGATCTGTACACAAGATGGTGGGATGGGTTAGTAAGGTGAAGAGGGAGTAGGATAGTGAGAGGAGTGGTGTACTGTTGGCAGCTTCAACTCGGTAGACACCGGGTTCTGAGCTTTGGTGCGGGTATTGGATCAGTGTCAGTCCGCATGTGCTGTTGGTGCGGCTTATGTCTTGTTGCAGTGTGGTGAAGTGCGTGAAGCTTGTTGTGCGAGAGATGGTTGTGTGAGTTTTTGAGTGAGATAAGTATGTAGAGAGTTTGAGCTTATATTGGTTAGTGGGTTATATGGCATTTAACATGCTAGCATTCACAGTTCTAAGTGTAGTACTTGCTGATCTACATAGTTCCGTCTAAGTGTGACACTCGCTAACCTACAGAATAATTACCAGATATGGCGCAGGCTGATGTTCTCAATTCTAAGTGTGGCACATGCTAACATTCAAGTTCCATCTAGGTGTGGCATGTGCTAACATTCAGAATCCTATCTAGATGTGGCACAGGCTGATGTTCTCAATTCTAAGTGTGGCACATGCTAACATTCAGAATCCTATCTAGATGTGGCACAGGCTGATGCTCCCAATTCTAAGTGTGGCACATGCTAACATTCAAGTTCCATCTAGGTGTGGCATGTGCTAACATTCAGAATCCTATCTAGATGTGGCACAGGCTGATGTTCTCAATTCTAAGTGTGGCACATGCTAACATTCAGAATCCTATCTAGATGTGGCACAGGCTGATGCTCTCAATTCTAAGTGTGGCACATGCTAACATTCAAGTTCCATCTAGGTGTGGCATGTGCTAACATTCAGAATCCTATCTAGATGTGGCACAGGCTGATGTTCTCAATTCTAAGTGTGGCACATGCTAACATTCAAGTTCCATCTAGGTGTGGCATGTGCTAACATTCACAATCCTATCTAGATGTGGCACAGGCTGATGTTCTCAATTCTAAGTGTGGCACATGCTAACATTCAGAATCCTATCTAGATGTGGCACAGGCTGATGTTCTCAATTCTAAGTGTGGCACATGCTAACATTCAGAATCCTATCTAGATGTGGCACAGGCTGATGTTCTCAATTCTAAGTGTGGCACATGCTAACATTCAAGTTCCATCTAGGTGTGGCATGTGCTAACATTCACAATCCTATCTAGATGTGGCACAGGCTGATGTTCTCAATTCTAAGTGTGGCACATGCTAACATTCAGAATCCTATCTAGATGTGGCACAGGCTGATGTTCTCAATTCTAAGTGTGGCACATGCTAACATTCAAGTTCCATCTAGGTGTGGCATGTGCTAACATTCAGAATCCTATCTAGATGTGGCACAGGCCAAAGTTAGGAATTCATAGTGAGCAAACTCTGCCATATTGCAAGCATACGATTTGTCTCTTTAAGGGGAAAGCGTGATAACTGTGACACACCGGTAAGATGCAGAGAAATAATGCAGTGCAACTGGGTCGCCACTTCTGGGCAGCCTCTTGGCACTGTGGATGACTGAATTTGATGAGACACGAATATAGACAAGATGGGATCCGTCCACACTCGTTAGGTTCCTTCAGCATCAAATCACACTCAAATCGCATGTTAATTTTGTACCCCGAATGCACCAACAGACCTTTCTGGTGAAACCGGGAGAAAATATAAAGTGCCCAAGAAATATGAAAACAATTGTGAGAATTAAGGGTTGTGGATATTTCGTCCTAGGGGTTAGTTATCCTTTCGGTGTCACTACACTAAGGAGGCACAGCACCAGCGTGGTGCCCCAAAAGCAACACAGGACATTGTAATGTGCATTGTGACATCTCTTCATGCTCAAGACTGGTTTCAGAGGAGTGTCAGATGGAGGGGCCTGTTTGGGCTCTTCCTCATTTTGGACTAGATTGTAAAGGTAGATATCATAAAGAGTGGCTCCATGTCCCCCTTAGGAAGTGTGGTTTCTGCTTAAAATGGGGGACTTGCAGGATGTGTTTAACACCCAAGTCTATTCACCCAGAGTCAAAACGCTCTTCAGGGCTCTGCCAGTCTTTAGGCAGTGGTCGAAGTACATGAAAAGAAGTAGTGGAACTATGTTCCCTGCTGGCCTGCCCCTGCTCCCCATAAACCCCATTGCCACACCCCTTCCCACGCACAATACAAACCCCCAAACAAATGCGCCTGCTGTTTAAGGGAATGTTCAGTGCAGTGCCCTGAAGTGCAAGTTTCAACTGCTTCCTACACGTTCATTTTAAAACGAAACCGTTCCGGAACGGTTTCTTTTTAAAATAAAAATGTAGGAGCTGTAAAACTTAATATAAAAAAGTAGAGGAGTCACCGCTCCCGCCCACTTCGACCAGTGCCTTTAGGACTATGTTGCTGCACTGGCAAAGGCTAAGTTACATCTGTATCAGCATCTCTTTTACATTTCTTATTTTTAATTTTTTCATGTTTGCAGAGATTACAGCAAAGTAACTGTCCAAAACAAGTATTAACAAATCACTAAGACAAGAGGCGCAGACACGGTAGGTCCTGAGGGGCAAGGCCCACCCAAAATCTGTAAATGTCCGCTCAGCAGAGATGTGTGGGCATTTACAGATATTTTTGGCAGTGCAGTGGGCCCAACTACATTAGCTTCAGGCCCCATTTGCTAGACAATCCGGGCTGCGCCTCTGATGAAGACACACCCGATATTTCACAAATGCACGTGATTTCCTCTGCTCTAAATGTTCTCATATGTTTCAATGAAGACAAACAAAAGGCATACAGTGCAAATATGAGGGAGGGACGAACAAAGACAGAAAAAGCATGTTGTGTGCTGGTCGTTTACACTCCTCGAATCCCTTAGAGCAGGATCGGGCTGGGCCATAAAATTGTCTTGGGCACCAATGAAAAAGTGGCCCACAGTTGCAAATGGCTATTCATTCCTTTTGTGACACTGTTTGAATAGTTTTTATTATAAATTGTGATGCAAATTGTGCATTTTAGAGAAAATGTATTCAGCAACACTGGTCAAAACTACTAGCCGCAGAGTGAAGTAACTCATCAAACTGGTCCACATTGGCCAAAAAAGTGGCCCACTCTGACCCCAAAAAATGGCCCACACCAGCATTTGGTGTTTTTGATTCGACCATGGGCCTATTACCCTATAGGCCAGTCCGAGCCTGCCTTCGAGCCATCAGTCTTTCACACCTCCCGTTCATTTTATAACGCTACCGCAGCTACTAGCGTTCACCAAAGGTTCTTATACTTCCATCGGTTATTTCCCGGGGCTGCGGTACTGTTTCTATGCAAAATATGTATCAACATCTCTTTTACATTTCCCATATTTTTAAGAAAGAATTGATGAAATCACGTGTTCTGTATGTTTAGTTTATTTATATTTATTTTAGAATGTATAGCAGCGCGCCAAACCGTCAGGCTTCAGGGCGCTAGTTACATGGTTGTAGCAATGATCAATCCGAGCATATAGGATACACAATGACAACATGAATGAATCTAGAGGTGACACGTTATTGTCCATGGTGATGTCTAGGGCCAGAGGTGGGCAGCTCCTGTGCAAACGGTATTAGCATAATTGACCTAAAATATTTGACCTAAAACATTTCATCACATTTTCTAACCTTTTTTCCGTTCAAATTTAATTAAATATGTATATTAGTGTGGGTAAGGGTATAGATTATTTTGAGGGGAAGTGTGAGGTGGCGGGGTTGCGGGGGTCTCCCCCCGCATTTTAGACCGAAAAGAATGTCAAATAAATTCGATCAAATGTGATTAGGTCAAATGTTTTAGGTCAAATAGACCCAAAGCGAGCAAACAACAATGTTTTAAGGTTCTTGCGGAAAGAATGTAAAGTATGTATGTTCAACGCACACTCTACACAAATTCACTTGATGGGTCTGTAATATAACATTCTCTAACCACTGGATCGTACACTACCAGGCAATGCCTTCACCTAAATGTCATTTGCTTTGCTGTTGGTGAGATTGTTGGGTTTCTTTGTGGTGGGTCCCCACCTATTTTGATATTGCTTTCTTCTCAGATTCTGTTCACCTCATTGCTGGCGCATGTATGTCATTAGCTAACATGTATCATTGGTTTGTACTATGGACACGTGTAGAGTGGACCTCAGCGCGGTGGGGTGGGGAGATTCAAAGCACTGCACATAGACTCCAGTAAAATAATGATTACAGTTTTTGGACCACATTTCCTGGGCTGCCCCTAAAGGCGACCACCCAGGAAACACCACCCACCAGAGGCGTTGCTAGGGGGGGGTAAGGGGGCTATAGCCCCTGGTCTTTTGGTTGTAGCCCTGGATAGAATCTCAGGAGCTACAACCAAAAGGCTAGCTAGTCCCGAGTCCCGACAGTCCAGACATTAGCGTAGCCCCAGGTCTCTTCCAGACCTAGCAACACCCCTGCCACCCACAGAACAATGCACAATGAGAGAAGAGAGACAGTGCGTCAAACAGCGAGTTCGGAGCCAGGAAGTTGGGGAGCAGGTGCGTTTGTTTCTAGAGGTTGGGCGGGGGCTGGATTAGGTTGGGAAGCAGGGGGGTTGGCCCGGGGGGGCAAAGAGTGTATGGGAGTTTGGGTCAGGACCGGGCAAGCAGACATGGAGGTCGGGATGGGGTGGGGGAGCAAGCCAGGTTAAGGGGTGAGTGGTGGCAATATCCCACCCATTGGAGCACACTCCAAGGTGATCTAAAAAAGGCTGTCTTTTTTTTTTAATTAGCTTCCAGTTGGTGGGCTAAAGGCATAGAGACAAATTATTTTGTGCCCAGACATTGGTGGTCACAGCTGCATGTATTTGTGTTGGTATTTATTTATTGAAGAGGCAGCATGTTTTGACAGGAAACGCACAAAAAGAAGGCAACAGTCACTCAGTCAACCCTGATCCCGGTTCCATTCATGAGTGGGAGAGGTAGGGACCAAATGGCAGGTGAACGGCGGGCAATACGTGGAACAGACACCGAGTTTAGGACAGACATACTGCATTAGCCTGAAGCAAATGAATACATCCTGGACAGTATGCACAGTTGAGGTTAGCTACAGCCTAGACCGAGGAGAGAGAAATGTGGGGGTAAGTGGAGGGTGCTCAGATATTAAGCCGTGGATACTGGTACTGTTTTTAACATGAGGAGGAAGGGAATGCCGGGTGAGAAGAGAGGCGGAGCACAAGCAAGATTAAGCGCAAGGTGGTGGGGGTACAAACAGACCGAGGAGTTTACTACATCGTGTGCCGGAAGAAGAGTAGTGGGAAACACTGTGAGCTAACTTGGTGAGAGTACTCCCACAAGGGAAGGAATCAGATCACCCAAATCATGGACAAAGGCAAGCCTGCCTTGCTGCTGCTCCTCGATCTCTCAGCTGCTTTCGATCTGGTTGACCACACGACTCTCACATCTCACCTCACACATTCAGCTAACTTCTCAATACAAGCAGCACTCTGGGTCACCTCCTTCCTCGAAGGAAGAGCCATGAAGGTCTTTTAGGATATAGCAAACGCTAAACCTACCACAATCCACTGCTCCCTCAGGGATCCTGCACAGCACCCACATTATACAACTTGTTCACAAAGCTCCTCTTTGACAAGCTGGACTCACTTGGTATCGCGTACACAAATTACGCTGACGATACTCAAGTACTTCTACCCCTCTCTGGATCATACTACAAAGATGCCAAGGCACTCCACACGATCTACTCCACCATCCAGTCTTGGATGGCGGTAAATGGCCTCTGCCTCAATAGGGAAAAGACGTAGATCATGATACTAGGCCAAAAGAACACCCTAACCAAGCTTGACAAACTATATGCCAACTTTACCATTGGCAACTCCACAATCCCTGTATCTACAGCAGTGAAGATGCTGGGTGTATACTTAAACTCCTCACTAACCATGACCAGACAGGTTAGCGCCATCACCTCCTCCTCTGCACACACCACCAAACTAATAAACGCCATAAAACCTTACCTATCCAAAGCCAATTGCCTATCAATAGCCAGAGCAACCATTGGTGCAAAACTAGACTATTGTAATGCCCTTCTGGCAGGCACATCCGATAGAAACATAAACAGGTTTCAAGCCACGCAAAACAATGCTCTCTGTGCTGCCCTAAGCATCCCAAGAAGGGAGCACATCTCCCAGGCGAGACAATCCGCTCACTGGCTCCCGGTCACAAAACGCATCACTTTCAAAATCCTCACCCTCACACACAAATGCCTCACACTATCCGCACCCTCTTACCTATCTAAGACTATCTCCAAGTGCTCTTCCCCACACCCCACCAGGACACAATACTCCAACCAACTCCACATCCCACGGATTAACAGAGCCAAAGCCGGGGGTTAGGCTTCCCATATATTGCTGCCAAACTCTGGAATGCACTACCCACAGACATTAGAGCAGACAACTCACTCCTGGCATTTCTTAGGAAACTCAAGACCCAACTACTTGCGCAGTAATCTGTAACCGTATCTGTAAATATGTAAAACATCACCTGTAAATATGTAAAATAGCAGATTTACTGTAACCATATGTATCAGCATGTATATGTAACTAAGCCATGTATGTAACAAGCGCCACGATGCCCTATGGCTGATGTGCGCTTTACAAATTTGAATAAATAATAATGAAGGGGATTTGAAAACAAGCTGTAGAGGTTTAAAAAAGGGAAACAGCTTTTCATGGAAAGGCATCAAGCACAGAGGTGATGTTTCGGAGGAGGGAGAAGAGCGTGGAAGATTGTAGAGGGTCTGTGTGGCAAAGGTGAATGCTGGCACAGTATTCCAGGTGGCTGAGTTGCAGGGTCTCTGTGAGGGCTCTGGTAGATTTATAAGCGAGGAGGGAGCACGTTTTGCTGATACTGTGCAGGCTAATAATGGCTGCATTTGCAGTAGAAGTAATGAAGTGGTGGAGGTTAAAGTGCTAGTTTGGTGGGAGGTTGACAGTAAATCAGGCAAAACTGAGGTTGAAGGAAGGAGAAGCAGGTTGTCGAGGCAGGAAGGCCGGTTACTTCAGTCTTGGAGGAGCTAAGCATAGGAGAACAAAGTCCCATCCAGTGACGGGTCACAGACTGGTGGGCAGATAAACTGCCAGAGAAGTCAGAGTAAAGATAAGGAAGGAGAATACAATTTGCACATGGTCTCCAAAATGGCGAGATGAAAACTCAAAGGAGGAGATCAGTTGTACGAAGGAGGCGTCGTGGGTCAAGATTATGGAGCTGAGGATGTAGTCTTGGGAGATGCCAAGAGGGAGGGAGGCAGGTTGGATCAGAATTAGCAGATTTCTAAGAGCTAGAGGAGGAATGATGAGAAAGGTATGGAGGTAAGCAGTGAAGTGCAGTGTCCTCGGTTGCAAGGTCAAAGAGGGTACGAAGGAGAGAATAACAACCCACCATAGCAAAGGCAGCCGCAAGGTCCAGCAGGATTAAGATAGAGGATAGTTTACAGAGGTCAGGCTGTTAGACACCCAGGTGAGAGCCAACTCATTAGGCAGCAGCCTGTGAAACCCAATTGTAGAGTGTGCAGGAGATCATTGGGACCTGCTTGGATGGGCCCTTCAGTAGGACAGCCAAAATGCTATTTCTGGGCTGAGGTCTGACATTACTGGAAATCTGAAACAAATAGTTCCAGCTAGAAGTGGCAACCTTGCCCCCACCCCACAGGTGTATGGCCTCCATGACAAAGGTTTAGTGATCCGAGGAACGTTGTGTTACCTTAGTTTGGGTGATTTGGAATTTGCGCAACAACATTCGTACACGACTGGCCGTGAGATGGGCATGGATTAGAAGGGGACAGAGGAATGTGATCTCAGAAACACTGACTCTCAACTCTCCACTGATCAAATACAGAAGGAAAAAATAATAAACCCACCCAGTCCCTTATCCCAATCCTTTGCCAAAAGCTGGGCACATTCCGCCACCGACCGACTGTGCAATCCTTTGCCAAAAGCTGAGCACATTCTGCCACCGACCTAGTGTGCAATCCTTTGCCAAAAGCTGTGCACATTCTGCCACTGACCTAGAGTCCAACACATTGGCAAAAGCTGTGCTCATTCCGTCTCCTACTTACAGTGCAATCCTTTGCCAAAAGCTGTGCACATTCTGCCACCGACCTAGTGTGCAATCCTTTGCCAAAAGCTGTGCACATTCTGCCACTGACCTAGAGTCCAACACATTGGCAAAAGCTGTGCGCATTCCGTCTCCTACCTACAGTGCAATCCTTTGCCAAAAGCTGTGCACATTCCGCCTCCGACCTAGATGTGCAATTCTTTGCCAAAAGCTGTGCACATTCCGCCTCCGACCTAGATGTGCAATCCTTTGCCAAAAGCTGTGCACATTCTGCCACTGACCTAGAGTGTAATCCTTTGTCAAAAGCTGTGCACATTCTGCCACTGACCTAGAGTGCAACACATTGCCAAAAGCTGTGCACTTTCTGCCTCCGACGTAGAGTGCAATCCTTTGCCAAAAGCTGTGCAGATTCCGCCTCTGACCTAGAGTGCAATCCTTTGTCAAAAGCTGTGCACATTCCGCCTCCGACCTAGAGTGCAATCCTTTGCCCAAAGCTGTGCACATTCCGCCTCTGACCTAGAGTGCAATCCTTTGCCAAAAGCTGTGCAGAGTCCACCTCCGACCTAGAGTGCAATCCTTTGTCAAAAGCTGTGCACATTCCGCCTCCGACCTAGAGTGCAATCCTTTGCCCAAAGCTGTGCACATTCTGCCACCAACCTAAAGTGCAACACATTGGCAAAAGCTGTGCGCATTCCGTCTCCTACCTACAGTGCAATCCTTTGTCAAAAGCTGTGCACATTCCGCCTCCGACCTAGAGTGCAATCCTTTGCCCAAAGCTGTGCACATTCTGCCACCAACCTAAAGTGCAACACATTGCCAAAAGCTGTGCACATTCTGCCACCGACCTACAGTGCAATCCTTTGCCAAAAGCTGTGCAGATAATGCAAATGGTAGTTATTGGTCAAGCGATGCCAATTCTTCTGGCATGCCCCTGTGTTACAGACCATTTATAGTCTGCAGTTTGTTCGACTACTTTTGGTCAATTCAACCAAATACACATACATATATGTGTGTTTAAGGGTGTAGGGGAGTAGGGAGGTGGAGGGGTTGGCTGGAAGGGGTCGTTGGGTAGGGAAATGGCCATGGGGTAACCCACATAACAGCACAAAAGATTGAATTTAGGTGAACCAAAAATAGTGGACCAAACTCTTCTATCCTATTGGCCGCGCGGGCGGTTGAATAGCTCAATCTAGAGTGAAATGACAATTGCCCTTTCTTAGGACCAGTGAGAGTAAAAAGCCTATCTCCACGTGTATTATAGACACCGATCTGCCTGGCTTATCCTCTCCTGGCTGCTGCCCGGCTGTCTGCAGGCTTACCTTCAACCCTAGAGCGGGCTCCGTAAAGATGATAATGCCCCCAAATTGCTTTCCCCAGCTCGCTGAGATCCTGTTGCGGAATGCAAAACTGAATTATAATTATGACACTTTTTATTGTCAGGCTTTTTCTCATTTGTGGCCGAACGTTTCCTTCATTATTTGCTCAATTTACCAGATACTGATAAATTATACATGAGTTCCTCCGCTCCAGTTCTGGCCTTCAGGCCATCAGCCCGACGCACATTTGGGACTATGCTAATTAGCGGCCTGATGGCGATTTTCCAGCCGCTTCAGCCACTTTGCTGCATTTCATTTTACACGAGCCAATTCCCCTAAAAGTGCATGCATCCAGAGAACGTTTTTGGGATCTCTTCTCGGTTGAGCAGAAATCTCTCTGCATTCGGGAAAGGATAAACCTAAGACCCACTGTAGTGTGCTCCCCACACACAATGCCTGCCCCCCACCAAATTAAAACACTTCTACTAATCAAGAGATGCCCAGCTCATTCTTGTACCTGCTGCCTCATAGCCAAGTCCAAAGACTGGAGCAGATGTAGACTGTGACTTGCCCTTGGGGAATAAATGTGTGAATTGCTTTTTCACCTATTTATTTATTTATTGTTCACTTGTTACGTGCTTATACAGGAAGCAAATACTGTTTCAAAGCGTCCACGGGGCAACAGGGAGGGAACAAGGGATGATAGACAATGTAATTACAACAATGTTAAATAATTAAGTACAACAAAGAAGAGACAATGGGGAGGGGAAGACAAACCTACTATGCCTTGTGAGTGTTCAGAACGTGCAAGTGCAGAGGAGGGCGCATCTCAGGGATGCTCCAGGAATAGCCAGATATGCCCCAGTGTTTAGCTTTGTGAATTAGATATAACATAGAGGAGTGACCCTCTCCTCATTTACTCCATTGCAAGTCTCTGATAATCAGGCTCGGAGATTGGCTTTGCTCTCACATCACACACGTTTCTATATTGTCCATGACCTTACTTAAAATATCGTGCTTAAAAACAGAAAACATAGTTTTGGTATTTCTAAATATTCCTTGATCATCGAATTGATAATATGGCAGCTGCTCTGGTTTTGGGGATGGGAGGATAGCTCAGGGGGAAATGTGTTTATTTTGGAAGCAAGACCACGCAGAGGAACATAGTTTCAAATCCTGGTCCCGTGCTTAGAGACTAGTCGTTGCTATTAAGTGTGTTATAAAAGATACATTTAAATTATACTTGAACATTCCAACCCAGAATAACGTTTAATGATAAGTAAGCATTTGGGTACTGTGAGGATGCAAGGAAACAGAGAAGTGGGCCAATGCAGGGAAATAAGTGAAATGGAGGAAGTACTATTTTTCACATGAGCAAAACAAATTGATACTAAGCTAAGAAAAGAGCTTACCATAACCAGAAGGACGTCGGCTTGCGGCTTCCCATGATACATGCATAGGAAAACACATTGCAGTTTGTCCCAACTAAGTAGTGTCAAGAATGCAAAATGAGTGTCCTTCTAGTGCACCATTTTATTAGGAAAAATGACAGAGCAAAACAATAGTAATTAGTTAATTACAATTTTATTAAACGAGTCTGGCACAGCCTGTCTCGATACTGGGACTTGTAGTGCGCTGAGTAGCTATTGTGGGTCTTCACATGTGAAAATGTTATTCATGAGGTGAGATTTAATGGTGGGGAGGGAGGATGATTTGCCCAGTTCAAGAAGAAGGAGATTCCAGTAGAGGGATGGTGGTAGGACAAAGAACTGGAATCCAGAAATAGCACACAGGGTTTTTGAGGGAATTAGATGAAGTCTCGGGAGGATAGCTCAGGGGCAACGTGCTCGCCTTGGAAGCAAGACGACCGGAGCAACACAGGTTCGATCCCCGGGTTCGCGCTTAGAAACCTCTGGGTATTAAGCGCGTTATAAATAACAAATCATATCATGTTAGGTGCGGTAAATGAAAGGAGGCGTTAAAGCCATTGAAGAAGATTTTTGGTCCACGGTGTCATGAACCATCGGACGCGTCCCTTCTGGACTTCCTGGTCCCTGACCCATAGGGGCTTACTCTCGGAAGTACTCCCAACATGGCCACCGAACGCAGAACGCCGTTTACCAGTTTCCGTGTCGTACGCACTACGTTCTATAAAGCTGACACGCCCCCGCGGCCCTCAACACTACCCATTGCAGTGGCTAGAGGTGTGCTGCCTTAGTTCGTTATTGCTAATTCCTTTTGATTCCTGGTTCCTGGTCCCCTAAATTCCTCCTCCTTCATTCCTTCCCTTCTTGTCCTCTGTGGCATCCCGGATCTCTGTGCACTCATTCCCCCGAGTGCACTCTTCGCCGTTTCCTGGACTTTTCCCGGACATCTGCACGCTCCCAGGAGACGGGACGCTGAACGCACGCTGGAACCCGAGGACATACGCACAGGGTTATACAAGACCCGAACTGAGCGAAAGAAGACTCCATCGAAGAACTCAACAAACAACACAGACAGGTGAGAAGGGGGGAAACCTGTGACACAAGGAAGTGAGGGCTAGCCCTGGATTAATGGACCACAAGCCAGCACGCTGGCATGGCTAGCTCTAGGGATGTTAAGCAAGGTGCCGTCAGTAGCACTGAAGACATTTACAGGGTCTGCGGTAGACTGCCTAGTGAGGGCATTATAATAGAGTAGCTGACCGAGGAGCAATGTGCTGATTAGGGTTCTACCGGAGTGAATGTGAGATCAGGACAGATCATGCAAAGTGGGTGTAGTTTGCAGCTGCCGCTGCAAGGGGTTAGGCATCTATGAGGGCCACTGCGGGCCGCCCAGGTTTCAATTAAGGAAAATGGTATCAATACATATACATTGATGCCACGTATCAACATTGCTCAAAAGGCATACTAACAGCAGAAAGTCACACATGATGTGTACATTTTTGTGTCCCCTAACATTTAGTGCCTTCTTTGGTCATCATTCTCTTTGAAGACATGCGTTTGGTGCAGAGAAATGGTCGTAAACTGGTGCCTCCCTATGGCCAATGCCAATGGCAGTAAAAGCAAACTGCATAGCTCCTTATTGCTTCTATGACAGGGAACACAGACACTTCTGATTGGCTGAAACGTCCTCTAGTGGTGGTCTCAATGTCTTCATGAAGCCGCATACTTTGTGGACTTCTGGCAAATACCATTTGCTTCAGAAAGGGCTACCCTTCGGCCGCCCAAAGAGTACGAAGAACAATTTATTTCTTATAAAAATATACAATATTTTTATTTTAAACCAAAGTATATGAAAAATTGTTATTTTTATTTCATACACAGTATAGTAAGCAAAACTAAGTCAAAAACCTCCTCGCATAAATCTGTTATAAAAACAAAATTAAAAACACACACAAACTAACTAAATAATTAGAATCAAACAATCCATTAATACACCTCTCAGTGTTTGTTGCAAAACCTGCTAGAGCACACAGACAAGAAAACAATTTGTTCACATGCCCTAAATATTCCAAGTCTGACTAACATCATCATGTGCCCAACAATATAGTCGGAA
This sequence comes from Ambystoma mexicanum, assembly GCF_040938575.1. Classification (NCBI taxonomy): domain Eukaryota; kingdom Metazoa; phylum Chordata; class Amphibia; order Caudata; family Ambystomatidae; genus Ambystoma; species Ambystoma mexicanum. The sequence goes on from NC_090933.1 coordinate 116,672,951, forward strand.
GAGACTTGTAATGAAGAATGAAGCATATGCCACCATCTCTTTGGAGCAACATTAAGGCTGCATCCGCCATGTAAAGTGCAGCCAGCATAATACTGATTTTTCATGGGTATTGACAGAAGAGTTGTGCAAGCGTTCAGCATGACATGCCATCTCCTTTGAAGCCCTTTATGGTGAACATGACCCTACAATTATTAAAAGAACCCTACCCTTTTTAGGCACAGTACAACATACATCATGTGTTGCCCTTAAGAGAAATGCCATTGGCTCCAGAAAATAGGGAAAAGTCCTAGAAATCCAAAATCATAGGCATATCATGTAGGTATTGCACCACGAGAAACAACAGTGATAGGTCAACTACCCCTTCCTTAAGTCCCTAAGGGACACAGGGCTAAGTCAAGCTAATCTAATTTAATTTGAGATTAGTCATGCCACAACTACTTAACTTTGAAATAACAAATTCATTTATTTTGATGCATCTTATGCAAGACTTACAAAAGAGCTCAAAAGAGGTCCTATACACAAAAAACTAAAAAATCCAAATCTGTGCTATCCACTTACAATCTAAGTGGTGTGATAACACCATACCTTTCATGATGAATAGGAGAAAATACAAATAAACCAAAAATAATTTGTAAAAACAGCAAAAGCAGTATAAAGTTCGTTTTTTTTTCACCAATTTGGGGATTGATTACCTCGATCCCAAATGCAATTATGCATGAAACAGAGGTCTATAGAAGCAGTTGTTCATTTGTTAATTTAGTCTAACTTATTTGCAACCACTCTGTATTATTATACCATGCCGATATAGGGTATGAGGTTGTACATTCAACAAGAATACCCTGTATTTGGTTCTTGATGTAAATTGAGAGATAAGAAAAAAATTATACAAAATTCCTAGTATAAAGTCAACATATGTTTCGGCCCTCCTAACTCATACAGTTCACTCTCTGTGCTGTTGGTTTTGTTGTTGATGGGCGTCTTCAGGACAGAATAGCAAGTATTTTCACAAAGGTAGTTCATACTTTCCCAGGGGTTTCTATTGCAATCTAGAAATAATTAAAAATAACGCTTTTTTTAAAAAAAGACTCTTAAACAGAGCTCCACTTGAACGTTGTGGTAATGGCCTGTGTCAACTCTGCCACTTCATGGACTAACCTGTATGTGACTCAGATTTCTTCGAGACGTATTAGGTAGGTCTTAGTAGGATGGTTCTACACAACATCTGGCTTCGTAATGGATGCTTGAAACACAGTTTGTGTTCATTCACCATACCTGTAGATATTCATGCCTTTATCAATGTCATTCTCATATAAAATACACGAGTTGCTTAGTCAAGTGTACAAAACAACAGTTGGTTCATTATACAAAGGTACCTTGAGTGTCTGTTGAATGGCAGTCATTTTAATATTGTCTCTGCGACGTAACACTGATAGAATGGCTCAATTTAATCAGTGTGTTGTTAATTCCCTCTTCCAGTATGGAAATGCACCAGCTAGAATGAAAGATAAAACAACAGGGTGTTCGTTGTTATCTTCATCTAATGTGCTTTTGTGCATAACGTAAGCCCCACAAGCCTATTATATGGCAGGGAAGTTTAAAGGTAATGTAAGAATCATTCTTAAAAATGGCCTTGTCTCACTAAAGACTGTATTTCTTCGTTTTGTATTACTAAATGCCGAAGGTGGGTAGGGAGCACAGAAAGATATATTTAAATTGCAGAAAGATATATTTAAAGATATATTTAAATATATAGCTGGCTGTTAAGATTTAAAAACAGCCACAACAAATTTCGCCCAGTTTGTGCTTTAGAGCTGGGGCAAGAAGAAAGACCCACTGCACTGAAGCCTTCCAGACTCCGTAACGCAAAGGCACACCACTACGTGACAAAATCCATCGTAGGATGCACATTGTTTAACTATTTTCATAGAAGGAAACAAAGCTCTGTGTCGGCGCTTACCTTAGAAATGCTGTACTGCCCGACATGCTGATGAGCTGCACTACCAGTTGAACAGGACCAGTAATCTTCTCGCTAATTATCCGGGAGTACATCGAAGAGGCGGTCACATGATACAAAGTCACGTGAGCGTGTGGATATATCAGAACTAAAAAACCAATGGAATATGTAGTTTGAACAGTTTAATAAGGCCCTTGCAAATGCTACCTTTTTACCGGTAGATAGAGCGGTCTTGTGATACAATGTCACGTGGTCTTGTTGATGTTAAAAAACTACATTGCTCATGGGATATGTAGTTTAATACTGATATGCAACGGGGGGGGCCTCATAGCGCTATCAAACCTCTGTGGTGTAACAGCATGGCGACACCTTTGCTTAAGCGTTATCGGCGCACGGGCATATAAGACACAGAGCTACATGTTTGATGGGACATGGAGTTCTATAGTGCGTCAGTGGGGTACAAAATAAAATAAATAAGAGTCACTTACGAACGGCAGTAGCATGCCACAGGGAAAGACTGTGATGTAATGCAGACATAGCTGGACAAAACCTAAAGGCTAGGTTTACTTTGTTATGGAATATTTTACATTAATCCAGAAGCTATTTGTAGTATAGGCTTTGTTAATGCCTATACTTGTGTGGCGATTAAACAGTGTGTGACACGGGTGCTCTCATCGCATTTTTTTAAATGAGAAAACCTACGGGAGCATATTTGAAAACACACATAGTAAAAAGTATCGCCGCATCCTGCAATGATGTGTCCTTCCTCAGTTTGTTTGAAAGCTACTTCATTTGCAAAGGCTAATGCGAACAGACTTAGTAAGATGTTGTAATAACAGAAGTGAGTTAAAAGGAGAAAGGCCAAATAGGTGGGTCGTGGTACATAGACATTAGTGAAACAAGTCCAGCTGCTAACGGAAGATATACTTCATAAAAATATGTTCCATTCGACCGCCACATTGAGACCTTGCTTGACCGAGTTTGTATGGTAAATCCAATGTTCTTCACATCGTGTCAGGGCCAGGTCACGGTTGCCTCCTCTTGGGGCCTGTTTGACAACTTGTAGGACACACCAGAGCAGATCTGTAAATTTATGCTGTTTTTTTCACACAACGGGCTACCAAGGGTTTATTATCTGTTTGGTTTTTAATGCACGATTTGAGCTCACAGATTCGTTGTCTCACCTGTCGTTTCGTTTTACCAATGTAGACTAAGTTGCATGGACAAATGATGACATATACAGCCCAGGTGGTGGTACAATTGGTGAACTCCCGCAATGGGACCACTCGTGTGCCTAAAGTGATGTTTTTCATGTCCCTAGTTTGTGGATAAACTGAACATTTGCCACATTTGCGGTGACCTGTCACAGGATGTAAGCCCCATAATGTGTTTTGTGTGTGCTTGGGTGTAGATGGTAGAGGATAGGTGTGTACCAAGTTGTCTTTTAAATTATTTTGCCTTTTAAAGGCAAGCTGTGGTTTAGAAGAGTTGAAATCTTCTGTTTTTATCATGTCCCAATGCTTAAGAATCGTTTTTCGAAGGGCAGCACTGATTGGACTAAAAGTACTTACACATGTAATCTTATCCAAGGTAGTTTTCTGTGTGGTGTGTAAACATGTCTCCCTGGTCATATGCTGGGCTCTCTTGTAAGCTCTTTGTACTGTGGTCTTTGGATAGCCTCTGTCTTTCAATCTGGTCTTCAAAGCTAGACCATGAGTTTTATAGTCAGTTATCTGAGAGCAATTTCTCCGAATACGTAAAAATTGGCCAAAAGGGAGACCTTCTTTCAAACTTTTGGGATGAAAGCCAGAATAGTTTAACAGTGTGTTCCTATCGGTGGGCTTCTTATAGAGCACTGTTTCTAGTGTGTCATGGTCTGTCTTAATGATTTCTAGGTCTAAAAAAGAAACCCTGATGTTGTTATGTTCCATAGTAAATTGAATGCACAGGTTTTGAGAGTTTAGCCATGTATAGAAATACATGAGTTGCATGATGGAGCCTCGCCAGATCATAAAAACATCATCGATGTATCTGTACTAGGCTTGGATGTTAGATTTAAATTGATTATTACAGTGGTAAATTGAATTGGTCTCAAAATCGTCCATGTAGAGATTGGCCAGGTCGGGGGCAAATGTAGCCCCCATACTGGTCCCTTGTAGTTGGTTGAAAAATGTAGTTCCATATAGAAAGAAGTGTTCCCTTAGAGCTAAGCAGATGCATTCTAAAATGAATGCCCTGGGCACTTTCATTAAAGTGGAGGTGCGTAAATCAAAATATTTGGCCATCACAGTGAGACAATCCTGTTGGGGTATGCTCGTATAAAGAGCTACTACATCGAGCGTAACAAGTATGTCTTCTGATGTCATATGGATATCTGCGATAGTATTGATCACACTTGTGGTGTCTTTTATGTATGATTGCATCTTCCCAACAAAGGGCCTGAGGAACCAGTCGGCGTAGACCGTTAGGGGTTCTAGAATCGAATTTATGGCTGTTAAAATTGGTCGGCCCGGAGGTTTGGAGGCACCTTTGGCAAAACATAAAAGGCTGGTGTGGTAGGATTTTGATTGACTAAGAATGACTGTTCATCTTAGTCAATCCAACCTTCTTCAAAAGCGTGTTTCATCAGGCTAATGATTTCTTCTTTAAGTCTGTTGGTAGGATCATTAGGAAGCTTCTTTTAGGCCAAATGATCGTTTAGATGTTTCATGACTTCTGTCTCATAATCATATTTGTCCCAAAGGACTATGCCCCCTCCGTTATCGGCAGGCTTGATTATGAAGGTTTCATTCAATTTTAATTTGACAAGAGCTTCTCTTTATTTTTTGACAGGTTGTCTTTACTATTGTTTTTGGAACGTAAAAGGGTTTGTGTTTCTGCAATAATGCGATTTTCAAACACTATATTGCACCACTCCATTATTCTATGGTATGGATGTTTAGTAAGCATCGTAAGAGGGATGAGTATTGAAGTAGGAGGCGTTCATACTCCTGGAAAATGGCCGTGGTCATGCCAACCTGGTCACTTCAGCTGGATCCTAATGGAGGGGACATAATACCCACAGTGAGATGAAAGGTACAAAGGAGATGTTGTTGGCCATTGCTTTACATTGTATATAGCTTAAAGTCACTTACTCCACAGGAAGGGATCGACAGTTCACATGAATATGCTTCTTGGGGCCCAGCCGAAGAGGTCATGAAACTAGAGATGGATCTTGCTGTTTTCGTATGCCCTAATATTACTTTCCGCACAGTGGAACATGGCAGGGAGGCAAGCCGGTGCAATTCTGGTGTGCGTTAGGGGAGATTTAACCAGCTGACATGTGGCAATGGAGTTGCTCTTTTAAACATTAGCAGCATGACCTGGCATGCAGGGAGGCTTCCAGTTATGATGGACCCACCATCAGCGACAGTGGCATAGAATCAGTTCCCGATAACATTTAGTCGGCCAGGGTATATTCGCCATGACACATAGACATTTAATACCACTGGCATTCTCACAGCTGCACTCTAAACACAAAATGACACCCAGTGGAATCGTTTGGCATAGGTGATGTCCAAGAGTGAAGGTGTACTCTTTGCCCTTACTTAGAAGACTTTCCATTCATAATGTCCTCTATTAGGATTTATCATTGGTCTTTTCCTTGATTCAAGTATTGATTACTTTGAAGCAAACTGGATTAGAGAAATCCATCAGGGGAATCCCAAAACCTTTAATTGCAGTGTGCACCACCTTCCCTTGAGTGCTTTCTGATCCTATGCCTCATCATTCCCCATCCTTCAGTTTTCCTGTATTGCCAGTACTTCAAACCTCCTCCCATTGCTTATCAGGGTGTGCTTGCCACCCATAAGACCAAATATATTTTCTCTAGACAGCCTTCTTTTCAACTGAGTCATGCAGCAAGCTGGGTAGTCTCCATCGCACTGCTGCATAGCCTGCAGCCAATAAAGGAAGACCCCCAAATGAGTTCCAGCAGCGAGAGTCGGCCATTTCCCACTAACAGAAGTGCAGAATTCCAAGGGCAGAAAATGACACATTCGGTCCGTTCTTAACTCTCTGCGGGATTTTGGTTCATATACAAAGACCTGTATAAACATTTGTGAGTGTACCCTGTTATTCTCCACTGGTACCTTACACACATCTGTTAAATGCTGTGCCTGGTTGAGGAGAGATGTTTTTTTGGAGGACCAACAAATAATTCTTTTTGGCTGCAAAACCAGTTTCCATTGTAGGAAACAATATTATTTTCAATGGCACTTAAATATAATAGCAGATTACCATTCTAGAACTCTTTAAACCATCTTCTTTTGTTGTGTCCTATTTTGCTATTATATCACTGTACCCTTGTAAGGAGTTTTTTTAAAGGGTTTTTTATTTATGTATTCTGCATAGCCTTAAAACTAATGGAATAGCCTGTGTGCACAGGCCAAAGTGTGTGCGGAAAGAAATGTTCAGAGTTTTAATACAGACATTGTGGAGGCGTGATATGCTGAAAATAATTGTATTTACAGAAATCCCTCTGTATGGGTGAAAAAGTACTTTATTTTGTTGGAGGAATAGTGCTTAATCAAAGGAATTTCAGTTTATATGTTTTACATTTTTTTATATATTTTCTTAGTATCTGCAACCTGAAGTATGCTTTTAAAGTGGTATCCATGTCTTGGGCCTTTTCTGCAGCTAATTGTATGTTATCATTGTTGTAATACACAATTTGTTCACCTGGAAGTTGAACTTGAAGTCTTATTATTGTATGCGTAAGGTAACAGCTCCCTCTAGCAGTGATGACAGGCCTTTTGTTATATAGGATATGATGTCTAGGCTGCTATGTGTGTGTTATTTATTATATGTAAATGGAGCAATCTGATCCAATAAAGTTTATTTCTCTCTCACTGTACTGCTTATTCCATAGCTGGTATCAATTTGTAGAATCCTGGAAGCTATTAAACTTGTATGCAAATGTACTATTTAGGGGTGCAATTATCCCTCAGGCGCAGCACCAGGTTTTCTGCATCATTAGTGATTGGAAAAGAAAATGGTTTACCGCAGTTACTTTCACATTCTAAAATTGTTTACTGAATGAATGAAAGCATTTGGGCATTCCCCTGTTAACCCACTATGTGGAACGGCTAATGTACAAGGCTCTAACAGCTGTAAGGCCCTGGTCGGCTATCCATTCATACAAGTAACATTTTCTTGTGAGTACACATTGGTGTTACAAAACCTTGTTACAAAATACATTCCATCTCTCTTACCTTCTAATTCCCCCCATTACTCCTACTCTTCCTACCGGTACTCATTTTCCCTTTAACGCTCATCTTCATTTCCATTTTCTGTATTTTGTGTTTTGTGGCTTTGTGTATTTTCCCTATTCAATTTCACATCCCATGTTAGGACTCTCTGGACATAACTGGCTAATGGGATTTGGACACCCCACCCCTTTCCCAGTATTTCAGCAAAAGTGTCTGGGTTTGTGGCTTCACGTATGTTCCCTATACAATTCCACACTGTTTCACCAATCTGCACCATATTTTGCACAGTCTCCTGTTAGGACTCCCCAGACATTAATGGCTACTTGACATTTAGACAGCCCATTTGGATTTTAGCAAAAGTCAAAAGAAATGTGTGGGTTTGTGGTTTGGCGAAGCATTGTTCCTTATACAATTCTGCATCGTTTCACCAATCGGCACCAGATTTTGCACAGTTACATGTAACTATGAGGGAATGAAAGCCCAGGCAATGCCGGTTATATCAGCTAGTGCATAATAAAAAAGATCTTTTTTAAATTATTGATTTAAAAAAGGAGGAATATCCTTCTAAAATGATTTCCATTCCTTTTAATGCAGAGCTAAATGTAAAAGAATCCGAGGTGCGAGGATGTGATGAAACATCGTGTAGATACGGGGGAGTGTGCAAGGAAGAAGCCGATGGCATCAAGTGCGTGTGCCAATTTCAGGTAAAGACTTTAAGATACTATTTTCTTTTTCAGCTTTGGCCTCCAGTGGAGGATTTTCCTCTAGTATACATGGATCAATGAAAATGACCTGCATTGCACTTTTCTGCCACAGTCGTTTCCCGTCTTTGGTGTTGGAACATTGGGCAATTTTCCTGGGATCCCTGCTCAATCCCCCGACCCTCGTCATGTGCAGAGGACACCCCCACAGCCCCTGCCCATCGACATTTCCCCACTTCTGCACCCCTCCCTTCTCCTCTCCAAAGGAAACCCCTGAACTCCTGATCTCCCATAGGCCCAGCTCCTTCCACACCTCACCGAATCCAACCCACTCCTCTCTGTCCTCAGGCCCTCCCCCTTACGAAACCCGCCCTCGCTCCCCTGTCCCACTCCTGACCTCCAGTCCATTCTTCGCTCCCCCTGGCCTTGCACGAAAAGCGCAAGCAGCAATTCCCGAGAGCCAGTGGTGCGAACAAAGTGACCTGTCGGGAAATGTCCCTATGGATGAAAAGGGCTGTAACCATAAATGGATCTATGTGGTTTTGTTGCACCGGAAATAGATGCGGGGGGAGGTCCCCACATCTCCACCCCACATCCCCACCTTAATAAATACCCAACCCAACCCCCATCTAAATTTTCTGCGAAATTTGGTCAAAAAATGGATGAAATTGTATTTGCAGTATATGATATGATCGTTTATTTAAATAGTGCCTATACACAATGTGTTGCAAAGCGCTTCAAGGCAAGGGAGGGAACAAGGGAAAATAGAATGGCATTCGTACAGGCCATGAACAACAAGAATGTGAAATTACCTATCGTACTCGTCCTGGCGACATTTCAGACAGTGCAAGAGCTAAGACATAGATAAGGAAGGGAGGGGGGGAGTGGGAAGGAAATGGAAACAGACAGGCGACTACCGTACTAGGCCTGACAACATTTCTGGTAGAGCCGGAGAAAACAAAAGGTGAGGGAGAGCGGTGCAGATATGATAAGTCATTTATAACGCGCCTGTACACAAGTGTTTCTAGTAATGGTCTGCAATCTCATCTACCAATGCCCATATATATGTGGGCTTTGGATAATGTGTAAACTCAGCTTCAATCAAGCGAACTCTTTGTTTTTGGTTTGTTTTTTGCATTGTGTGTGTTCCTCCTTTGGTATTCACGTGCCGGGTAAATGTTTCGTTTGCAGTGTTTATCCAGGAATGCAACGCCTTTTCCTAAGGCGGAGGAGCTCCTTCGACCTCATGCAGATGCTGGACATGCGATTAGCGGAGCATCCTAGATGGAACACTGATCAATTAATAAAGCAAAAAAGATCACTATTAACGCAACTAATCCAAAGCCCCAGCCCCGTCCCATCTCTGGAACCAGAAAATATGCAACACTGTTTCACAGCCACGCAAAGCATTGTCTACTCGACTTTCTTCCCAGCATTTTAAAAAACATATGGGGCCAGATTACAGAAACCTTCCACCGGCGCAAGTGCAAAGTTTGCACGGTATTAGCACTAGGGCAACGTTTGCCCTATTTTCATTTTCACTACATTTTTGCACCAGGAAAAAGTTGGCCCTAGTGCAAACTTTGCACTTATGCAAAATGCATCAAAAATGTATATTTTTAGCGCTACAGCAATATTTGCCCTGTTGCTTTTAATATGCTCAAGTGCACTTGTCGAGGTGCAATGGTTTTTTAATGTGTCCCAGTGTTTTTAAAAAATAGGGCAAACTTTGCCGTAGTGCTAATACCGTGCAAACTTTGCACTTGCACCGGTGCTACATTTCTGTTATCTGGCCTATGATCTCTGATTTTCAAGGCGTTATTCAATAGGATTGATTGCCTTCAAAAGTGCATCACAACAACAATGTATAAAGAGAAGTAATCCTTTTTTTTTACACATGAAAGGTAAACATACAAATATTAAACATTTGGAAAAAAGGAATTACAAATGGACAAGTTTGCCTGCACAGCTTTACTAACCTGACATGGAAATTGTAAAGGCCACTTTCAATGCAGTGCAACATTTGTTACTCTAAATCCTTGATAAATAAATACGTGTACATATATATATCCTTTATTGCGATATGGTTTAACATAAAACCTTTCACAAGTTCATACAATCTGGCAATTCATACAAATTGCATACACAATTTCACTTAAAATGCACACATACATCCAATATTTCAAATAATTATAAAAACCGCATTCATATTCAAAGAAAAGCCCACCAAATCAGGTAATAAACACAATTAAGGATATACATTGCATCATTTCTAACCCAGCATTTTAATACTAGTTTATAGGCAATATTTTTGAAAGGGAGGGGATATTTCCTAGTGATTTGCATATCTCAGCTTGAACTGCTATGAGAGGAATTGATAAAGACAGGTGTTTAGCGCTCATCAAACATCTCCATCAACTATCTACGTAGGACTGCCCCTTGCTACCTTTCTTGGTAAGGTTCTTATGAGGCGATGTCCTGAGGTACCATTTTGTGGTGTGCTTCCTCTGGAAGTGGAGAGTGTGCAGCAACAGGGGAAGCGTAAAAAGTAGGGAGCGTGCAGCAGTGTGTACCAAGTAAAGAGTGGGAGAGAATACTTCCCAGCGTAGGTATTCCCGTGAAAGTCGAGTACTGGTGGGGTCCCTACGAACAGCTCAACATGCAACAAGGTAAATTGCGATATCTAGGAGCTGGTCATATGAATTACATTGCGAATCAGGTAGCAAGACAAGCGTGGCACCATAACAGTGACTAGGGCGACCAGACGTCCCGGTTGGAAATCACCATGCGTCCCGGGGTCCTGGGAGTTTTTTCATTTTCCAAACCCCGTCCGGGGATTGGAAGGCTGGCTGGCTACGGTCCCGGATTTTGCCAGTACCCGATTTCGAAATCCCAAAATCGGGTCCTGGCGCGACTCTTCCTGCACGGAAATGGGGGCGTGAATGCTTTTCACGCCCCCATTTCCTCCCCCTTTCCCTCCCCTGCGCTCTCCTCCAATGAGAGGAGTGCGCCTGTGAGAACACCAGCTCCCCGCTAAAGGCCAGCGACATAGAAGTAGGACTACCGTTTTATTGTAGTCCTACTTCTAGATCTATGGCCTGTCCTGGTTTAAAAAAAAAATCTGGTCACCATAACAGTGACAGATCTGACACTACAAAGCAGCAATCTTAAAAGCTTAGAAACTGCACTACACAGAACATATCAGAACGGTAAGCAGCCCGCAGACTGAAATGTTCAAAATCCTGAAGGAGAGGAGTAACCTGGCGTCCTGCACTTACACCCTCTTGGAAGTAAATTCAAAAACGTTCAGATGATCTGCTGATCGGTATGGTTCAAACTTCACCAACAACTGCAAGACTGAACAAATACAAGCCCATCTCTGTAGCAGGGTCCTCTAAAATGGTAAAGGGCAGCAACAACGAAGGCTACTCAATGGATCCTTGTGCCCTGGACATCGAGAAAGACATCTTAGAAAGCAAACCCTAACCTATTTATACCAAAAACTCAACTTCTCATTAGAAACCATGATAGCATGGAGACTTTCTAAAATTGCCTACATTAATCTACATAGTAAGTAAGCATAGGGAACCCCGTTCAGTTAAAATGAAACTCTGGTAGTGCCAACAGCGAAAGAATATGTTTTCATTAAGTTTCTCTAGATGTTGTTTCTCTAACCAGAATACAATGGCAAATCCATGTGAAGTTCATAGAAATTCTTGTGCAAATGAATTAATAGTACAAAGACACATAGTCAATGTGCAATTAAAAACCCTGTCCCTCTCTATACAACCAAAGTGCCCATACACTTATTCTCAAAAGACCACAATATACATCTGATTTGAAAACACCTGTGTTTTGAATACTGAGAAAAAGGGTTAACAAGAATGTTTTGTGTTATGTCCAAATTGGCAGACCCACAAAACCGCCCAACTTGTTTCAATCCCACAGAAATGTGAAGGGGTCTTCCTCAGGGGCAACACAAGATGAGTGGTGTGTGGTAATAAGATACCTACAAGGCAAATAATTTTGAAGGCGTACAATTCATAATGTATCGGGAATACCACCAACTAATTTGTATTCAGAGTAAAGGCCAATACATTGTGTCTTACCAATCTCTATAATTGAGGGGTACCATTCATGCAAAACAATCTTAAATGTAGCCAGTCCGTCTGGGTAAAGAAAAGAACAAGAAACAAAACCAACGAGCCTCGAATTAAAAATTGGCCAAAAAATCAAAGGGAAGAGAGTAAAGCTAAAAACCTGCGAATCACTCGCCTTACACGGGCAACAATTGGACCTGTGCATGGTATACAATTCACCATAACACTATGGCTGAAAAACTGCAGCAGAAAGAAACATGGAAAATGTGTTTCAGTACAAATTGGTATGTGATACCAATGCGTTGCAAATGCAACACAGACAACTACATAGCACGTACTGGTTGTAGTCATTACAGATGTGCTACGTGAACCTCCATCAAGTCAATTGCAGCAGGGAGGGCCCAACGCTCTTGAAAAAGTCTATTTATGTGGCACCCAGCATTTATTCAAGACCACACCGTGGTGTAGAACGTAACTGCTACATTGTAACAAAGCAGCCGCCATGTTGGAAGAACTAACTGTGAGGCTTACTAATTGTAGTAAAGAAAAATGCTTCATGGGTCTACAGTCATACTATGGAGTAAAGTCTGATGTAAAACATGCCACACTGCTGAAGATGTGGTCACTCAGCGTGTACGCAGGGCCGAACCACAGCGTAAACCATTAATTTAGCAGTGTTTAACCAAATTCATCCAAGCAAAGATCACTCAGCACCAACCCAGGAGAACACTGAGATCCAGAAATTACATACTGCAAGATAGTACATCTGGTCGTATGCCAGAAAGAGATACCGAGGTGCTGCTATCTCTAACATTATGGGGAAACCCTATAACTCACTTCCCGTGAGAATCAGCGCGATCCTGGATCACCTGATTCACTGAAGGCCTGGCTTTTTCAACACACCTAACTAGCCATGGATCCGTCATGGGGATCCGCCACAGATGCACCGGATGGATGTTCTAAAATGGCCACCAGGCAATCCGCTAATCTCCCACACTAAAATCCTCAGCATTTAAACAAATGCACTATATGTAGACCAGCTACGCCACCACACACAGCACGCATCCTTTAGATGGGTTGCAGGCTCTAATACTGCTAAGGTGTTACTCATCATGTTATATAGGAAATGGTGCACGGCCAATGCCGCCCACCCCAAATGCTGCACTGCAAGTGCTGCTTCTCTTGTTTGCATGCATGAGAACTCCAGCAGGCTGAGGGTGGGCTCTCGAATGGGTGCATGCGTTCCTTGCCAAACACTGCAGCCGCACAGAAAGACAGTGGGCAATGGGCAACGTGGGTTGGGGCAACAGGGGGCAGGCGAGATGAGGGGCTTCAAGTGAGGCGAATGGGGTGCAGTGAGGCGGACTTAGGCCAGGCCCCCACTAAAAACATCAAAACAAAGAAGTGGATACAGCAAAGCAGCATTACTAGAAATCCCTGCATGAAACGATGAGGTTTGTGTTTAGGGAGTGGCCTGTGGTTGTTGGGCAAAATTAGATATGGTCACACATGGGCAGCAAAAAGACAAAGAATGGTTCCACCCTATGTAAAGCCTGTGATGGGAACATGGAAAGGGGATGCCAATATCACTTACCAGTATCGTCTTGCTCCTATTCCTCCTAAATCACAGTGCACGCAAACGAGATAACGTTTTAACATGAGATATTCCCAGTGGTGGAAGTGAGCAGGAACGATCAGGATCAGCGTCCTACTGCTTTTATTTTTTACTGTTAACAATTGAACTACTTTTTGCAATTATTTTCAGCATTCTGGAACTGTTCTTTGTGAAGTTAACGCGCTTCTCCACTTTACCACCCGATAGCAGTTGCAGCTAAACTGAAATCTGTTTCAACCCAATTGGCTGTCAGCCTGCATGACTGCAACCCACGTTGCACGTTGCTCCCTTCTTGTCTATTCTGTCCCCCGCCCGGGTCACAGTTCCGCTATTTTTTTTGGTACACTTCTACAACTGGAGATACCAACCCCTTGCCTTACTTCCAACTTTAAACCCAAAGTATCCAATACTTATCAAGGGTCCCCTCTTCCCAGGGGCTGAATAAGTGAACTGCAAAACTGAAACTGTCCTGAGAGGTTTCCCAAGATCACTCATGCCCTGGGCTGCCACCTCTCTCCGAACAGGAGGGGAGGATACAGGCAGGGGTGTTGCTATGTATGGAAAAGATCCGGGGCTATGCTAATGTTGGGACTGTGAGGACTCGCGGCTAGCTAGCCTTTTGGTTGTATCCCCTGAGCTTCTATCCGGGGCTACTACCAAAAGGCCTGGGGCTTTAGCCCCTCAGCGACCCCCGGCAACGCCTCAGGATAGAAACACTATGATGATCAGTATGTCTGGAAGTGGGGAAGATTGCTGGTGTGCAAGCTTATCATTACATTTTGAGAGAGAACTCACAAACCTTTGTGGATCTCTTCTGTATGGTTATTGGGACACATTTAGAGATATGAACGAAAGAGCAAGCAATTTGGATACATAATATTATAAAAATAAGACATAAAATGCAATAAAAGCTTTTTTTATCAGGCATTATTTGCAATGAAATGATGCCAAATAAGCAAATATGGCGAACCAAATGTCAGTTATCTAGGTGGTAGGAAACCGGGAAAAAGAACATAAACCTGTACAACAAAGCTTCCTGGCTTTTTGCTCTATTTGCCAGCTCTCTAGCATCTCGGTTACCTGGCATGGAAACGTTATTATCATTAGTGATTTATAAATCATTAGTGATTTATAAAGTGCTGAATTTGAAGAGTCCGATTCCTGGAATTATTTGCGTGTAAAATCGGGGATTTGCACGCCATTCTGCGCACAAAACCCTGTTTGTCGATTGATCAAATTGACTGTGTGGTACTTTTTCGTACTATTCGGGGATTTTGCGCAGGCTCCGCACATCTCTGGGAGCTGTCGAGTGCCTTGCGTGAGACACCACGCAGAGCATGGGTGAGGCCTGCGCAAAGGCCGGGGTAGGGTGCGGAACTTGGAAAATGAGGAAGAACAAGGGAAGAAGTGGGCGTTATGAGGGAGGGGCCTCAAGCAGTCCATAGCACGCCCATAAATGTGCACGACAAAGCATAATCATGGATTTGAACGCGCAACCTCTCGCCTGTGAAATGCCAACGCAAATTGCTCGATTTCTCTGCCACCCAAAGGCAGGCGTAAAGACACTTGCACATAGGAATCGCAGCACAGAGGTGGAGTTGCATGTTGGATTTAGGGGCGCGTGTACGCAGCTGGGGATCTGGTCAGATTTAGGGGTGCGCGTACACAGTGTAGTGTGGTGTACAAACGGTTTATGGATGTTCACAAACAGATTTTCAGAGTTTTATCCGTGTTATTATAAATCGTATGCATGTTGTCGGGGTGCCGGTAAAAGTTACATGGGACCCTGCGCAGTGTCCCCGAGATGCAGTCCCGCTTGTGGGGGACTCTACACACTGTGTGAAGGGTGCATGCAGACGCACCCGAGGGAACACGCAAAGGTAGCTGTTCTGTCTGTTTTTGCTTTGCATGTGGGCGTGTCGGGTGCGTTCCGGCCGCGACTTGCATATACGGTGTGCATTTTCTATTCTGTGTCGTTCTCGGTGGGCAGCCTTTGCAGGATAAAAGCGCATTGTCCATGAGTTGGGCCCTAAAGCTTTCATTGTACCAAAACTACCTGTGAAGTTCCGCAAAAGTCCTGCCCAACAGGAAAAAAGATGCCTCTCTTATTGTACAAGATGGTGAAATGTGTGTCAGGGCATGTTATTCATAAATGCTGTTCTTCTAAATTCTCAAAAAACTTAGCACCTTACAGAGACAATTGTTTCTCCATCTATTCATCCTTCATTCACTCATCCCACTTCTTGCACCTCCACAACATATTTATTTATCAAAAAACATATATAAAACAATGAATATATATCTTGTGCCCTTTTACCATTGTGCACTTCACAATGGTAAAAGAAATATACCAACAACAGAAGACAATGTGTAAAATTGGTATAATTCACCCTACAGCCAATTTCATTTGAAACAAATACTTCAATCGTGGGGTTACTAATACAGTGCCAAATTTTCAACAGAACATTGTAACAGTGTTTTAAAGGCACAGTATGTGAACTCTGGTACACACACTATACTGGTCTGGAATGTTTTTGTCCTTTAGTCTGTAGAGTAGCAGCCAAATACCTCTGCAGGAAGTCCTGCCCCCTCCCACCTATATGCTGGAATCCTGAAATTGTGCCATGCTTGACACCGGCAGTTGTGACCATTCGGCAGCGAATATTCGAAAAAAAGGATCCACTTAGAAAGCCCTATCAGATGTAATCCCGAAGAGATGACAATCTCATGGAGGAAGTCCCCGAAGAAATATGAAAATATCAAGAAAAGGAGCTGGTGAGATAACAAGAAATGAGCATGACGCACGGAGAAGACTGGATGAAGAAGAGAGTGTATGGACCTTACAGAAACTGATGACAAACTAAACTTTCATATGCGAAAAGAAGATTGCATGTGTGAAGAACACTGCAGAAAATGCAAGTCATTCAATATCTGAACAGATGCAGTAACGCAAGTAGACTAAGTGATCATAGAAGGCTATATGACTTGAATAGACTGCAGGGGGAGCCGCCATTATATAGAAGCTGGACATTGGTGTCACAACTTTAGTAAGTTCAAACCCATGGAGAGAAAGATCAAAAGCTGTGTCGCAGCAAATAATTAGCTGGGATCATGGAAGAAACAAGAAGAGCTGTCTAGCTTGGTGTCAAGGCTGGAGCAGCGAAGACTGGTTATCTATTCTTGAAGATTGTGAACATGAGATGCTGAATCATCGCTTGTTAAGGTGTAAAGAAAGGACACAATGAGTGCCCAGTTTGATTAGTTTAAGACAATTAAATACTGCAAGATGGGCCAAATTGTGGTCTCCTGTCACCTGAGCCAAGGATCGAAATAGAGTTGGGCATACAGTTCTAGAACTATTATAGCGCATGCTCACACTCCCTTAATTTCTCAGAGGCAAGGATACTTGCCAGGCCAAGTTCAAAGGCAATCTTCATGGCAGAAGGCATTGGTAATGAGAGATGATAGCCTAATTGGGTGGGGAGGTAGAGTCAAATCCACCTCCTGACACCTGGGGTATGATCTTACGTGCTGCTAGTGAGCAGAATGTTCCAGACTGGCATGAGCATGCCAACCAGTTCTAGAGGGCCATATAACAAAGGGCCTTATAGTTTGGGAGCCAATAATATACTGTGTACCTAATAATTGTTGAAGAGGACTTGCACTAGGGGTGGGCATGAGTGGCCACCTGACAGTAGATATCCAATCACAACCCAAGCCCTTATAGAAAGTATACTTAGATGTTCCCCTTGAAAGTATCGCAACCCTCCATAGGTTTCTCTTATTTGCCACGTAGTATGACGTCACGTATGACAAATAGTTACCATATAAGTGTGATTTTTTTATGATGAAATGCTTCGGGAATGCTTGTGCGATGTCCGTTGATGTCCGTTGTAACTCCCTGTTTTAGACAATTGATAATAAATCAGATGAACTTTGCCATCTTCCTGAGTTGGTTCCATTATTTGGTGTAAGAGTTACTCTGCTTCCCATCCACTGCATGATACACTACCCAAAGGACCTTGCGATCAAGTCGACATTTTCTAACTGGTCATTTTTTCTCAGTTGTATTTTATTTCCACATAATATGCTTGACCAGACTCTTCATGACAAAAACTCTTTGGACTGGTTCCTTCAAAAAACTTGTCTAGGTGACAAAATTCTCAGACCCTATTTTTCATCTACAGCATACTGTGCTTCCACCCTAAAACATGTCGACACCTGTGTGTTTTGGCCTTTACATGCAGAATCCACTCAAGCTCCACTGAGTGCTCCTCATTTTTTTCTTTTAGGCCTTCATCAGGACAGATAAAAATGTATTGCCCCAAACTAACACAACGTTTTCTTTCAAAACCCAATACTTCTGAACACCAGTGTCCAGGCTTTATTGATCTTTTTCAATTGTCAGCTCTTGGGACTTTTTCAATTTGATCCCTTTTCCACAGCATCCTATGATATTTGCCAGCTGGAGAGCATTTTCTTAGCTCTTCTCCCGTCCTCTTTAGATAGCAGGCATTCAGTCTTGGCCTTCCTATTTGCCCTTCTCGCCTCTCCTCCTCCTTCTATTGGAGCTCTTCACTCGCAATGCTCTTGTATGGGTCCTTCTGGTACCCAGCTTGCTTTTTCCCTTTATGCATTTCCTTTCCTTCTTTTTCCAGACCGCTGCTCCTCACAAAACCATGTCCTGCGTTGTTGCTTGAGGATTCTAAAATCTCAGACAGCACATGCAGGAGCTTGTTTGTAAGGAGTCATTTTTAAAAGTCATGCTTACGTTTGAACCTGCTATAAATACTTGTGTGGAATAAAACAAGTTAAATTAGCAGTTGCAGGAAGCAGTGGATACAGTTCTATGCATTTTAGTGATTCCTTGACGGATTCACAACCAGAGCATCTGGTCAGAAAAACAAAGTTTGATTTCCTGAAAATAAATTGCCCCCTGGCTTGCAAGTCAAGCATTTTTTGCAAGCATGGTTAAAGGACTCAAGTTGGGGAAATATTCCCCTTTTTAAAGGTCCTCTGTGGTCTGTTGGAGATATGCAACAATGCTCTTGTAGTCAATGAGACCAGGTGTATTCCTAGTAGGGGCAGCTCATCCATAATGGGCGAGGGGGCATCAAACTATCGGATCTTGACCCCCTCTCACCCATTATGGAGGAGCCAGTCCACTAATATACGAGCACTACCTCAGCTGTTTTTTCAGCTGAGGCAGTGCTCTTAACTGTCAAAGGGAAACACTGTTTTCCTTTAACAGTTAAAGTACCCTAGCCATGCAAACTCAATGAGATATGCAAGGCTGAGGGCGTTTGCTTCCCCAGCCTCGCATGGCTCATTGGAAATGCTGGCTGGGGAACTGCATGTCTGTATGCGCCACCTCGCACAAAAGACAGAGCAGGCTTAAGTGGGGTGTCTCATCACCCACACTAAGGCCCCTCTACGCATGAGCAGAAACCAGGAGGCTTCCTGATTCCTGTTCATGGTAGCAAGAGCCACAGCGCTGGAAGGGAAGACCTGCGGCAGAAGGTACATTTGTTTATGTTCTGTTTTTTTTTATTTAAATTATGTGTATGGGTGCGTGCATGCTTGTGTTGTTAGGTGAATGAATATATGGTGATGGACGCTGGTGTGCATGAGAGCGTGATTGATATGTGCATGTTGTGTAAATGTGTGTCTCTATGTGCATTTATTTATTATTTAAATATGTGTATGGATGCATGTAAGCTTGTGTTATGAGTGAGTGCATGATGGGTGCTCGTGTGAATGAGGCAGAGTGCTTGCAGTGTGTATGTTGTCTAAATGTGTGCATTTGTATGTTCATTTATTTATTTAAATATGTGTATGGATGCATGTATGCTTGTGTCATGAGTGAGTGCATGATGGGTGCCCGTGACTGTGAATGAGCCAGCAAGTGCTTCTTGTGTGTATGTCGTGTAAGTGTGTGTGTTTGTGCTGGTCCGAGATGATTTTGGCGAGTGGGGTTAAGAGGTTTTCTAGAAAAAAGGCATTTTAAAAAACACCTTTGTTGCACAAGGCCCCTTCCCCACCGGCCAAAATCAGCTCTGCATCTGAGGTGATGTGGGACCCAGGGTACAGGGATGGTATTTGTTTACTGGACATCTATTTTAGATGTCCAGTAAAAAAAACATGACTTACCCCAGTCCCCCCCCCCTGTGCTTCGTACACACACAATCCCATTCATTGTGTGTGCGTGGCACTGGGGCCCAGGGGGCAGGCATGGCATTTTTTACTGGGTATGCCCAGTAAAGAATGCCAGCACAGTCCGCTGCGATTCTTAGCGCCTCACATGCAATGTCAAGTATGACTCCTAGGCCCCCCAGCGCCTTGCATATACACACAATTGATTATCTGTGCATGTGAGGCGCTGGAGGGCAATGAGGGGAAGGAATGCCATTTATTTATGGGCATCTGCATTTCAGTGCAGCCAGTCTAGCCATTTCTTATTGTGTTATGACAAGCATGATAAGTGTTATTGCGAAGCAAGATTGGCAATTTTTATGCGACCAGTCTAGCCATTTCTTACTGAGGCATAACATTTTCTATTTGGCATCTTTGATAAAGCTAGCAGGATCTGCGAAATTATTCTTACTGTGGCATGACATTTTGTATTAGGCATCTTTGGTAAAACAAGCATAAGTGTTATTATGTAGCTAGACTGGCATTTGAATGCAGCCAGTGTAGTCATTTCTTATTGTGTTATGACATTTTTGTATTGGGATGCTTTGATAAAGCAATCAAGACAAGTTATTTAACTCGACTGGCATTTTAGGACAGCCAGTCTGGACATGTTTTCATACTTTGGCATGCATTTTTAATGTTAAAGCCAACTGGAGTATGTTCTTACGTGGGGTACTGCCATATATTGGCTGAACAAACATGGACATGTTTTCTTATAGTATCATTACTGGCATTATGCACAAAGCAAACCTGAGTATGTTCTGATATGGGAATAATAGGGTATAATGGTGGAGTCAGCATGGAAATGTATGGGCGCAGCCAGTGTGAAAATGTTTTATACTGGTACATATTGAGGGAAAAGGCATCATGAAAATGTGTTGGGGAAATGCTACTGTGCACTGTTGGTGACCTGCAAATATTGGATTTTTTTCAAGAGTTACCCTACAAAATCCAATTTCAAACTGTTTGGCTTTTTATCCAATTTTTCTGAAAAAAGTGTGCTCCAAAATGCACCATTTTCGCCCATTATTTAAAGAAATTTCTCGGGCGGAGAACCCCACCCAATCCCCATTGAGTGGTGTGGGCTCCCTCGCTAGGCTTGGCTGCCCTGCCATATATAGGTGAAATATTGCCCCCCTCCAGTTAAAAAATTCACCAGCCATCACTTATTCCTAGAGAGGTGGCATATCTTCAAGCTCTACTAAATGTGGCGGCTGTGGTTCTTCTGCGTTGTATCTCAGTGATTTTCCCGGTTATTTCTCAAAGTCTAATGGTCATTTATACCTGCCTTATTTTTCAATTTCCTGAAAACGTTCCTGTCTTCTTTTGATGGGGTGGTGGGAGCGGCAGCGAGGGGAGAGGCCACTTTTTGGTCACCCCTCTGCCATGTTTTACTGCTCGACTGCCACACTTCCCTGTTCATCCATATGCTCACTCATAGGATACAGTTCCGCTTTCTTTGAAACTCTGCTACTTTTTGCCCTAGGACTGGGTTTCATAGAGTAGGTGTGTTGGAAGTGCACATTAACCCTTCTGGGTTAAATGTGTTTAGGTAGCATCTCATCAGCCTTTGGCTCCCTGCTCTCGCTGCATGTAACCTAACAAGGAAGCTCAAAATCAAGTAGTCCTCAGTATTCGTTGGGTGATTAAACCATAAGGTCCATGCTGTCTGCAATGCCCCATGAACTGAACTGTTAGGTCAGGAAGGTCCAGGTAAAAGATAGATGTGACTCCACTTACATCTTCCATTGACGTCACGGCTCATTTTCATTAATTTGTGTGGCAGAGAGGAGGGGCAGCGCGCAGCTTGCGTTTCCGTGGCAACCCTTCCTCTCCACCATACAAATGCCCCAGCATTTGCTCCAGCGTGCATTGTCATGTCGGCGCAAATGCTAGGGATCCCAATGGAGCCCAACAGCTTTATTGCACCAGCATAAAGCAGGTGGGCGCCAAAGGGATCCATTGTAAAAGCTACGTGCCATGTTTGGGCTATAATCCAGGCATCTGTTGCTGGGAAGCTACACAGTGCTGTACATGGGGACACACCCATCAGGTTACAAATAGGGTGCAGGTGAAGCAGAGAAGCTGGGATGGGTTGAGGGAGCTGGGCAGTAGGCCGGTCTTCGAGGGGAGTAGACTTTAGTGGAAGGATTAACAATCGACAAGATGTTCTTTAAAGAGTATGGTTGTCGGGTCCTTCCCGTAGTGCAGGAGGGAGGGGTGAAAGTCCTATCTGGGTTGGTAGCTTGTTCCAGAGACAAGGTACATAGCCAGAAAAGTGGGTTGTGAAAGACTTTTTTTCTGTTGTTTCTCTATTACACATTTTTGGTTCTGGTCTTGCAATGTCTTGAATTCCGGCGGTGCTCTGTCCTCCTGAGGTAGCAAGGGTCTCGGCCAGGTGGAGTTGTGCTTTGGTTTTGACTTATGTGTAGGCTATGCAAGCTTTCTTAAACATGATGTGTGCTTCAAAAGGCAGCCAGTGCAATGCTTCTCTGTTGGGGCTAATGTGCTAAAAAAAAAAGTCCTGTGATGAGGCAAGCAGCATTTTACTGGATGGCTTTCAGAGAGGCCAAGGTAGCATCTGGGACTCCTGGGAGCAAGGTGTTACATTGTTCAGACGGGAGATGAACAGGGCTTGAACTACTGTTATGAAACTTGGGGCAGGGATGAGAAGCTTACCTTTACAGAGGAGTGCAAGCTGGTGCCATACTGTTTGCGTCTTTTAGGTGATGTGTGTTTTGAATGAGAGTTTAGGTCAATGGTTAAGCCGAGAGATTTTGTACTGTCTGACACCATTGAGCTTCATGTCAGCTAGCTAATTCGTAACGTAGGGATGCTTGATGCAGTTTCCTAGACGAAGAGGAACCTGAAGCGCTGTTGGGTCATGCATCATGTAGGTCTTGATATCAAGGATCGGATGAGGGACAAGCGGTGCTTTAGTAGTTAGATGAATGTTTTTCATAGCAATGATCTTTATGTTAAACAGTGTGTCGTCTGTATATTGGTGTATATTGATGTCAGTGTTGGTGAGGAATTCCCCCAGAGGTCCCATGTACAAGATAACAGGGGACAGGAACCTAGTGGAATTTTGCACGTTACTGGGTGGCACCTGCATCTGTTTTGACACATCTTGATATGCTTATCTCTGTTGTGAGGATTGAAGGTGAACCACTGCAGGACTATTGTGTCGAAGCCTTGCACGTGGGAAGGAGGGGTTCACCTCCAACAGTACCGAAGGCAGCAGAGAGGTTGTGTAGGATGGACAAGCAGGTGTCCCGTTTGTCAGGACCTTTATCCAGGTTATGCAAGGCATCATTGATAACTTGGGTGGTGGTCTTCTCTGTGGTGCATCGATTCCATGTAATAATGTCCCCGCAAAAATATCGCCATGCAAAAAAATAGCCGAAAAATTGTAGTTTTTTGTGGGGACATTATTACATGGAACATGCGGGGGACACCCCCGCAGCCCCCAAACCTTTTTTTTTTCTTCATGGGGAGCGGGGGACACCCCCGCAACCCCCGCTGCCCCTGTCCATGGGGACAGTCAGGGCAATATTATTTGGGTGACCATATATATGGATATATGGTCACCCAAATAATATCGCCACGACTTTTTCCCGGCGATATTATTTACGGCGACCATATATATGGAGATAATATTACCTGATACCGGTGCATCATGGTGGAAACTGGACTGGACCTCCTGTAGGAGTGATCCCTTCATACAACTGGATGCCGATGGTCTTCTCAATCGCAGGTGGGTTAGATGTGTGATAGGGCAATAGTTGGTCAGTGAGGTCGAGTGTGGATTTGTTCAGCTGGAAGAAGATCTGGCCAATATTCAGTCCATTTAAGAAGGTGCCTTGTGTGATGAATGCATTGATGAGGTTGAGAGTGATATGAGTGCTTCACTGGTGCTCTCCTTCACAGTAGAGGATGTGAAAATGTTAGTTTTGTAGGCAGAGGGGGTGAGGGCTGCAAGAGCACTGGTCAGGTCTTCTATAGCAATTGTCTTAAATTCAGTCCATTTTGATATGCTGCTGTCTGGTTTGGGCAGGACCTCTCCAGTGTGTGTCTGTAGCTGGCAGTTTGTTGTTTTATTTTTTCTGTCTTATCTGTGAATAATATGTTGATGACACTGCATTTGTCAGTGGATTGCAATATTGCTGGGTCTGGAAGAGGGGATGATGCAGTGTTCCATGTGGTTATAAGATTACTCTGCTTGTGTCAGAATAATCCCTTTCCGCCCCCTGCTCCTCCTCACCTGAGGCGTCCTCTTGTCTCCTTTGGGTAAGTGAAGACTGTTTCCGGGGATTCTTGTGAAGATCCTTAGCGGATTTCTCTCTGGACCTTCTGTCATGCAAATAAGTTCTGGCTCCCTCAGAGGCCACCTCGACAGGAGGTGGAACATGTCTCGGGGGGACCCCGAGGAGCCAAGCCCCAGTTGACAGGGAAAAAGCCGCAGACGGCAAATAACCCTGAAGTGTAGCTTCGAAGAGGTGTAGAACAAAGTCCCTTGGTTCCGGAATATGCAGATGGATCTGGATCGAGTGCGTTGAAAGTGAGGAACCAATCCAGGTAATTAACTTTGCCTTCGTAGACCTTGAGATGAGAATAACAGCCGAAGATCCAGAATCCCAGGCAAAGGTGGGCTGGACGGCTGATTTCCAGGTAAGAGCCGGTCGATCACAGTGGGAAAAAATAAATAAGAAGGAAGAAGAAAAGTAGAGGAGATAACCTCAGATCCTACTACCCAAAAAGGAAGGAGGACCCACGAACTGTTGCGAGAGAGGCGGAAGAGATTCCGCAAGTATGAGCGGCCAGGTGCTGAAAGCAGGAGAAAAAGTAGGGAAACAGAGGCGGTCGAGTACCGAGAGTAAGTACGGTTAGAGATGGGAAAATAAGAGAGGTGGATTCACTGGAGAAAGGGGGGCCAAGGAGGTACTGCAGGAGGCAAAGGGAAAGCTATACGGAGGTACAGCCGGAGCGCAAGTATCGGTGAAAATAAACAGATACAATGCGCTAGGAAGTGGGCGGGGCTGGCTTAAGTAAAGGTGTCCGCCCTGTTGGATGAGGGCTAGACCGCTATGTGGAGGCTCTATGCAGCGTTACCTTCCAGTAATGCCAAACCTTCCAGGGACGGGTCCTGGTCCTGACAGCTTGTGTTGGCTACTTCCTTGATGTGTGTTATTTAGCATTTTGTTTGGCTGTTGTGATAAGTGACCTGTATGCTGAAGGGAGGGTTGCCAGGGATGGCTGTGGATTGCACACTTGCTGTTGATGAGCTCCTGTGTCTACCAAGGTTTGGAAGTTTTATGTTTGCTGGGGCAAAGGCAAATCACTGCATGGGTGTTTACGGTTTCAGTTAGGGTGTGCTTGAGCGTGCTGAGCTGGGTGTTGTCATTCTCCAAGGGGTTGGATGGGGAGGCTAAGGTTCTATGTGATTTGCCCAAAAAGATTTTATTGCAGTACATTTTGTCTATTTATGTTTTAAAGTTTGATTGTGCCGCAAATATATGCGGGGGAGGCTGCTCTCAGCCCCCCCCCCTTAATGCCCCTACATTAATTATATATATATTTGCAGCAAATTCTGTCAAAACTCCCGTTACTGAGGCTAACACGATCAGTGCGTCAATGGAGAAGTTCCCAAAAGAGTGGTCTTGCTTAACTTGGCTTTGCCCCAGTAGCATAGAGGTGTTTGGTGGAGCAGGATAGTGTGGCTGCGTGACCTGTCATTTCCAAATATAGAGGGGAGAGACAGACAACGGCTGGGGATGCAATGAATACCATGTCAAGGGGTTTGACTTTGTTGTTAGGTAGTTCTGTGATGAGGTCCCATATGTCCATGGTGTTGAACAGTTTGAGTAGAGTCTCCAATTTTCTTGGTTGCTTTGCTCCTTACTGGGTTGACATCTCTGAAGAAAAAGTGTGTTGTATTGTTGAAGGATGCTGCTGTGATGAGGTCTATGATTTTATCGAGAAAGGGCGTCTTGGTTTTGGCTGGTCTGTGAATCAGGTGAAAGTTAGCAGTCTGAGCATGGGTAAGTCGGTAGAGTCAGGCATAGAGTGCCAAGGATGCTGGTGTGGTGTGCGGCTAAAGGTTACATGTCCATGAGTTCTTGTGGATAATAGCAAGCCCTCCATCAGTCTTCCCTTTGCGGTCCTCATGTTTGATGTGGCACTGGCCACTGCCCTCTGCTGTTCCGCGCTGTCCTCAGTGCTCCGGATGGCCGCCATGGAAAGGGAAGAGGGCTCCGTATGGCGGATATCCCGAGAAATGATTTTCCTTCGTTCAACGGGACGAAGGAACATACTTTTTTTTTTTGGTAACCCGGAGTGCTTATGGCCTTAACACCCGATCCGGCCATGCAGATCGGGTGTTATCGGCCGGGGCCCGAGTTAAAGGCGCGAGCGGAAAGGCCTGAGCGGCTTTAGCTTGTGCCCCGGGCCGATAACACCCAATCTTGCTTGCCGGAAACATGAGTTAGAGCCACATTACAAATAAAAATCCCACATATGTAGAATTGTAACACAGTAATCTACACAGGAATGTACATATGAAGACAAGTGGATTAAAACATGCTTGGTATTTCCATTACGCCATCCTCTTTTTCGGGAGGTACAGTTATTCTAAACCCGGATTAAGGACCTATTGAACAATGTAGTAGCTTGACTCTCGTACTGTATCTTAACACGGTCATCTGCCTACATCCTTGGACAGGGCTGCTGCTAGAAAGAGCAGCTGCCTATCACCCGCCATTCTCCACACAAATTCAAACTATCCCCTAGGGAGGGTGGGAGGCTGCTGACAAATGTCATGCAGAAAGCATTGCCGGTTTTCAATAAGTTAGCATCCTGACTCCTGTATCCCGCTGTGTTGCACATGCTCCAACTTCCTGGCCGCCGCACAGTAAGCCGCGGGGCCAGGTGACACGGCCTTGCTGTGGGCCCCAGACTGCTGTTCGCGCACTCACTCATTCACTCACCCTCACATTCTGATTGATTCGGTTGCCCATTCTCACACTCATTTATCCATCCCTAATTGCTTATTCAATAACCCAGTCATCCGCATCACACTTACGCATGTATCTAGTCATATATCCCCACACTACCATTTGCCTTCACATGTTCATGCATGTATCCATCTTCAAAATATTTCCTTCGTCCCTCCAGGGCAACACCCTTAACATATTCATCACTCCTCATGATCATCAATTTACACATCTCGCTGTCATTTCTTTATCAAACCTCAGATTCGGAACCCCACCTGTACCCTCTCTCCACACTCTGTCTGCTTTCTCCTCAACATTGCCCAACGATTTTCTGTCTGCGTGAACTCCGAAAATGTGTTCACTATTCAGCAGCCAAAACTATGGGCTTTGACAATGCATGTTACCATTTGCAACCACCGAATCCTCTATGGAACACATATACGCCTGGCCGCCTGCATCACAGGCATGTATTTCTTCTTTGTTCTCTATGTCCCAGACCGAGCCTCCTCCCCTCCCCCCAACCCCAGCACTGAACCCCCACAGGGTTTCTTGATAAACGAGCCCCGAGTACTGCTATTTTTATGAATAGTTTATCAGAGGAATTGCTGATTCATGCTTAGCATTATCGCTGACACATCATTTTCGATAGCATTGTTTTCAAAATCCCGGAAATATGAAAAGGTGTGTTCGCGAATCCCCTTCTGCAGGCTGGGATATGAATAGTACGAGCCCCTCGGGGCCAGCAGCTGATCAATAACTGCGTCAACAAATTGCTTCTTCACTGTGACTAAAAATAGGATTATAAATATCTGTTCCAATATAATATGTGCTGCGTAGTGAACATGCGCCCTCAACCGCCGTCGAAATGTATGGGAGGCAGGCTGAGGGGATTGTGTTTATGAGTGAATATTAAATAAAGCACAGGCGAAATAAATTGCTATGGCACCCGTTACGGCGGTTAAAGATGGAGTCTGTCACGCGGTAAACTGCCTCAGCGCAGACGGTCTTGCTTTGATAGGCCGCGTTTGACAACAGCTTGCCCGACAGTCTCATTGTTTCCTGGAAACCCTAACCAATGGCTGCATTGTCTTCTTTCAGTGTCACACCAATTACATTCCTGTTTGTGGATCCAATGGAGACACCTACCAAAATGAATGCTTCCTCCGGCGAGCGGCGTGCAAGCAGCAGCGCGACATAGCGATGGTGTCGCGAGGACCCTGCTATTCTGGTACGTAATAGACCTTTTCTGTGTTGCTTTGCAGGCACATTTGTGCAACTGTTGCATGTTTAATGATAATTATTTTATTTTCAATTCTGATAGAACTTGCCTTTTTGGGTCTCTGCATATTTTCTTGAGTCCTGCAAATTCTTTTTAAAAAGTGGCTTTCAGCATCCGCTATGTCAGCAGGTGCATGCCGCCATGTGAAGATGCTGTGACTCGCTGGACGACGTGGCCATGGCAGCCACCCTGACATGGTGGGCTTGGTGGTGAGACCTGTCATGGCAGCTTGCAGTGAGTGTCCTGGCCACAGACGGTAAAGGCACTCGTCATACTACAAAGGTTCTTTCACCGGCACAATTTGTGTAGTGTGGACTGTTTGGTCATGGTAATTTCTCTGCTGCAATATTATGATATATTTTATTTGTATAGCGCTCGTACACAAGTGTTTCAGAGCGCGACTAGGCAAGGGAGGGGACCCAGGGGAGTACACAAAACAACGGCGATCTTACTAGGCCCCGTGACATTGAGAACGTGCAAGTGCTTGGGAAAGGGAAAAAGTGCATGGAAGGCGGAGAGTGGAAAGTGCAGAGCAGAGGAGAAACAGATGAATAAATAATGCATGAAAATAAATAGAAAATGGAGCCAATAAGCAGTGGCATTGCAGCCAGCAAGTGGCAAGTGCTTTGTTTATGGCAGCAGACTGGGTAAGTCTGATAAGTGCAGAAAAGAAGAAAAGGGGGGGGCTGTATGGGTACAGATACAGTCCACCAGTGCAAGGGGTGGCCAGGAGGCAGTAAAGGAGGGTGGCAGGGTGAGCAGGTACCTGGGCCCAGGGGAAAGAGGCTGGCCAGGTGCACAGTGCCAAGAGAGAGCCGGTCAGCAGGGAAAAGGGGGAGACGGGGAGAGAAGGCAGAAGCAAAGAGGAAGGTCTTGAGGTGCTTCTGGAACCCGAGATGGTTCTCCTCAAGTTTTAGAGTGGCAGGGAGGCTGTTCCAGAGGGAGGCCCCAGCCGAAGACAGAGATCTACCCCCAGGTCATTTCTTTGAAAAACGATTGACCTGGAGGGATTTAGAGGTAGAGGAGCGAAGAGCTTGAGAGGGGAGGTATTTGCGGAGGGATAGCTGAAAGTATTTTGGACCCAGGCCCCAGAAAGCCTTGTGAACAATGCAGAGGGTTTTCAATTTAATCCTTGCATCCATTGCGAGCCAATGGAGAGATTTCAGAGCTGGAGAGATACAATCCCAGGGCTTGAGGCAAAGGACAAGTCTTGCAGTCCTGTTCTGGATAAGTTGCAGAGGGCGGAGAGTAGAGGCTGGTAGATTTAGAAAGAGGCTGTTACAATAGTCCAATCTAGAGAAAACCAGAGCTTGAGAGACAGTGAGCTCCTGAGGGAAGGAGGGGAAAGGCAGAGTACCTCTGAGGAGGTGCAGTAGGAAGTTTGACTTTTTACAGACCTCAGAGATATGGGCGGAGAAGGAAAGTGTGGAGTCAAAGATGACCCTGAGGTTCTTAGCCTCGCAGGTAACAATTGTCTTCTTTCTTCTAAAGCGGGGGCTCACCCTCTACACCTATCGCCAAACCCCTTTGAACACCCTTCCACCTCTTTTCTCATACTTACAAACACCCTGCCCACATCAATACATGTATCTTATGTTGTGGCAATTAAATTGTCGCAACCAGTCTATTATAAAGGATTTGTGCAGGAGAAACCACTGCAGACTTCCTAGAACAGCTGTTTGGAGAGATGGCAATATGAGGTCTATAAGCCACCCACTCCAGCTGGGATTTTCACTTGAATTGTGCTTTGTGGTCCTCCTGATGGTATCATCATCAAATAAGGATTGGATTATCTCTTGAATTGTGCCTTGTGGTCCCCCTGATGGTATCATCATCAGATAAGGCTGGGATGTTCTCTTGAATTGTGCCTTGTGGTCCTCCTGATGGCATCCTCATCATCAAATAAGGCTGGGATGTTCTATTGAATTGTGCTTTGTGGTCCTCCTGATGGTATCATCATCATGAAATAAGGCTGGGATGTTCTATTGAATTGTGCTTTGTGGTCCTCCTGATGGTATCATCATCAAATAAAGATGGTATGTTCTCTTGAATTGTGCCTTGTGGTCCTCCTGATGGAATCATCATCAGATAAGGATGGGGTTATCTCTTGAATTGTGCCTTGTGGTCCTCCTGATGGCATCATCATCATCAAATAAGTCTGGGATGTTCTATTGAATTGTGCTTTGTGGTCCTCCTGATGGTATCATCATCAAATAAAGATGGAATGTTCTCTTGAATTGTGCCTTGTGGTCCTCTGATGGCATCATGATCAAAGAAGTGGTTTGCATATTGTCCACATTTATTCATGGAAGCAGCACTACAGTATAGGTCTCAACCCTTTTGTAGTTTATGCTGTCACTTCACCTAAGTGGATTCCATGATTAAGTAAAGAAGTTAGCATTATGTATAGCTCTGCTAACTAACAGTGATTGCCCTGGTGAAGGGCACAAGTCCAAAATGCATTGGCCATGGCTTCTGTTTCTGACAATGAAGCAGGTTATATTTAAAGAGCTTGTTTAATTAAGGATGGTCTATACAACACTGAAGAATCTTTTTGGAACTTAATGGATAATGTATACATAAGTGTTTTCAATTGTAATATTTACTACCCGGGTTGAACCACCATTGCCATCATTCTTTCCCCAATCTTTCTGCACATCATCATCAAAGAAAACCCAAAACAAATCTTCTCCAAAACCAAAAAGCTTCAAAATGATAGCAAAACCACAGGTTAGCAACTTCCTGCCACACCACTCGACAGTGAAGAGCGAGGGCCCTACCATAGATAAAAAACATTTTCAGAAGCAGATACTGACAGAAATAAATCCGCGTAGACCCTCCGTAAGAATTACTGAAGGCAGAATGACACTGGCAGTAACAAAGTAACCATTGGCAAAGCCAATAGGTCATATGCAACTTGCAGCCTCAAATGCCCAAATAACCGTTGTCAAATGACGAATGGGCAGCAATAAAGTTCACACCATTACAAGTGATAAAAAACTATTGACACAGAATAGGTACACACTTCAAACAAGTGGAGCAAAACCAACACCGTTCTGTCAAGACTGGGACATCGGTGACTCTTTCATTAAATTGCCAGCGGTGGCAACCAATTGCAACTAAGTCACGCATAAAATATTCACCTTTCAGCAAATCACAGTGGCAGAAACATGTGAAAGGAGGGAAGAGTGACACACCCCTAAGACCTATGTGCGTTGTCCTCCAAGGAATTCTGCTCTACTTTTTTTTGCCCCTTGACAAAGTTCTTAATGTTGCTACACACAAACCGATACAACCTATCCATATCATCTCCCACCTCAGAGCCACCATACTGGTCAACTCGCTAGCAAAATTACTCCTCCACTTTTAAATCAATGTACAGCTTTGCCCTTCACTGCCTTGCTGACTACCCCCCTCGAACTCTGCCAGCCTCAGCTCTTAACAACCTATCTGTCCCCTGCAAACCTGCAATTCCTCCTGCTCCTTCAGAATACTTGCCCCCAACACTTGAATGCTCTCTCTTTTTCCATTAAAACCATAATATCAATGGAACTCTTCAAAACCAGGTGCACGTTCCACTTGCTAACCACCAAGGGAGCACCCAGAATCCCTACTTACCCCCCCTCATCTGACCTCCGAGCCTGCCTTCCTGGAACCGTTATACATGTGTACAAGGATATTTTTGAAATAACGCCTGTGCAAATACTGGGCCAAATCTTAATTCTATATGATATGTGATTGATTTATTTATCTGGGTATATGGGTTACATACCAAAGCTAATACCTTAATACACAGGAGTTACAATAAAACAATAACTAAAATGTTTAACTTAACTACTACATGTTACCAAACACAATGAATACTTAAAATGTCAATATCTATTGATAGCGAACATCAGTGAGATTTGATTAAGCATCGTCAACCAAATCCAAAATTCATCTGCACTCCAAAAGGTGTTGCTATGAACAGTTGTCAAAAAGAGTCCTGTGCAAATTAATTAAATAAGAACTTGGAACAGAAATGTGTGCTCAATTTTCAAAAAGAAACCAACTTCTGACGCAGACAGAAAATTTGCTATTTTTTCCTATTACCCTCCCTACCTCCATTTATATCAAAATGGTAGCTGATTATACAAAAACTACAGCAGTGCTTACTAGAAGCTTTAGAATGCGTTTGTTCATGCTACAATAATTTGTGGGAAAACCTGAACATACTCCTGGACACTACGATCAGTTATAAATATTCATATGTATTCTGCCAGTCCCAATATCAGACCTTTTTCTGAACCTCCCTCATAAAGGGACCGATGTAAGGCTGAGGTAAAAAAAAAAGGAAAAATCAAAAACAAAAAATTTGAATGCATTTTCACATTCATTAAAATACATGCGTAAAAAACCCAAATTCTTGTGTGCCACTGCCTCCTTTCACTATTGAGTAAATATTCTATTAAACAGTCATTTTAAATGTACATATAGGGATATTCTCATCAGCATTACATAGCTAATGTAGGGAGAATGGATAGCTCAGGGACAACGCGTTTGTCTTGGAAGCAAGACAACAAAGCATAGGTTTGAATCCCGATCCTGTACATTTATTTATTCAAATGCGTATAAACCGTGCCACATGCCCGAGCGCCTCAGAGTGCACACACACAAAAGACAAACAGAACAGAGGCAGTTCAGGAAAACAGAAGATCTAGAAGCCGATGGACAGGAGAAAGGGAACAGGGCCAATTAATCAGGGGGTAGAAAGCACAGAAAGCACTTCTGGTATTGAGCGCATTATAAATGAACAATTATAATTATATAAAGAAATAGTTTCCAACTCATCTCTGATCGATTGTTTAGGAAGACACGGGGGACGATTCAATGAAGCACACCAAACTCGGCCACCCACTCTGTTTGTGCCTGTTCCCTAGTCAATATCCCTATCTTCCCTTACAGTACCCCCCCCTGCCCCTCCAATGGGTACTGTTGTCTACCATTCAGTCATTGTAGCTTGTAAAGTAACCCTCCTTAGGGACTGCCTTTGAGATCTCTATTGCATTGTGTGTGTCATTTCTGGTCAAAATGTTTACCTAACTACCAAATTCAGACGAATACAAATACAGAATTTTGTGTCTGTCACTTTCCTTAGCAATAGTTTCCAGCCAGGTCCTAATAAACAGCTGTCACTAGATTAAGAGCCTCCAGCTGTCAAAAGAGCTGAAATACATTTTCATCCATAGGCAAATTATGATCTTAAAATGCAAAATAGGGCTAAAAAAAAGTAACCCTGGAAAAGGTTGGAGAAACAAACAGAGGCCAACCAACGTCTAGGTCTAACCCCCTTGATAGAACAGATTTTTATAGCAATTTTGATCCGTTTTATTCAATGCTTGCCGAAGATATGTATTTATTGAGAAGTTTAAAATAACACTGACTTCCAGGACACAGTTTGATTCAGTTCTTGCACTTGCTGAGAAAGACATCACCAAAAAAGATGTCAATGACATTTAAAACCCGAAACAATTAATTTAGTAAGAGATGGGGCCAGATGTTCTGACTTGAGAGTCGTGTAGACCGAAGAGACCTCCGTCCCCAAGTGACGCACAGGGGAACTAATAGAAACCCGCTGTGCGACCTTTGAGGCCACAGGTGGGAGATGTCTTCCCAGATCCATGGAACCTCTGGAACACCGATGCTGCTGTCAAAAGGGAACGAGGTTGAGTACCAGGCAATTACAATACAATCAGGTAAACAATAGGATCTAAAGAGTCTTACCTATCCGGTGTTGGGGAAACCCAGGTAACCTAGTAGAGAGGTTCGAGACTCAGATGATGCGGCGGTCCCTGGAATAGTAGAACCGCAGGTGAGCGTGGATGTAGGGTTAGCCACCTGTAGGAGAGGGGGCTTGACTTGAATCCCAAGAAGGGAAATGGCGTAGAAGTTCAGCAAGGTATCAAGGGATGATCCAAAGAGAAGTCGAGGTGAAGTCCAAAATCCGGCAACAGGTAAACAGTTCCAAGCAAAGGTACAAAGGGGTGTCCGAAGGAGTCCGAGGTAGAGTTCCGTGATCAAAGTAACAAGGAGCAATTCGTACCGCCAAACAGGGTCTGAAGACAGCTGAGAAGCAATGAGCATTCTGTCTCTCAGACCTTTATACTGTGTGTCTCTGGGTCATGTGACGTCTCTGGGTCATGTGACGTCCACCAAGGTCACGTGAGGAACGCCACACTGGATCACGTGACCGACGTGAAGACGTAACGCTGCCCCTTCTGCTATATGTTCTCCAAGGCAATTGCCAATGCAGAAAGGGTTGCAATCGAGCCCGTACACCAAAGCTGGTACGGTGTTTTCGGTCCTTTGGGTTCACCGAATCACTTGAGCCTCGAACCGTGGGAGGAGATGTTGGGGGAATGTGCGCAGTGTTCTGATGTGGAGTGGACTGGTGTGCAGAGGATCGCCTAACACCAGATAAACTCCCAGTAAAAGCAAAAAAGTATTTTCGGATTACAAAAACAGCCTGAGTGTGCAACGTTTAGTTGCAAAACAAAAGAAACACCTTTCAGGCAGTTCTACATAAACTCCCCAAAGTATTTAAGAACAACAAGACATGACTTATTTGCAGTAACACACAGGCAGAAGTTAACAAATGTAATCCTTTTTAAAAACTGGGGAAAGGGATGTTTATGGGAACAGATTGCTTTTCATCAGACATTTACAAGATTTTCAAACCAGCCTTAAACCACTGCTGAGTAGAATCAAATATCATAGCCCATGAAAACCTCCCAGGTGGTGCAGATCCCGTGGCCCGGTGGTGGCACTTAAACTAATGTGTGGCATGCATCCTTGTTCCTGACAATGAGGAAAATGGTGCTTTTTGAAGTCTAAAACACAGAGATTTGCCTCTGTGAAATCCTGATAAAGGTTTTTTTATTTTGCATATTTCTTTTAAGTCTTATCTTTTATTACAGGGCTGGGGCAGAGACACACTGAAGAATGCCAATGGCCCCTTTCCCTGACAAGTCACTGGGAAGGGCCATTAGTATTCCACAGCCCCTCATCCTGTGCATACTCCACAGTAAATGCCTGCACCACATAAGCCCGATGTCTTTCTAGCGAGTCTGCGATGTGTCTAAGTTGACTAGAAGGTAATCATGCATACACACTTGCACATTTTATTCAGAAGATGCTGTGTGAAACAATTTTGTGATGTCAAGACATGTAGAACAATACACAGATTTCTGGTTGTCTTGTGCAGGTTACAAAGTTTCAAGCATCAGGGTGTTGTCATTTGTTTACAGACTCCTTGATTTTGGGAATAAGGGGTGTTTAAAATGAATGTTGAAAACAAGGAAAGGGGGTGTTTTAAAAAAAAGTGGTGACAAGCATGGGTACAACTTTAGACTGAGAGTGCCACCACCTGGTCCCGTGGCATAACTCGGATCATACCGACTGTGGATATCATAGGCCATTTTCATTAATAAACGTTGACGCAAATGTGTTAACAAACATATGGGCTTATAGGTATGAAACATCATGCAATATGAGGAGAAATCACCACTTTCTAGTGAGTGTAGATTAGTACAAAAGGGTTACATGTCCCATTGCCGACAAGCTTTTTCAAAGTAATTTATTTGAAGAAGTTACTTCATAAAAACACATCAACATATTCTGTTAAATATTCGTGCCCCCCCAACCCCTTCCCTATCCTATTATCCCTACTCCAATCCCCTCCCAACCCCTTTAACCCCTTACCATCCTATATATTTAGATAAGCTTCTTCAAAGTAATTTTCTGATGAAAATGACTATGGAAAAGTCCCTGCTGGTAAAACAACGTCATACTGTAGAAAAGCGTTTGGGCATGTAAATTGGGTGCATGTATTAAAAATGATCAGGATAAACTAAGAAGACACCTTCTGTAGTTCTTGACTTTGCATGTGGGAGCATCTTCAAGAATTTCCAACGCTGGGCGACTATCAGCGTGTTTTGACCACAATGAAAGTAAGTTACCAAGGCAACCTCCTTGCTCTGTGCCTATTCAATCGGACATTGAAGCCACTAATAATTGATACTTTTACGAATAAGCAAAACAGAAAGGTGATGGCTGGAAGGTTTTGAATAAATCATAACCACTGGCTTTTACGAATAAGAACATCTAATTAGTCATCATGTGGAGGAGCTACTTTCAAATGTTGATGTTTGCTGATGGCGTTCAATCATTCTCTCGCGAACACACAATCCATGTCCTTCACCAACAAGTAGGTCTCTCTGAAAGCATATGTGGATAGAAGGTGAGCTGGGAAGAATTGAGAAAAATTTGCAATCATTAAATGAGCCCATAACCAATGACATTTGTCATGCAGCCTAAAGTGACCACTTACCTTGTATTCCAAATTACTGATATCTCTGCTGATATTTTAACCACCAATATTGGGAAAGGAATCAAAGGCCCCAAACAATCATCAAACTAAACCCAAGTGTTTGGATGAGAAAGAATAAATGCTGCAAACCTAATGAAATTGACTGTAAAACACCCTTGAGTGTAATATTTACTAAAACTGGAGACACATGTCAATTAAGAAAGAAAGCTTTACATTCTCACAGAATTTGAGGCAATGTAATTAAGCATTCACTCTTTCCAACGTGGGCCAACGGTTTGGTCTGACAAATTTCAGAACCTCCACGTTGGTTGAGCACTGGATCTTCATCGTTGAGTGATCCACAACTAGCACATGCACTTTACACCAGCCGATTGAAATCCACCCCTCCTGTTCCGGGCACGGGGTAAACACAAGTTCAACTTGAAGGCACGTGTTCATTTCGCTAGATGTAGACTGTTACCAGCTTTTATGAAGAACTAGCTAAAGGTTTTCTCAGGTACAGTTTCCGTCTGAGTGTTTAATGGGGAAAACATCAATCCGATGCTGGTGTTTTTCAAAATCTCTCATTCAATGGAAGACAGGAAAGAACTCTGTAAATCATTGAATTGGCCTTGGAATCAAATTATGCATTGACATGATCTTAAAAGAGAGAAGGCACCATCCACTAAGAGATTCCCCTGCATCGATGCAGCCAAGCACACAATTAGGTGCCTCATTGAAGTCTGTCTATGCGGTGAATGAAAATGAAAGATTAAAGATTATGTGGGGCTAATTCATGAAATGCTACCACCTATGAATTGTACTAAATGTTTCACTTCAAATGTTTTTACTGTGAGTGAATGAGGCTGATTGATTTGTGTTGTAATTGATGGTGTGACTGTTGATGAATGATGGTGATGTTAGGATGTTATTATCTGGTGTCCTATGCTCTCCTGCAATGGTAATGTAATTTAATATGTGTGCATTAATTAATGATTAATTCATTTTTTGTAAATGATGTATCTCAATAAATACATTTTTGATACCTTTAAAAACGAAGAAACAACCTCTGGATAAATTCTTTCAGTATACTATGTTACATTAATACCCTAGTCCAGGGTGTGGGGTTTTCCTGCGGTTTTCAGAGTGCTGTCTATGCGGTGTCACCAGTGTGTAAGCATGTTATGGAAAATGCATATGACTGGTTCCAAAAGTCTGCTTCAGTCTTAATGGCTGAATGAGGGTCTCCCACACAAAGTCATGCTGGTTAGGTTATCTCTCCAACGTATGCAACATAAGTCCAAGTGTATAACCTGCATAGGTTGAAATGTGAATCTTCCCAAGAAGCAGCTGTTCACCAGAAATAATGTCGTAACCTCTGTTGATCCGGCCCAATGATGGCAACTCAGAGGGACTCCATTGTACTGGCTTTCAGATTGCTTGTTTTAAAGTGTCCCGTGGTCTGCGTGGAAAAACATCCTATCTGTGATAATGGGAATACAGGCCAGGTCAAAAGTTATCAAACATATGAACAGCTGTGCTCATCACATTTCCATCAATGTTCATTATTTAAGCTATACACATTATAGATTCGTTTTGGGTGCCAATACCCTAAAGACAACACTAGACCCAATGTTGATACAAAACATAGAAAATGAATCAGTGGAGAAACCCGCCACCGTGGGACCGCGCACCTCTGTGTGGTTATAACAACAAACCACAAGATTCGGAAAAGTTTATACATCA
Source organism: Ambystoma mexicanum (assembly GCF_040938575.1). Lineage (NCBI taxonomy): Eukaryota > Metazoa > Chordata > Amphibia > Caudata > Ambystomatidae > Ambystoma > Ambystoma mexicanum. The sequence goes on from NC_090933.1 coordinate 116,711,126, forward strand.
TTTAAGCTGAATATTGCTCCTGGAAAGCTATTGTTTTTACTTGAACTTGCTTGTGTTGCTTAAAGAACCCTTGTTGTGAATATACCCAAACCAGGAACTTTTCTTATTAAGGCATTACTTTGATAAGTACAAAAAGCACAAGCAGATCCCACAAATCACAACAGCCACTTCAAAGCGGAATGTTATTCTGTGCATATTCTGTTGTGGTTTGTCTGTTGTTTTGACTTCCGAAGCCACTTGGCCTCATTACGGGGATTACAATCCCGGCGGGCCGGAAACTAGGACTCTATGGGAGTGAGGACCATGGAAGCACCGGCACCATTAAAAACGGTGCCGGTGCTTCCGTGAACACTCTGCAGGCGTGGCGGCAACCGCCCGCAGCTGGCACTATTGTTTCTGGACCAGCACACTTAGAATAAGGCCCACTGTCATGTGTAGTTTAGGCTCTTGTCCCTTAAGGGATTCTGCGTGTACAAAATAATGTATCTCTTGTAAGGCGATGGGGGAGATCTGCAGTTAGGACAGAGTTTCCGACTTGGTGGGAATCTGGTCTACTCCAATGCCATTTATTGTGTGTAAAAGAAAAGGCCATTTTGGAGGGTCTGTATTTGTGCTGGGTTGTGCTGGGACGATTATACATTCAATATGTATTTGCTAAGAGTTCACCTTGATTGCTGTTCATGAGCTGAGACTTATGTAACACCTGGGATTTCAACCCTCGGCAGCCATATTTGCACATGAAATGAAATGGTGAGCGATATTCACACCTCGATATATTAAATCAGCATTCAAGGCAGTAGCAAAATGATTGCAATACAAATTATAATTGTAATGAAGTTAATATTAATATTAGAGAGAAATCATGTTAATATACAGTAATTAACATTAATTACAAACCTAGTCCTGGATAATTTGTAATAGTATTTACCTTAATTTGGAAATCAGACATTGTGTCCAAGGTTTGGGGGCTCAAAGGAAAAGTTGCGGACGATGCATTTTGAAATACATTCAGTCCAAAAATTGGTTAAAACGTTGTAAGACTTAAAGTCCATTTTGCACAGGGATCTGACCTATACCCCAAAAGGAATATTTGGGGAAATGTAGCGGTAAAAGCTGTATTTCTTGCTTTTCATGCACAATTTGTACATAATATTGGACAAAGCTTAGTGTGTTTAAATATGCATTTAGAAGACATTTTGTGTGCTGGCTGTAGTAATATTTCTGTTAATTCGTTGAAGTGCATTTTTAAGCACATGAATCAGTAAAATAGCTCTGCAGGTCAATCGCTCCTTCCTGAGAAATGGGTGTGATCTGCATCAGCGCCCTGATGCCCGAGGGCATGCAAGCACTCTACGAATGCAAAAATAAATACATTAAATAAATAAATAAATAAATCAAATAGTCTTTGGGAATTCTGAGGTTGTTAAATGAGCCCCAACTGCAGTTGGGTAGTAATAATGGACTGACAAGTTTTGCATTTTTTAGCACATTTGGTCCATGACAATAGATAACATTTGGACCAATTGAAGAGTACTTTGCAAGGGTTTTGGGAATTACACCCTTGATAATATTTTAAAGAGGTTGGTTGAAAATTGTGTTTTTCAGGCAAAGGGCTGGTTACATATTTCAGCACCTGGGAGCAATTTACAAAGGGGTGGCAGGCTATTCCTCCAATTGTGTTCTAGACACTTCAGGCCTGATTCATGGAACGTTTTCCTATGGGATTGCGCCATTATAAAACACTTCCATGAATCAGACCCTTGGTGGTAGATGGTGCATTTATAATCCCAATGTTCCAGTCACATCGGTCAAAGAATGGAGCATTATAAACCCCTCTACAAGAGAGTTTGGGGACCCGCCCTACTTTGGGGGATGAAGTGGCATATTAATTCACACACGTTCACAGTAACTGCTCTTGAGTTTAATTAGAAGCAAACAAATTGGCAGTTGCAAAATACCTCCCTCGCCAGCCCAAGTTGAACACATCGGAAAGGAAATCTGCCTTGCCACTGGTGAAGTGAGAACTCTGGTTCTCCTTGTCACCTGCCACCCAGGCTACTTCCTTAAGGGGCCAGTGCAATACAAGTTCTCCCAATAGCCATTCGGCTGTGATTTGACAAAGCAGGATTTATGTTTTAATTTCCAATCGAAAGATATTTAAAATACCCATCATTGAGAAACATGTTATCTCTGTTACTGTATTTCTCTGGTTTTAAGCATGATTCAAAACTCTCTGTTTTGTTTGAGACATCAGTAGAATTTGTATTTGTATTTATTGTATTTATATAGCGCCTTAATCCAAAGCGCTTTACAGTTTAACAACAAGAATACATCAAACATGGAACAGTAGAAGCAAACAATATACATGAATCAAACCAAAAAACAGTATGTAGAACAATTTAAATATGAGTAGAAGGAGGGGAGGAGGAGGAGGATGGGGGAAGGAAGGATGAGGGAGAGAGAGTATGGAGTAAAGTGAGTAGTAGGAAGAGAGGTCATAGGAAAGAAGGGTGAAGATGAATGCATTTGAATTTGAAGGCATCCACAATGCATTCTCATGCATCCATTATTATACAGTGTACTAACTTAACATTCTCTGAATCTATCTTAGACACAAAAAGCAAGTGCCATGACGCTCATAGACGCAGGCTTATTCCTCTCTTTTGAGAACTACGGTCCAACAAACAGGACTTGCATGCACCCATGCTATTGCAATACAGCCCCCCTGTCGCAGCCTGTCCTCCCCATGTCTGTAGCATCTAGTCCCTGCTTTCCCCCCCTCTCCTCTTCCTCTTGCTAATTCTCTCTCCCGCCAGCGTACTCAGATCTGGATGCATCTGGCGGGGCGGAGAGGGGGGCGGTACGCCACTCCAAGGACAAGCCTAGGTGCTCTGATACTACTACAGTGGAGAAATGACATAACGCTGGTTACGACGTTGTTACATCGGCCAGCTTTTTTTCGCTGAGTTTTTTGGACAAAAAATGTGGCTAAAAAAACTCGAAAAAAAATATGGGGGGTGGGAAAGGGTATGTAATGGGTATGGGGGTGAGGAATAGGGTCAAGATAATAGGGATGGGAGGCTTGGGGGTTTGGGGGATCTTGCAGGGGGCTAAAATAAAAAATATCAATGAGTTTTTTCAGCCAAATATATTCTGCAAAAAACTCAGCGGAAAAAAAACCTGCCGATCTGAGACCATAGACATCAAGGATGAAATTGTTTTCATGAACACGTTTTAATTAAAAATGGACTGTAAGCCATGCATTTCCCTCGTTTGTGATGAATGCACTTAACTGCCAGTCAAGGAATTTGACAACAATTTGTCACTATGAACTAAAGTGTGCAAACTCAGTCTCTCAGGAAAGTGCACTTTATGAGCTGAAAATGTACAATACTTTCCCTTATTTCTGCCCAATTCTCCATTAGACTCGGATGTCATCTGCAGCTCGAAGGCCGCAGGTGGAGAGTTTGTTCCAGTGCCTGCTGCCCACATTGTATGCCATCTCCAGGCCCCTCTGACCAGCGGACTTGCTTCTGAATTCCTACGGCTCCAAGTTGGAAATGTGACGCTTTTGCCGTGGACTGTGAAGCTGTGCGAGCCGAGCTGGCAGTGCCAGTGCGCTAGTGGACCCTTGTAATGCAAAAATGACTATGCGCTGACTTTGCCCGGACTGTGCACGGCAGAAATACACTCTGCACGGTTCCATGAATCAGGGTTTGTTTCGGCAGTGCAAAGTCACTTTTCAGCAGTGCAAAGTCACTTTGAACCGGGCAAATGTTCCTTGAATCGGGCCCTTGGTGTCATGGTAACCTCATCTTCCGGGGGCCTAAAGAGAGGGCCCTGATAGTTGAATGTAGTCCCATCCAAGAAACTCATAATTTCCGCGTGCATGCACGTGTGCACTGCAGATCCAGGCATATTGAGGGGTGTGTCTTTCCCAGTGGGTGCTTTTTGCTTCTGGCTGCTGCAGCAGTAGCTTGCGTTGCAACTGCCCCTAATCTACAGCCTATACATTCGGTTCAGACCCCCCTCTCTCACGTTCACTTTCAAGTACAAGGCCAGGAGGCAGGCCACTGTGATAGAGCGTGTGCCGTGGGCTACTACTCTCAGACCCTCCAAGCCCTCTCCTGAGGCCACCTGGACAATGATGTCTCCTGCTGGGCCGCCATGTCAGGCTGTTTGGCTAGAAAGCCTGCGCTGCCCTAACTTATCTTGACCACCACTGCTCTCTTATCTCCACAGCGCTACAGCATTCTCAGCCTTCAGTTGATCAACAGAGGGCACGGTGCCAGATGGCAAGCAATGTTTTAGTGTGCCGTGATAACATGTTGCTCAGGAGCTATATACACTGGGGACTTCTGATGTAACCAGAGTTTTGGCTTCATTCCTTCCTGCAGTGGCACAGAGATCCCATTCAGGTGAGCTGTGAGAGGAGCTCACTGGGAAGGGGTTCATTCTGGGATCATCAAGGTATGTATGAATGGGTAATCTCTATTTTTTGTTTACGGGGGGTCAAAACTGTAGGAAGGGATGCTCTGTGAAGGAAATTTATGAGACTGGCAGTCTTGCAGATTTCCAGCTTTCACTTGGGCGCACAAACGGCATAGATCAAGGCAGCACCACAATTACAGGAATAATAGTCCATGTCCTGCCTCTGAATGGTACCAGGTGGAATTCAGAAAAATAAAGATCGACTTCGAAGACAAAGCTACAGAAGTTGCTAACTTGAACCAAGACGAGGGATGGTAATTCCTTGGCACATCCGAGAGTCTGACCAAGCTCAATAGTCCAAACTTCAGTCTATGGACCATAGATGTGCTTGTGTGCCCAATGGGGAACAAGAATAATCTACCAAAAGTAACCGTTGTCCTGAAGATGGCCCAATATTCATCTTTGTGATCACTGTTGACAGAGGTGGTACACTATAACGGGCCGAAACATATGTCGACTGCTTAAGGGAAAATCTAATGTTTTTTTACCATGTCATGAATGCATATTCTGATTTACTGTTATGCACAAAGTTTTTTAAGTTCTAGTATTCCCGTTAGAACAGATGAATGATGACTAAATGGTTTGATTGTAAATATATTTAGTTTGTAATGTTTTTTAAGGTATTTTTACGATTATTAAAGAGATAGAATTTTTGTATTCAGTTGCATTTCTGTGCAATTTTTCCCAACAAGGCGAAAACCTTACTAACAAAGTGTACAGGTTAACCTTTATCTTCACCCGTGATCTATACAGGACTAAAAGAGAGGGGTAGTCGATCTGGGATCATCAAGGACAGGGGGCTGCAGCCTGTGGCTCTACCGGTGTTTTGGACTATGAATCCCATGATCCCTCACCATTGCCTACATTGGCTAGGTCTGGTGGGTGTTGCGGTCCAAAACATATTTGGGGGCAGGCACTTACACACTTACTAACGCTTTTCGCAAAGAGTTTATTTATTTATTTATTCATTTATAAAGTGCACTAAACCCAGGGGCATCAAGGCGCTGTTACAACCAGTTACATATATGAAAAGCTTTCAGTGGATGCAAAAAGAAGATAGAGAAAGAAAGACAGCACAGGGAAAGACGGAGCATCTTAGCATGAATGGTTATGCGAATAGCCAAGTTTTAAGTGATCTTCTGAAAACCCAGTAGGATTGTTCCGCTCTCACGGATGAAGGGAGGGAGTTCCTCTGTTTAGCTGCAAAGTCTGGTAAGCTGGCACCGGCAGCTTTGGTGCGTTTGAATTTGGGTTGCAGTAGTTTGTTACAGTGGGCTTTTCTGCAGGGTCTGCTCGATTGGGCCGTGGTGATTTTTTGTGCAGGTATATCGGGCCGAGTTGGACAGCCATCTGTGGGTGATGGAGAGCGTTTTAAAGATAATGGGCCTCATTACAACTCTGGCGGTAGCCGTGCCTTTATGAAGGGCACGGCTGCCGCCGAAGTTGCATTTTTTCCGGCACTGGTGAATGGGCAAGAACCGGGTCATGCAGAGCTTGGCGGACCCAGTAATTGCCCATTTGCGGGTGCCGGAATCAAGGGCCTCCCGATCCCCATTCTGCCCCATAGGGCTGAATGGGCATGGGGAGGTCGGATGCGCCGGCACATACAGAGTTGTGCCGGTGCATCCGACGTACTGTGCTCACGGGTGCCATTACACCTGCCAGGAGAAACCTGGCGGGTGAAATGGCACCCGGGAGCAGAGAACATAGTATGGCAGTCCGGGAACTACGGTACCGGCATGCTTACCGGTACCGTAGTTCCCGTACCGCCATGCTTGTAATGAGGCCCAATGTGTTCTTTGATAGGTAGCCAGTGGATATTCTTCCTGGCCTCAAAGATATGTTCACGTCTACGGATATTCAGGGCGGCTTGAACTGTATTGTTTTGGATCACCTGTAATTTTGCAATGTTCTGACCCACGGTGCCAGCAAATAGGGCATTGCAATAGTTCAACCTGGATCATATGATTGCTTGGGCAATTGTGAGACCGCTGTCTTGGGAGAGGAAGGGTCTGGTGGCATCAATCAATTTTGTGGTGTGTGCTGAAGAAGAGTCAATGGCTTCCACGTTTCTTGAGATGAATAGTGTCGAGCCCAGGTGCACACCCAGGATTTTTACTGAAGCAGAGACTGGGATCTGTATGTCGCCAATGCAGACGGAGGTGTATTGGGCATCAAGATTCTTGATGGTGGCAGGTGAACCAACCAGGAGGAGCTCTGTCTTACCATTGTTAAGGAAGAGATGGTGGGTGGTCATCCAGGCCTGTATTGAGGCATACACCCTGTTTAGTGTGCAAGTGTCTTCAATGTAGTTGCCAGTTAGCGATAGGAGGATTTGTGTGTCGTCAGTGTAATTTGTATAGGATAAGCCAATAGAGTCCAGTAGATCAAAGAGGGGTCTGCTGAATATGTTGTAGAGTGTTGGGGGGACACAGGAACCTTGGGGGACTCCGCAGGGTATGAGAGCCTTAGGGGCACTGTGGTTCTGAGCAAAGACCTTCATGGATCTTCCCTCAAGGAAGGAGACCACCCAAAGCGGTGGCTTCAGGTGAGAAACAGGCTGCTGTGGTCGTGTCGGCAGAGGATCTGGTGATCAACAAGGTTGAATTCCGCTGAGAGGTCCAGGAGAAGGAGGAGGGCTGTGTTGACCTGATCTCGAATCTCATCCAGTTGGTTTTTGAGGTCGAGCAGGGCAGTTTCCGTGCCATGGCCGGGTCGGAAGCCAGATTGGCACACCCCTAGTATATGATGAGCTTCTAGAAATAGTTGGATCTGAATATATATGGCTCTAGCCAGAATTCTGAAGAATTAGAATGCTTAAAAGGTGTGTAGACCTGTATTGAGCAGTAGGGCAACTAGAATGGGTGTTTCGGTTGTTTAGATGGTGTTTTGTCATTTATAAGACAGGGATAAATATTCACTTGTTTTGCTGGATGCACGCTGATTTTAAGTCAAAATGAAGGTTGAAGTGAGAGAATCCGTTCATTTTAGAGAATGATACCAACATCAGCGTTCAATGCAACATTGGGTTTATTCCTTGTCATGGATTTCGAGCTAAAGATTGTAATTATTTTGGTATTGTGCCTGTTCAGAAGTTTATTCAGCCTGCCATTCTGTCAGTTTGTCTTTCTAAGTTATGTACATCTAAAATAAATTCTGGTAACTTAGCATAAAAGACCACGAATGATTGACAGTGGAGAATAATGCTGTACTCTGCAAAACAAGCAAGTAATTGAGAAGGATTTGAATCAACACTCAATCTATTTTTATTCATAGTGTTGGATGACTCCCACTTGAAGGGGTGGCAATGCGCTCTATAGGATAGAAGGAAAACAGAGAACAGAGAGACGCTTTAAGGAAAGGTGGTAACAGAGAAAAGGACACATGGGGGAAAAATGGATCCTACAACTGGACCGGCACAGCTGTGCATCGTGAACGGGGCAAGACAGGACACATCTTTTGAACTGGAGTGGAGAAAGTGATTCTCTAAACCCCTGGCGCCGGGTGAAGAACGCTTGCCACAGTGAGCTGTAGCTCCACTGGATTTCTTAGTTTGTGTTCAGATCACATTGAAGTAGGCCCTGTGACATCCCGAACAGCTCCACAGGATGGTTCTTTGGGCTGCCCTCCTCTCATGACAATGTAGGGCTTCTTAGCCATGAATACTAAGCTTACACAGCACTGTTAATACATCTTCAGGATTTCCCCAGAGGCTTCTGGTTGCTAACCCAGCAGGGCCCTTTCTTTCACAAATCCAGACACAAGAGTCAGAACATGTAGTTGTACCGTGGAGTGTGTAGGCTCTTCCATACATCCCTTTCTGGTGGAGAGGGTTGATCTCGTTCATGGGTGAAGGGGGATCAAGATTATAATTCTACAGGCTGGTGTCAAGGTCTTAGTCCTGGCAAAAGGAGATCCATGGGCCTTTAAGTCTATATGTTCTTGTTCTTTTAGCTCGCTGAATGTTTTGGACTTCAGCTCCCATCATCTCTCTACAGAATAGTCATTGGTGAGGATTATGGAAGTCGGAGTCCAAAACATCTGTAGAACTGCAAGTTGCAGATCCACTCCTTTATGTGGTGGATTGGGCTCGAGAAGCCCAAGGGGCCACAACGAAGTAGCCTTGGGGAAGTTGTTCCATTTAAAATTAAACAAAACCTATTCAATTCATTGTATATTCGTACCCAGCGAAGAATGATCACCCAGTCAGGTGGCTGGAAACGCAGACGGAAACTGCCTGTGTCCATCCGTGTTTTCACAGACACCTGCACCCCTTGCCTGGGAGCTGCTGTTTTCTTTTCCCTATTCACTGGGGCTTTCCCAGTCCCCGGCCCCCGTGACAACCCACACCCGCCCCTCCCTGTTGGCCTGGGGTTCTGACTGCCCCGCTCCCTCACCATCCGAGCCAGACCACCAAAGAAATTGAAAAGGGAGTGTTTTTTGTTTTTACGGGCGATGGGCTTGCACAAAACGTGTGGAGACCGTCTTCCATCACGAATAAAAACCTTTTACACTATTCTCACTCTGGAGGGAGTCTCGGGGTGCAAATAGCTATCGTCTCCTTGTTTATTTAATGAATATTTGTATGGCGCCCATACAGCAGAAAGAGTTTCCAGGCGCCAGAGTGTTTCAGGGATCTACAGGGCCAGCAATAGCCCTGAGCACTCGTTGCCAGGCCTGTATGGCCTTGATCGTGGAAGGGGTAACTATATTCAAACAAAAGTAAAAATGAGAGATTTGCTTCCAAAAATCGGGAAGAGTCAGATGCTCCCGACTATAAGCCAATCAAGGAAGGAAAACCTTTGTCAACAGTGCAATGAATAGAGCAACGGATGCTTGACGTGTGTGATACGTGAAATGCGTAGAGCTCCGTCTATATCATATTTGGTTCTGATTAAATAAAATGAATCTTCTATAAACTTTTGTATGTAGAATATACTCTAAGCGTTGACTGTAATCAGTATAAGAGGTGTGCCGGGGGCGCGAGGGTCCTTACCTTTAGGACTCTTCTTTTTCCATGCGTGGTAGCTGAACTTTAAACCATGAAAGATTGGAGACCTGGGCATGCTTCATGTGTGTCAAAGATTATAAGAAAGTCATCATATGGGTTCCATGTGTTAATATCCCCGCAAAAATATTGCGATACAAAAATAGCGCCATATTTTTGCGGCGATATTGAGGCATGGACCCTGCGGGGGACACCCCTGCAACCCCCGCATTATTTTTAAATGTGCGGGGGACACCCCTGCAACCCCCGCTCTCACAAATGATCCCCTCAAAAATATCGCCTATGACGTTCCGGACGACCATATATATACGGCGATATTTTTGGTGGGGATAATATGTAGGGATACCATGATAGGTTGCTTATCCTGGAGGCTTATGGTAAACAAAGACAATTTAGGTTAAGGCATCTTAAAATAAGTGGTCTCTAAATGTGATATTACTTCTGCTGCTGTGTATCCAATTGCAAAACACCAGTGGACATGGAAGGCATAGGTTTGGCAAATATCTGTGTTTGACTTGTTTGCAAGTTTTTGGCACTTCTTCATTGGATGTGATGCACATGTTACATTTTGAAGAAACCCGTTTTCCTGGCTAGCAAATGTGATTGTTTGTTTTGAAGTGTCTCACAATGGATGTCTGTGAGAGAATGCATCATTAAGATGCCATGTTGCAGGAATTCCTGTGAGGGCCTGATCTGCCCCAGGAGTGAAGGCTTGCCGGCGAGGACGTTCAGTTTGGTTTGACTTACCTGCAGGCTGTGATTGAGGGGGGAATGTTGGGGAATCGGGGGTCAGTAGGCAGTTGGCTGCCGAGGTGTTTTTGGATGCGAGCCACGGGATAAGCAGAAGATGCATCTATTTGCATTGACTTAGACCAACACTCCAGGTTGTGAATTCAAGGCATGGCCTAATGTCAATTAAGAGGGCATCAAATGTCCAAAGGTCTGGGGTCCTGAGGAACACCCAGCCTTGTAAGAAGCACTGAAACGTGCCTTTCCTTTACTTGCACAGTAGTTCATGATGAACACTGCCGGCACCCCTGCGCCAGTAAACCTGGTTTCTGCACTATAACTGTTCAGGCCAGAAATGGCGCATCTGGGGAGGCCATATTGGATAATAGGTTTTCCACTTTGCTTTTCCAGAGGGAAAGACATTAAGAACAGGAGACAATGTTCTATTACAAGGTGGATGTGTGAGAGGGATGCTAAGATGTGTTGAGCAAACAATATCTAAATTGGATTTGCCCTCAAGTTCCCTATTAAGCATTGGCAATGGCAACAATTTGGGCATTTGTGCAGGCATGGTAAAGGCACTTGCCAGGCACTGCTGTAGTGGTATTAACTGGCCATTGACGGTAGCAGATACAAAATGTTGTGAGTACCTGGGCTATTAATAGCAGAGCCTGGCAGATGCCTAATACGTATACACAAGTGAAAACTGCTGACTTTGCCAATGTTTGATTTTAACAGGCCTTCAGTGAAGGACACGCATAGGGCTTATAAACCGAGTGGAGACCTGGTTAATACATGTTTTTTATGGCAGTTGTAATACATGTTTATTATAGCAGTTGCGCTTTTACTGCTCCAGTTAAGTCATTAACTCTCAGAAGACTGCGCTCAAAGTGCCCGGCAGTGTTTTTTCAAAGCAAAGTTTGATGATACAGCTTGATAAAGCTATCTCAAAGAAATCTCAGGCGGATGTGTTTGGGGCAGTTAGACAGAGCCAGTAGGTGGGTGATAATGGACATAGAGATTAGCACGGCCATGGGCAGTCAATGGGTATGTAAATAACCAAACAACACCTACAAAAGATTGTAGCCTACAATCTTTGCGTCCCTCCTCATATTCCATTTCTCCATACCTGTACTGTAATGCAATAGTTTCAGCATATAGGTGGTGCTTTAACACCACCTAATAGCCCAAACTAAAACAGTCTAATCTGCCTGGCATCAGCTAACCCTTCTCCGGAAGATAACACTTTTCCTTCCACCCAAGGACTTCAAATCAAAAGTCCATGCCCTGGTAATCTGTCACATTGATGGGAGGAATGCCCTCCTCACTAGCATTCCGGTGACTCATCCGGCTCACCTTAGGGACAATGCACATGTCGTGGAATGACTCATAATGGGAAACAAGAAGTTCAACCACTTTTCTCTCATCCTAAATTAAGCTTCACTGACTTATCATCCTAGCTAGAATCCCCTTTAAGACTGCATGCATTGCCTATAAGTTAACCACCTCTCGCACACCTGTCTACCTAGCTGCACACCTCTGTATCTCAGATGGGTCCCTTTACTCCAGGAGCCAGGCAATCCCTAGGCTTGAGCCGCAACCGGCACACAAGGTAAAAGACAGAAAACGGCCTTCTCTTGCTACGCCCCTGCCTACTGGAACACCATCCTGGAGCAATGTACCGTCCCAGAGCTATCCGGACCGTGCCCATGCTTTTTGCGTTCAGGCAAAGATTCAACGCTTTGCTCTCCAGTCATTGCCTAGGTGCCACCTACAACCCCCATGTCCAGAACATCCTGTGGAACAAATTGCAACCCCCCACTCTTTACCTCCTAGGTTACCCTCATTGGCAGGTACAGCGCTCTGTGGCTTCCTATGCGCTCTATAAAAGCCGCGTGCACATGCAAATACACGTGGTCATTGTAGACATCAAGCAGGTTCTGTGGCTGTGCTGGGAAGAAGAGCCGAATGTCCATACACGGATTAGCTTTAAATTTTACAAAAAAGACACTTGATTCCTGGTGAAGCAGGAAATTCAGATGCATTTTACAACAACCAATGATTCTACCCAATGGCGGCTATTAACATGTGCCGAGATTCCAACTGTGATCACTGCTATGCCATTAACTGGACTCAACAGTGCAGGGGCTTCGGAGCATTGGCCAAAGGAGAAGCCTGCATGCTCTTCTAGGTAAGGTTACCAGATGACTCCATGTCACTGTGAACACCACGTCCAGTCCGGGTCTTCGTTTTTACTTTAGCTTTCATTTAGTCCATTAGTACCCAGCGCGCCGATGCCACGGGAAACAGTGAACGTGGATTGGCTCAATTGCTAGCCATACCACAGTGTAATCCTGTGTACGCATTTGCGTGCATCGCGCGCCGGGTCTGAAAGCCTCCTCACTCGCCTCCCCATTCATTACTACGATCAACTTGGGCCAAAATTGACATAGAACCACCTGGTAACCGTTTCTCATAGATGAGTCCGAAAGTTGGAAGGGTGAGTGGGGCCATTTTGAGTTAATTACCAAAGATCTAACTCGAGATGTCCTCTTAATCACTGATCAGTTTTACCTTTATATGTTCTTCTATGTTCTGTTGTATTATGTTAATTGACATTACGTAACATTTCCTTATGTTATAACCTGCATAAAGAGCCCTCCATGAACTGAATCCTTCGGGGTGGGGGGAGGAGGGGGCCCTTCTTCTGTGGCGGGACCACATTTTTGATCCAAGGAAAGTGGACGATTTCTAAACCCGACCTAGATTGAAATCGTTCAGAAAATCAATATAACGTCAATCCAAGAAATAGCATTGGTGCAAACATGGCGGATTTATTGACAACATAATTGGCAAATAAATTGAGATGTAACCCCTCATAGCAGTGCTGGATCTGCTGTAGGTGGCTTGGGTGTTTTTGCTCTCATAACAAATTGCCAAGTAGACATTAATCTCTGTAATTGCCATCAGTATATTTTTATATGTATACACGAGGCATGATGTGGTTTTATATTTAGCGTGTGCTCATTAAAATATTGATATAGTGTGATAGGTGGCAGTTTTGCACTGTATTGACTTGTGGATGTAAATTTAGCATGCAGCAACATTTTTAATTGGTGGGAACGGCAAACTGCAGCTGTGTTAAATGAGTTGTGAACCGAATTGCACCTTTTCAGTATCTAGAGCAATTCCTTTGGAAGGTAATGCAATCACCTACTCCACAGCACCTATTATCGCTGGTTTATAAGATACTTGAATCAGTACCATTTTTTGACCCAGTGTGTTTGTGTTTCTGTCAGCAATGTTTTGACTGCCTGGTGCCACCGACCCATATTACATTATACTACTGTCCACATAGAGTGGGGTGATATCATCCTCGTAGCACATGCGTCTGCAACTTGTGGCTGTCAAGTTGTTTTGGACTACGACTCCCATGACCACTCACATTTGGCTATGGTAGCTAGGGCTGATGGCAATTGTAGTCCACATCTGCTCAATCGACGAAATATTTGTTTCCACCCTGCGAAAAAAGACTGGCAGAACTAAATTACAAAATAAATCCTGCCCGGCCCATCTAAGTGAGAAAAGGACTGGTTGACCTGCTAGCTAAGATATAGGGAAGCAAAGAGAAGCCACCTGCCCATGCAGTGGGTCTGTTCTGTGCATGCCATGGGGAGGGCGAGGGGCACACTCTGGAAGATATGAGGGACTTCGTAGGGGCTAAAGGCAGGCCTTATACCTTGCTTGTTGATTCGACCTGTTCTGTCAATACGCAACACAGATTTGAGTATTTGTAATGGCGCGGCAAATTTGCAAACTCACTCTGCACTGCTGAGGAGAGCCAAGCGAGCCCTTCGCTAGCCGGACACTTTCTAAAGGGCAGGCAGTCTGCCCAGCAGTAGACATGGTTACCACTCAGTAGGCCTGATTCACAATGCATTTTTTCAATAGGTCCATCCAATTGAAAACGCGTTGCGAATCAGGCCCAGTGTCTCCACCGAGGAGGCCATATGCCGTTTCTATACCATGTCATGGGCCATCATGCGGTTTTGCTATCATGGTGTTTAATCCAAGAGAAAATCTACTTTTTGTGAGAACAGTTTTTCTGTGACTGCAAAACTGTAGATGGATTTAAAGCATGAGAGATTTGTTTTCTATAAAAACGTTGGTGGCTTTGTTTAAAATAGGTTTAAATTAAAGGAGTGGTAAAAATAGCTTCATGAGGATACTGTGCAAAAAAGAGGTAACATACTGACTGATTTCAAGGGCCTATGAAATCATAATGAATTCTCACACAAAAAAAGAACTGGTGTGGTAGCAGGTATTCAAATATGGGAATTGGCTCACGCCGAGGTCAAGAGGTCATTGAGATGTAGTTCACACCTGTAATAAATTGTGTTCTCAAATAGGGGTTCACATTTTAATATTGATGCTGTGCTTTGTTTTTCTCTGTCCTTTATTTATTAAATGTGTTAATTAAAAAAATGAATGAACAACCAACAGTGCCCCCTATAGGACATTAGGGAAAACTTCATTGATAAACAAAGCAATTAGTGATACCCGCACACAACCCTGTCCTTCAAACAGGTTTATTGCTTGTTAGAATGCATACACACTAAACAAACCTCTTAACCCATTAAGTGCTAAGGGTGTGTATTTTCCTCCTGAATTCCCATAGGAAATCATTGTAGGCTCTGCCCACTGCCACATTTTTAAAGAAAGAATGATTTCTAGTGTTTGTCCTGAAGGGATTGGATCATGAGTTTGGTCATTCTTTGGGACTTATTGAATCTCAACAATGATGTTGAATGGTTTTTGTGTTTTACCAAAAACGTTGCTCCAGCGCTCTGATGCCGAGTGGTTGCACAGAGTGTGTTGTATAAACCTACATAAATTGCCCTAGTGATAAAAACATATTCTTTCTTTTCAATTTTGCACCTCAGCAATCTTTGCTCGAGTCTTAGTCCTTTGAGCTCGTGCAACGATGCGTTAAAAGAGGCAATTTTTACCCTACAGCGAATGCACTTGCACCGATGTAAAGTTTCGGTAAAATGGTCCTATATAGCCCCCATTGTCGGTTCTAGCCACTTCTGGCGACAGGACTTCTGATTCAGGTTCAATTGCGAAAATTGAGACGTAGGATTCTACAATGTATCCGGGGCTGTCTTTCCCTCAGCCTTTACATTTTCCCGCTCTTCAAAAGCTCATTGAGGTGGCCCCCAGGTCAATGTCTGAAGGTGTGGGTAAAGAATGCGACTATCGGATAAACGTCTTTGCAGTGGCGCCGGCCCACACAGGGCCATTGATCTCAGAGTTTTGGCCTCTCTTTCTCCATCAGGGTTAGCGTCCGTTACATGGCCAGCACATCCTCTTGAGCTTGACTCCGGTGTATTTAAATATTTTTCAAAGTTGCCATCAAGACTTTGAGCCATAAGTCAAGAAAAGATGGCAGGAGGTCCTCAGTATTCCCCGTCAGCAGAGCAGATCCGTGGCCAGTTGCATTAATTCTGCAAAGCCAGAATATCCTTGTTAATGTATTATGTTCGACAGTTCTAATTCCAGCAGATACACCAGTGGCAATACCTCTCTGAGTGATGTGGGATACAGGCTGGATGGCCTCTTCAAAGCCAGCAGTAAAGAACAAACATTGTCACTGTGTTGGTATTAGGTAAGAACCCTCCTGTTGCTGGCACTGGATATTGCAGCAGTCACTGCACTGTTCTCACTGACGCTTCTGCATATGGTGGGTGGAATTCCACCAACACCGGCTTTGCGGTTTCCAGCTGGTTGCTAGGGAGGTGGTGGCAGGACTGCAGCTTTCCTAATATATTCTGAGGACTGTCGGAGCGGCTAAAGTGGGCACAGATCTTCGGGGACACACTCATCATAACATCTAGTTACAGAAGCTGGCTTATGAAGAGGGTCACCATAAGATGGAAGACACAGGCATATGAGGGCTTGTGCATTGTTTCGCCTATCGTCAGAGCACTACAACATAAACCCATTCTCAGGCCCCACAAAACCCACTTGTAAACCAGGATGAGTGAGCCAATCTAACCGCCTTTATGTTCTCCCCAAGATCAACTCCCCAGTGGGGCCTGCTGACAAGCCCTTCCATACAAAAGGCGGCCTTCTGGCAAAGGCCATTAGGCGGCTGCTGTCCCGGGCTTTGCTCAGGAGAGGTATGGTGAAGGTCTCCCAGTGTCCAGGAAATCTGCACCTTGACCTCTATTCCACATGTCCATTGTTAGGGGGACTTTCTTGCCCTCACAGTGATCCAGAGTTGTTCCCACTGGTTCCATACATTGCTCATAGACGCATGGTATTTAGGCTTGGCAAAGCAGTTCGCACTTGGACTTTCCCAGTGGGGATCAACAAGCCCCCCTGAAACCAGGGAATTCTACAAAGGAGTAGGGGAGCAAATCTATTGCCAACATTACTTCACGATTGTCCTTGAACTATGAGAGCATTTGAGGTCTTTTTTGATATTCTTTGAAACATTCAAGAACATCGATAGTGGGCTGTTGCAATGGAGAGGGAATATGTGGGTTACATGCCGCGGGATCTGCGGACAACGATGGTGTTCCGACAGAGTTTGTGAAAATCTGTGAATCTGCACAATTCTCTTGGGCGATGGTGAAGGAAGATGTGTAAATGTGTCCTTTGCCTGCACTTGCAATGCCGGAGGCTGCCTGCCCCGCCTTCCTTTTGATAAGTATGTAGATGATGCCATCTCCAGTAGGGCCAAAGGGAAGAGGTGCGGAATTGGCTACCCGGCTTCCCTTACAAGACACTTTGTTTCCCATATGGCAGGTGGAAAGATGGGCTTATGGCTTTTCCACCTTAAAATAATCCCACCCTTGATTTATTGGGAAGTCTTGGATGGGCCTTCGTTCTCTTTCTCCTTGGGGACTGCTTGGTCTACTGGATGCTGTGTGTGGGTGCTGTTGTCTGAAGAGCTGGTGCTGTTGATGTGAAGTTCTGCAAGGTTCACTAGCACTTACGTGTTTTCTGTACACTGGAGCCCAAGGAGTGTCTAAAATGGATTCCTGTTTAGTGTGCCAGCACTTGACAAATGCATGGTTCCATCAGTGCATGCATGCACCCTCTTGGCCTCCCTTGCTACCTGTTGTATCATCAGCCTAGAGGTGTCGGAGTCTCAATTTAGTATCTGAGGGTGAGGCAAGGGATCGTCATGTGGGGTTTAGTGCTTATGTTAATTTATATAATTTTGGTTTTGAACTGATACACACCATTTCTGTCTTCTGGTGCACTCCTACATCTGAACTGGTCCTTTATGAGATAACACCCCAGTTGGCACCAAGGAAAAGGCCACATTCCGGTTGCGTTGCCAGCTACCCTTGATATGCACTGCCTGCTACAAAACCTAACAGTGGATTAGAGGACCCTTATTGGCAGTGGGCAAGGTTCATTTGCATAGTGTATGTGGCGATCACCAGCCGGTTTCAGTGCTACAGCTGCCCGCTTAATCACTGGGTGATATGGCACTGCTGATAGTAAGATATTACAGTGGGCAAATGTGCCAGCACTGTCCCTAAAAGTAGCCCCATTTTATTAATATGGTCTTAGCACTATTAACCCTTTTACTGCCTTTTCGAAGGTATATTTCTGTCAAGAAAATGGTCCTGTTTTTGTCTATGAACAGTTATACATCCCAATTGCCATTGGAAATCATTATGCGCCTGACAGTCTAGCTTGTTGGGGTGGTAGGGCAGTGCAGCGGTGAAAGGGTTAATCGGACCCGCTGAGTACTGTGAATACTGTATATCACTCTGCTTCTTTTAATGGTGCATTGAGATTCAGGGGTTTGGGTGATGAATTCCAATACATTGCTTTGCCATTCGATCATGCACCTCATGGTGCCAGCTGGAAGATCCGCTGGGCAGAGATGAGGCATCCTCTGGCTGACCACTTCAGAAGGCTATGGGTGCCCCATCACGCAGGCAACTTGGTCATGGAGGAAAAGCAGCTTCCGAAATCGCCTGCCGGTTGCCACCACCTACCAAAGAAATGCCACGAGAGCAAAATACTTTGCAGGCCCTCCCCGTTGCACACTGACAAATTCCAGGCGTTCGGAATGCATCATGATAAAATAATATATATTTAAAATGAATGTCAACTTGTAGTAACGACTAATGTAGGCTCGGAACAATGCCCACACACTTGCAAGCATCTATTGTCGAGAAGGTAAGTAGCAGGTCGAGTAACCAAATCTTCTTGGTGCTTCCGCGATGTGAACTGAAGAGGGTGGAGAATGGCGCGTTCTTCTCGTCGCTCCTAAGTTGTGGAACTCGCTACCGCTGAATCTTAGACAACATTCTTCTCTGTTGGCCTTCAAGAAGGACCTCAAGAACTGGTTATTCTACTGATCATTTGTGACTAAACTCGACCCGTTGGGATATCCTTCCACTTGTTTATTCGTCTTCCTGTTCGTGGCCTTACGCCTCAGGGCCCATGGTGCGCAATTACAAATGCCTTAAAGTAAAAGTAAAGTTAAAGTAGTGTTTGAGAAAATCGAATTCATGGTTTCCTTTCCCTAGTCGTGTAGATTAATGAAGCCCCGTCTCTCGACATCTGATTCCCGCAGCGTGCATTATGCTTTTCCATCAGCCAGACAGTACGCTTTTTTATATTTTCAGGCAATCCATGTGAAGCTATCAAGTAAGTAAGTAAGTCTACACAATCAAAAGCAGATCTTCGTATGTTATATTAAAAAGCAATTATCCTGCACCCATCACCAGTCTAGTGTTCTTTCTTATGGTACAGAAACGTATCCAAAAAGGTGACAAATTGTGCCCCCTTCCCAGAATGCACCAGACTATAGTAGTCAAACTTTATTTCGGCATCTGCCATAAGCACAAGATAACACACCAAGTACAATATAACATATACAACCAGATAAAACCAATAAAACCAATAAAACCAATTCATATGTGGCAGTTCAATGACAGTGTACATTTCTTTCTTAAGCGCCAAGATGATTGTATCTGCAATACGGCACCATTTTCAGAGCTTAGGAAGAATTTTAAGGCGTCTTTTGTGCCATTTCAATTATACATTTTATACATGGGGACAACCCACTTAAGACGCAAGCTCCTGTACCATGGGCAAAGAAACAGGAAAGGAACACGATCTTCAACAGCACTCCCACAGCACTCCCACTGCGCTCCCACAAACTGTACACATAGTTGAGTCAGCTCTGCCCCAAGCGCTGACAACCTGTGCAAGAGGGAGAATTCCCCAACCCATCTTTCAAAAACAATGTACGAATCTCCTTATCTGGGATACAGGATCGGTATTTGTCGTCACCCAACGATTGTTTCAGCTCAAAATATTTTGTCAGTCAGTGGAAGAAAGGAGGAGCAGAATCCTTGGAAAAGGAGAGGAGGGAGTAGGATACTGACTGACAGACAAATGGAAATAGACAGTGGGGGTCATTACGAGGTAGGAGGTAACCATGCCGCTAATAGTGGCATGGTTACCCCCTTACCGGGTACCGGGTCCGGGTTCCTTGAATGAGGAATTACCAGGCCATTCAAACCTTGGAGGGCCCGGTAATTCCTCATTCAATGAACCTATACCCGGTACAGCCCCATTCCCATTCGAGCCCCCATAGGGGTCAATGGGAATGGGGAGCATGCTAACAACGGGCCCGTTAATAACGGGCCCGTTGTTAGCATGCTGGTCTCCTCGCGTGACCCGCTAAGGACGCCTGGTTTTACCAGGCATCCTTACTGGGTCCCGCGAGGAGACCTCGTAATAGGGCGGTAAGGGGTTGACTGCTCTGGCACATTAACCAGCGCCGTTAACCCCTTAGCGCCAGGGTCAGAATGACCCCCAATATGGTTGGGGGAGAGGAAATATGGCTGTGGTTGTGGGAATGTGAGCTGAGTCATTCCTGGTGAATCAGAGGGCTGATCGGCGAGAGCCGATAGAAGCTGATCATTTTCCAGCACATTGTTGAGTTGTGCTAGTTCGGAAAATGCAATTAAAAAGTAGACTAAAATGCCATAGGCAATATGAAAAAGGTCACAAAGTAAAGTGTACAAAAGACAGGGGTAAAACGTGTATGCAAGGTTGCCCTTATATAGTGCATTCAATAATATCTATTAAAATATAAGATCACCATAGAACCATATTAATACTATCCAGTTTCAATTACCTTCCATAATTCACTGAATGCACATGCATAAGCGCTGTAGCTAAGCAATTTTTGCTGATACGAGCTTGGCTTTCCTTTTCGTTGTGGGTTTCGCTGTCCCTGCGGGCAGAAAGGACTCTAATTAGTCACAGAAACCCATATCCTGTATGCCGAAGCCAGACTGGGTCTGCATTAATGAGGACTGGTGTCTGGTGTTTAGCTTTGCACTGGAAGGTGACCTCCACGCACACAAACAGAGCAGGGGATGGTCTGGGCAAACGAATGTTAATGTGAGCGCCGACTCCATCTGCGCGGCGTAAGGACGGCATTACGGGGCCTATCTCGGTATCGCGTCTAAAGCGTGTAGATAAACTCTGAACCAAACAACCAGATTTCCTCTCTAACAGGTTTATTTAGAGTGCAGGAGTCAACTTCTTTCCACTGATATGACATGCAAAATCAATCCGGGCGGATGAAAAAACTGATTATAGTCTGGGGACGGATACTCTCAGCGTACTCCCGGTCTGCCCGTAATCAGTCCTCGCAATGTGAACGTTGCCCTGTCGTTTATCTGCATTGGCGGACTCGAAGAGATTATCTTATTTGCAGCGCGGCTCTGCTGGAGAGAAGAAGAAATTTCTGCCTTGACATTAATAAAATGGATCTCCAGAGCAGGGAGAAAAATTACAAAAGGAGAACCAATGACAACCCAAAATTGAAAAGCAATTTGGTGAGCATATGTATTAGCTCTGCTAGCTCTAACGCTGGTTAGTTAAATAGAATTGCAATTTAGATTGCGCGGTAAGGGGGCCTTTTAAATACATTATTGTGCTCAGTGGACGTATGCATAGGTGTTTTTTTTATAAATCACTTTTTAATCCTAAATTCACTTCACACTAAAGACAATTCGTGCAGATAAAAAAAAGGATGCCATAAACGACGTGAATAAATAGGACAAAAATCGATTCCGTAAGATTCCCCTACTGCGAGTCATTAATTCAGTGCGGTGATTGTCACCTAAACCCGGATTTCAGAGATGATATTGTAATATGGTAACTCATTTAAGCAAAAAACAATTGATTTTCTCTCGTCTTTCAGAGAATACCCTTTGGAAAACGAGTATAAAAAAAATGGAACCTGTCTGAAAATGTTCATGAACCATAGTAGAGACTATACAGGACCCTCACCTTAATGACTCATTTAAATTTGGAAATTGAATGAATCTTTAAATCCAATGTATCATGAAAGGAAGAGCGGTTGAATGTCTAGGGATAATGATTAAATAAAATAATAGTCATGGTTGGATGACTATGGTTCTGTCATGGTTATATCTTGGTTGCATGGTTGCGTCTCATAATCCATCCCTGGTTATGAATCCGGTCTTTATATTTGTCAATTGAACTCATCATGGTTGTAACATCACCTGGACGCACAGGAGTATGAGGAATTACTGTATCAACTATGATATATATTTCTTTGGGAAAGGTGGGCAGTAGAAGAATTAAATATCCCCTGTTTTCACACGTATCATTCGCTGGAGCACAAACACCTACAAGAGAGCAAGCAAAGGGTGGCTTACTTGATTCACTAGATGCTGAATAGGAATGTTGGGTGAATCCGTTAGCATTACTGCACTAGAGAGGTACTAGAGAGTGCCATTTGGAAATAGTCTCTTTTATATCACCCAAAACATTAATTTCACTCATATATGCCACAACTAAATTTCTGTCAGGAGTATGGCTTACCAGAAGTTTGTGAGAAGACATGATAGAGTATCCAGTTCCATGTTTGTGCCGCAGACGGGAATCCAGGAGGTAAGCCACATCACCCAGCAGCAAGTGCAACAGCCGGCCTGACCCCCGGAGTGATCTGTAAGAAAAAGGGGAAAAACCCACTACGGTTAAAAAAAAAAAACCTTAAACAGATTGTAGATGCTGAGTTCTTAAATCCTAGTCTTGCAAATGTGGTAATCCGTAGGAGTAGTAGAGCAGCAATCTATAACAGAAGATAAAGGAGAAGAACGTAGCAGGAACAGCAGCAAAACAATGTCCAACGGAGAATGGAAGAAGGCAGGGTACGTTCCGGTGGTAAAGAGCAAGATCCAGAATTAGCAGGGAAGGATGCAGGTAAAAGTGAATGACAGCAAAACAAAAAGACAGAAAAACACTTGCAATCAAGTTGGAAACCAGATGGGGTCAGTAAGGAATTGCAAGGATAAAAGGGATGAACACTCGGAAAAGAGGAAGTGCTGAGGCAAGGTACCAACACCTTAGCGTTGAGACGCAAGGCTACTCAGTCCGCGCTTACCTTTAAAGAAACACTGCTCGAACTGCACAGTGCCTGCACCCTGTCGATGACACAGGATTCCTGTGTCTTGAGGCAAGCCAGGGAGCGAGAAACATACGGCACGTTCCGGGCACCATATTGGATGAGGTGACAAAAGCTTTGTATAAGGAACGGTAGATGGGTGATTTCTCCATTTGTGCTCGAAGGACGATCTTAAACCAGGGGAACAAGGGAGCAAATAAACAATGAAAATAACAATGAATAAATAAAAATGTTACAGCGGTCCTACTGGGCCATGTGACATTCAGAGCATGCAAGTGCAGTGAAAAGAAAAGAAAATAGGGGGGATGGGGAAGTAAGTGCTATTAGGGTCCCATAGTGGAGGAAGTGCCAGAGGTTCCCGTTGGGGAGGCAACAGGTAAGTGCGTGGGGCGGAGACCTCCCAGGCGAAGAGGGAGGTCGACCGCCAGGGGCGGTGCTAGGGGGGGGCTAAGGGGGCTATAGCCCCTGATCTTTTGGTTGTAGCCCTGGATAGAATCTCAGGAGCTACAGCCAAAAGACTAGCTAGCCCCCAGTCCCAACAGTACCGACATCAGCTTAGCCCCGGGTCTTTTCCAGACCTAGCAACTCCCCTGTCGACCGCCCAACAGGTAAGTGCAGTGTGGAGGCAAACCACCCAACAGGTGGGTTTGGGCCTAGTGGGCAGTGCAGAGGGGGGACGCCGAGGACGAATAGGCAGAAGGGCAGGACTCTATTGGACTGTTGAGGGACCAGGCCGCCAATCTCAGCAACAGAGGGGATGGTTAGCACAGGAGACGGAAGGAGGAGGAGAAGAGAAAGGTCTTGAGTTGTTGGTGGAACTTGAGGGTGTCCGGTTCAATTCTGAGAGGCAGAGGGAGACTGTTCCAAAGTAGGGAACAAGCTGAGGAGAGCGATCTGCCCCCAGCTCTCTGCTTGGAGCAACGTTTGATCAGCAGAGAGTTGGAGCCAGAAGATTGAAGGGATCTGGAAGGAGAGTATTTAGTAAGAGACCGTTGCAGGTAGCACAGTCCCAGGCCCCAGACAGCTTTGTGGGTGATGCAAAGGGTCTTAAATTTGATCCTTGCAGCAACCAGGAGCCAGTGGAGAGATTTTAGAGCTGGAGAGCTACGGTGCCAGGGCTTGAGGCCAAAGATAAGTCTTGCAGCCCTATTGTGGATTAGTTGAGGAGGATTAGTGACCAGATAGTCACTCTTGAATTAGTGAAGAATATCTATTGAGTGTTGATTTTAAATTTGTTCAATGCCCAGGTAGTGGGCATATGTTGGAATTCATGTAATTAAATAAATATTGTATTTTTTAATATGTTTTTTTTAATATGTTTTTTTGAATATGTTATGAAAATGTGTTTTTCCGAAGGTACAAACTGTTAAAAAATGTGTTGAATGGACTCGCTCCGTTAAGAGTGCAGGTGGGTTACCTATTGGTCACAACAGGTTTTTCTGTGCAAACATAGGTGACAACTTTTGATTTTCACTGTAGAGGTGGTGAGGGGGACAGAAATTACCACACCCTAGATGCAAGCAAGGAAACAAACGAATCAAAGGAGCCCTACCCTTACCCAATCAAAACAGTGCATTTTACAGCACATTTTTCTTAAGGAAATGGGGGAAAAACAATAATGTATAGGCAGCACTGACATATTACATCTCAGCAACAGTTATTCAACCTGCTACACTGCCTTTGTAGCTTTATGGTTTGCACTAAACATTCAACTAACTCAGGTGTGCATTACACACAGTTAGGGCTGCTTTATAATGGCGCAACCCCATAGGAAAACGATTAGTGACTTAGGTCTTAAATGTTGTATGACTTAAAAGCCAATACCCTTTTATCTCCAGCAACATTGACACTGCACACAGATCACTTACGGGCAGAAAGTGAAAATTGATAAACATCTCTACGGGGACTTAGAGAGGTTCCTGTCCCCAATGATAAAAAGCTAAGGGGTAATTTCCTCCTTTGCCCCAATCTATTGGGCACCTATGGATGGAAGGAGACATTGATTGTAGCCTCCCTCCTTAGTCAGACCTCTATCACTCTCCTGAGATCATAAACCACAAGTAATGGGGAAACACAGAGCTCTTCACAGTCGATGGAGAGACCTATTCACCTGGGCAGACACGTAAACACATGTTTACCTCGCCGAGACCCCATTTACTCAATTCCACTATCATTGGACACAGGTGGAAATTGAACCATCAATTCTAGACCTTGGTCAAGCTGGTTTGGTACCAGATGGACTGCATTCTCCTTCCTTACATAGTCAATCAGGACGTAGCTGTAATTAAACAGTAAACTCTGATGGGCGGGGGCTTCACCGGACCAGATATTGCCAGGCCAGTTAGAAGCCTGAGCGAAGCGGGGGCTTTAACGATAGACCGGGCATTACCTGTCCCAGTAAAGGCCCCACCCATGTGCGTTTATTGCTATTAGCATCCTGCCATGTTTACCGGGCTGCTAATAGCTATTTTATTTTCGGTTTGGAAATGATAAAGTTGCCATTTCTAAACTTTCAAAAAAGCTAACACTAATATGGGCAGCATGGGTTAGGGAGAAGGGAGCTTCCCCCTTTCCATGGTGGCCATTTCCACAAGGGAGATGTGCCGGGAACACTGAGTTCCATGCGGCCTACTTAGACCTAACCATTCCCTCTTTGCCTCTCACCACATCCCTGCCTAATCTTCTAACCACTGATCCAAGTCTGGAAACTCCAGATGTGCGTACAATGCAGTTTACTCTGAAAAAGCCTTGGCACTGGGAGGCTGCAGATGTGGTAATGGACACAGTGTAGATGCTGAAGGCATTGTATTAAGATTTGGATGAAATAGAACTGTGACTCTATGCCACATGTGTGTGTCCAGTTGATCATCTCTCGCTATGAAGGAGCATTTCGAGGATATAGAACAGCTACTGGCTTCATTCACCTCCACATTATATCCTTATACAAGCTCTGCTTAAATATTGTTAACACCAAACATGCTGGCACCAGGATATTGGCGCCTCTGGACTCGCCTGAGTAAAGCCTATAGTTTAGAAACCTTTGTTGATGAATCCATCATTCTGGGATCTCAGATGGAGAGCATCGTTGCTACAGACTTTCCTTTGACTCATGAATTTAGATAATCCACTATCTCCTGTGACACTATGCTCTATGGACCATCATTCTGGGATCTCCGATGGAGAGCATTGTTGCAACTAACTTTCCTTTGACTCGTGTTTTTAGATAATACAATATCTCCTGTGACACTATGCTCTATGTACCATCATTGTGGGATCTTAGATGGAGAGCATTGTTTCTACAGACTTTCCTTTGACTTCTGAATTTGAATACTCCAATATCTCCTATGACACTGTGCTCTATGGACCATCATTCTGGGATCTCAGATGGAGAGCATAGTTGCTACAGACTTTCCTTTGACTTGTACATTTGGATAATCACTATCTTGTGGTCTATAGACCATCATTCTCGGCTCTCAGATGGAGAGCTTTGTTGCTACAGACTTTCCTTTGACTCGTAAATTTGGATAATCTGCTATATCCTGTGATACTATGATCTATGGACCATCATTCTGGGATCTCAGATGGAGAGCATAGTTGCTACAGACCTTCCTTTGACTCGTGAATTTGGATAATCCACTATCTTGTGGTCTATAGACCATCATTCTGGGATCTCAGATGGAGAGCATCGTTGCCACAGACTTTCCTTTGACTCGTAAATTTGGATAATCTGCTATATCCTGTGATACTATGATCTATGGACCATCATTCTGGGATCTCAGATGGAGAGCATAGTTGCTACAGACTTTCCTTTGACTCGTGAATTTGGATAATCCACTATCTTGTGGTCTATAGACCATCATTCTGGGATCTCAGATGGAGAGCATCGTTGCTACAGACTTTCCTTTGACTCGTGAATTTGGATAATCCAAGATCTCCTGTGACACTATGCTCAATGGACCAGCCTTCTGGGATCTCAGATGGAGAGCATCGTTGCTACAGACTTTCCTTTGAGTCGTGAATTTGGATAATCCAAGATCTCCTGTGACACTATGCTCTATGGACCATCATTCGAATATGTATGCAGGCATAAATGAAAGTGGAAATTGGGCTTGCGCTGTGTGGATCTTGTACAGAACACCTCAATCCAAGGGGGAAGATGTGTAGTATTTCTACGAACTTGGGCTCCTGGCTCCGGAAAAATCCATATCTGCTGCTCACAGCTGGAGCAATGCACCTCGCCTCCAACTAAATAAAGGGTTTAGCAATCCGTCCACACGGAAACTCTACAGAAGAGCACAATAGTCAAGTGACCCGGGTACCCTCTGGAGTCTGTGTTCATGAAGTGGCAACTTCTAGTGATGCCTAACTTTGGAAGAAGCTCATAGTGCTTAAGAAACCTGTCATTGTGTGTGCCCATCGGGTCACAAAGAGGATCAAGGATGACTTGCTTGTCAGCAAACCTTTGAAAGCTGGATCTGACTTCAGCCACCTGCTGAACTCATGACAATTTCCTCTCCACTTCACTGTGTCTGAGTCCGACACTTTGATAATAAGATCAAATATCTCCTTAGAAAAGCTTAACTAATAAGTATATAAATTAGTCTACCTGGAAAAATACCTTCCTATTTGAGGTCAAATTGTTTCGGAAGGAAGCTCAAAGACCTACTTTCCTTACGCTTCCCAGGTGTTGACTTGTGGGATTTTATCAGCAATGATGCATTCCTCTTTCTATCATTTGGAAGTCGCTGAAGCTTTTTGCACTGCACTCGATCTCCAATAGTGTAATACCACCAGACACTCTACGTGGATTGGGGAGAGAATGCGCTGCACTCTGTAACACAAAATGTGCATGCGGTTTTTGAGTGTTCAAATGGAAATGCAGGAATCCTATTGCATGAGCGCCGGCTTGTATGACCACAGCATGCAAAGGGCAAAGAGGTGTTGGGGAATGTGCGCAATCCCACCTGCCCCCCCCCATGGAGGTGATGAACATGCGGTCGACACCCTAAGGATGTTCTTGGAAGGGAGAATTGAGGGTCCTAAAGCATTTCTAGGGACTTCTAGGGACCTCCCACGGCACGGAAGGTGCAGTCAGGAATTGCACTGCCAACCTTCCCTGGGTTTGCGGCCCCTTTCAGAAGTAAAGTCAGGGGAGCATACAAGCAATGTTATGACCTGCGCTGAAACATCTGGCCGCGGGCACTCTGTGCCCCTTACAGCGTGCTGGGGCCCTTCAGACTCCCCCTCTCATGTGTTACGGCTGCCACCACACACAGACTCAGGGTTCCCCCTCATTTTTGTTCTTAATACCTCCCGGGTGTAAGGCTCGAGTGGGAACTAACGTACTACGAAAAAAGACGGTGCAGCGTTGTACCCGAAATATTGGTCAGATGGCCACACAGAAAAGGAGCTGCGGGTTTACCACTGCCCTGGTAGTGTCTGCTGCATATTCCGCTGTCCTGAGCCCATGCACAGAAACCCGCACTTTTGTTGTTAATATGGCGGGAAGCCATTGGGTGTCCCCCCATTGGTTGCGAAGGATCCCTGCTGCGCGGTGCCGCACAAAGGGAGAGGAAGAACCTGGAGCCGTTTTGAACAGTAAGATTGATGTTTTTTCCCCCCCCTGTTCTATGGAGGAAGGCAAAGGAGCCAACAGGGCTTCAATTGTAGCGATTTCTTTGACTGCCGGGACAAAGGAGAATGCACTGCATGCTATGTGGATGTTGCCATGCCTACCAGGCTGCGCGCGCTAGGGGACAGGGCCGCCATTAGACGGAGCCCGATGTTTATCACGTACAGTATCTAACACTTTGTCACATATGGAGCCTGCTTGATTTCAGTCCTCCTCGACCTCTCGTCCTCTGGGCCACCGAATTTTAGGCGTGATAAAGGCGTGGTTTGTCCGCTCCTTAAAAACGATTCCCTCTGCCTGCCTTTCAGACGTTGCACCGCGCGCTCGTATTTTCCCTCTCTCTGACAGCGGGGCTGCTTGATGAATGGCAGGTGGTAGGCAGCGCATTAGCTCTCATTCCAGTTTTCATATCTGAAGACCCCCCGTGGTACATTTTAATGAGAGACACTCTTCTGAGCAATTCGCCGGAATATGGAAATCGTTCTCGAGTTTGTGTGACTTGGTGAAAGCAGAGAAAGTAGGCCAGCTGGGTCTGCAGCACAGTTTAATTCACATCAAAGTCAACTGCGCTATTCTCTATTACTCATATTAGAAAATGTCTCAGCAGCCGAGGTTCGTGTGTGCCATTCTGCGCTCAATTTTCTTCACACTGTTTTTAAATGTGGAGCGGGTTTGTGCCAGAGATGGCATGTCTGCATACATCAGAAGCAATCTTTATGAGGCCCCCCAAAAAATGATCTAATGTTAGGTCGACTTGGTGTTTGTGGCGGACTTACCCCCAGGGGTGCCCAGGTGTACATAGTAAAATGATTTGGCCAGGATCACACTGGTATATGATTAGGTGGAGACGCTGGGATTACATATCAGATGTCCTTATGCTACAATCAGTGATTTAAGCAGTCGTGCCACATTCCATGGTACTAGGTGATAATGGCCCTTGGCAGAAGTTAAAGGCCCGAACAAAATGAGGGCATTTCACAAGGTCCTTGGGATGCTACAACCTAGTAATGGCCTGAGAAGGGAGGTGCTATTGCTTAGATGGAATGTTCTGTTTAAAACTAGGAGCGAGACATCAGAAAGATTGGAATGTTGGGACAAAGGACTTATACGAGCCATTCGCACCCAGGGATGGGTGTTCAGGCTGGAACAGCGGGCAAGAATACCCAAGTGTACCACCTGCTTGCAGCCACCCGAGGCCCTTCCCAGGGTTGCTCCAGCTTTTTTTTTTATGTGGGGAGGCAACAAGGAGCCCACTCTCCCAACCCCCAAAACATACCCTTTCCCGACCCGCTCCTCGTCCACCCACTGTCCCTCCACTTACCTGCTGGACCGACGCTCCTCCAGCCCGTGGCCGCCACCATTAAAATGGATGCCATCTTTTTTTTTTCCCTCTGGAGATTGGGTATGCGCAGTCGCGCAGAGCCCATCTGCCAAAAATAAAAACGATTGGCACCCCCGGGGTAACCAGGGGAAACAAAGGGGTGCGACTAGCAATCACATCTCAGCTGGGGTTTTACAGACCGGTAACAGCCAGCAGCCCTCACTGAGTAATTCCCACCTAGTTATTACGTCAGAAGGGCGGCTCTATTGCTATTGTAACCCTCCACCCCAATAAAGGTGGAATGTTCTGTGTATAACTAGAAGCAAGACAGGAGAAGTAGTGGAATGTTTGGGCAAAGGACATATACGAGCCATTAGTACTCGGCGAGAGACAATCAGAATGCAACAAGCATTCTGATTGGCTCTCGCCGGGTCATTACCCGGCTGAGAATCCTTTGATTCTCGGCCGGGATTCCAGCCGCCTTGTCCTCGGCAGGGGCGTGGCAGCCCCTCAGCCAATGAGGAGGCTCGAAGCGGGACCATCCACGGTAATGCCCATGGGGCTTCGTTAAGC
The DNA here is from genome assembly GCF_040938575.1 of Ambystoma mexicanum. Classification (NCBI taxonomy): domain Eukaryota; kingdom Metazoa; phylum Chordata; class Amphibia; order Caudata; family Ambystomatidae; genus Ambystoma; species Ambystoma mexicanum. Next base: position 116,741,370 of record NC_090933.1, read on the forward strand.
TACGGCCCGGGGGCATTACCTGGGGCGGTATTGGCCCACCGCCTCGGGTCTTATTGCCACGTTATTGTGCTCTACCAGTTCATTGTCTGCAATGGAATCGCCAACATTCCAATCTTCTAATTAGCCAATAAACAATGTCTTCCCAAACTAATCTGCCATCTCAAAGTGACATTCAACAGTCTTGAAAGGATCCACGATTGATTACCCTGAGCCATTGAAACCACATCCAGGTAACTCACAGATGAGCAAACTCACACCGAGGCCCAAAGCCCGACGCTGTGTGCCACTCCACAAAATCATACCTGATCAAACACCGACCAGAGCAGTTATTGAAGACACCGAGGGCCTGATTCATGGAAGCGTTTTATAATGGCGCAATCCCATAGGAACATTTTCTGTGAATCAGGGCCTGAGTCTGATCACCCTGGGCCACCGATACCACACCCAGGAAACACAAATGAGCAAACTCACACCAGCAATGGAGGGCTCAATGCCTCACCACTGAGTGCCATGGAAAGGGCTGATAAGTAATACACAGATGAATTCAATCACGCCCACACTGATAGCCAGGAGTCATGGAAGCCGCAGTACCCCTCCACTGAAGCCCCACTGAAACTAATCCCCAATAACACGCAAATAAACTACTTACACCGACGCTGACTCACTCCAACACAGACCCCCCTGTAACTCACCCAGCGTCCAAAGCCTGACCATCCTGTGCCAAGTATCCAAACTCAATCTCCACTCTAAGGGTTGTGAAAAAAGCAACACTACCTCCCCTAGGAACCTGCCAACGCAAACCAAAAGATCGGTGTCTCGCCCACAGAGACCGCCGGCAGTGCCCGGAGGCCGTGACAACGGCAAACGTTGCGTTCGATACACACATTCTGGATTTTGCTGGCTTGGAATTTCCCCTGGTTTATTCAGAGCACGCAAGTTATCAGATTGAAAATGTAATTACATTCAGTGCTGTTTCATTTCATTTGACTATCTCGGTTATTCAAAGGATTATACAATGCAACAATCACCTTTTTCCCCACAGCCTCCCAATTTGCCAGCTGCTCAACACCACCCACATTTTTGCCCGCCTCCCAAAGGTCACTCCTTAAGCACAGCTCGCCCATTGGCTGCGGGCATGCATCAACAATGCTACTCGCCACATTGGAGCCGCCATTTGGTCTATATTTGGGGGATCCTTCCAACGCTGTCTCTCCCTTACCTCTACTCTCCTGCACCCAACACCTAAGACTTCTGGCAGTGAAGCGTTGACTAGGCGGTTAGTACCCACAGCTCCCCGCAGTCCTCACCACCGACACCCTTTCCACTCGACGCTGCTGATCTTTGCAGGCTGCGCGCGTCATGTGCACCCCGCTCTGCCAACGCGCCACTGTTCTGTTGAGCGGCACTCCTGCAGGGCCGATAATCTGGGGGACATGGGACACGCATTGAGATAACCTAACATGGATACTAGAGTTTGTATCAATCACATGGTGACGGGTGAGATAATATCCCTGGTTTTAGCAGTAATTAGATTTTTCGAAAAATTATTTAAGGACTTTGATAAACTGTAATGTTATAATGTTGTTATATGATGATTTTAGGAAATGAATTAGATGTTATAAAAAGCCTGTGTTGAATTGATGCCGAATCAGCATGATGTTTATGCACTGTCATTATGATGGTGACAGGTTTTACATTTTAAACAAGTGCCAAATTAAACAAAATAAAAAAAAATCGTGCACATGTCAAACTTATTCCACTATAGCTCTTATGATTGGGCCTTTACGCCCGCTGTCTGCAATGTCAGATCACTGATTTGTGTGGAGTTTCTGATAACCTGTGTTGCACCGGCGGCACTCTCTGCCCACAACACTGCCTCACTTTTGACTGAGGGGGTCTTTTTAAATCTGATGAAGTGGCACAGCATGGCATAAAACAGGCCTGAAGCCCTTTACCTCTTCCTATTTCGCGCCAGGGGATTTTAACAACATTGTACCCGTCTGTCTTGGACTTTCCACTCCGTCTGCAAAACCTCTGCGTTTCACACCGGCAAGGGATTTTCATGCTAGCGTGAAACCAATGGATTCCCATGAAATGCCCCTGCAGTTCGCACCTGCTAAAAGCAGACGTATTCCACAGGAATGCATGGTACATTCTGTCCCCATAGTGTCATTTGCAGAAAGCATTCATTCTAATTACAAAACAGAGAGTAAAATACAAGAAAAATGCGTTCCGACCTGTTTGTACTGTTCCCTTTTCCACACTGTTTTGTGACGGTGGACAAGCGCATGCTGGGGGGCCAACGGCCCGCACGTGCTAACTGTGGTGCTCACCTGAATCCATTTACCACTTTTTAACAGATGTGCCTCAATACGCCGGGTTCTCTTTTCGTTTGCAAATATAGGAAGGGACCGTTATAAACCTTTTAGAAGTATCATTTTTTATTTCTAGTCATGAAATCAATATTGTTAGCGCACCTCCTGTGGGCTGAAATGCTGCCCGTGCAACAGGCAAAAAAGACCCCCAGGCTATTTATTTATTTATTTAAATCATGGCGTCCACAGAAATCAATTCACAGCAGAATGATGAGATCCGTTTTAATATCACCCTGCCATATCATGTCCTGCCACGGGGCGGCGCTCTAGATCTGCTGCGACTGCAAGTTCTCTTGAACATGGCGCTGGGCAGTTTCCTCCCGGATCTAACAGTTTCACTGAGGCGCTCAAGATGGATGAACGGCGGGCCCGGTTCCATGCTGAGCTCTACACTGGCACCAGGCTTATTTCTGTTCCATCCTTGCCCGCAATAGCACCATTTTGTCAGAGAAATAATGTGCTCTCTCGCCAGGAGTGCAAGAGGCGTGCGTGTCATTATAGTCACTGGTAGTACTCAGTAGGATCGATACGTGTGAAATGGATTGTAGAAGATAATTGACACAAAATGTTTTCCGAATGATTCCAAGGGTGCTGTTTGGTACTGGTCCTGGGGTTCCCGAGATGGCTCTCGGGGCATTGGGCTGTGAAACTTGCAGTGAACTACCATTTCTCAATGCTGCCTGTTTTACGTCACTGCCTGATGACGGGATTAGCTGCCCTTAAATTCGTGAAACGTGGAGGCAACCATTGTGGAGGACTTATTTCATGCAGTAACCCACCTCCCCTCGCCCAAAAGTAGTTCAGTGAGTCTCCATAATGCGGAGTAACGCAACCCCTAAAATAGGGGGAGAGTTACCGTTACACGGTATGGGGGTAACAAGTCAGTTTGCTAATGCTACAAATCTTGAAATCTTGCCCTTATTTACACATTGTGAGTTTCTCAGTCAAGCCCAATGTGAGTAGAATTGCACGGACTCAAATGTACTTCCTGAAATAATCAAACACGCGGGGGCGATGGGGCGCGCCTGCGTTTAAGATGTAGTTGGGGCAGACAACTGTGCGTTGGTTTTTCACAACTCTCAGTTATAAAAATTGAAAAACTGAAATAAATGTTCTGTGTTGTCTTTTTCCTCAAATCATAATGGTTTGAGCTGCCTCCAGCCCCTGTAGTACCCAGAAAGGGCCACAGGCAACCCAACTCACTTAAGGAAAGCCCGGAGGTGGGCAAGGTAGGGAAGGGTTTCTCTTCATTTTTTATAGCATGGTCGAAATGGTTAATTTGAAGCTCACCTTTTGAAATATATTGGCCATAGGTGAAAGGTTTCAGAGGTGTTGACAAGGAGTCCACTCATTCGCTTGCTACTTTGGGGGAAGGAGTCTCTGTCGAAAGCCTACGTCGGCGGTAGGAGGGACTTGCAATTTCAAATGATGTACCTTCCCTTACAGCCCGTGGGGCACAGACGCAGGAATGGGGAGTAACAGCGACTGCTTTCAGCCAGAGGCGTTGCTACAGCGGTGCTGGGGGTGGGGGGGGGGGGGGGGCAGAAAGGGGTGGAGCCCCTGGTCTTTCGGTAGTAGCACTGTATAGAAGATCAGGGGCGACAGCAAAAGGCTAGCTAGCCCCGAGACCCGACAGTCCTGACAATAGCGTAGCTCTGGATCTTTTCCAAACCTAGCAACACCCCTGCTTTCAGCGACAGGATCCGTTATGCCTGTCCCTGGAGCGATGCAACAGTAGAGGCAGTCCATCTGTGGAGGTGGAAACGAAGGCTCCTCTCACTATGACACTCGCAACAAAAAAAACACCTTTCGCAAGATGCATTTACTTTTTTATTTATTTGTTTTGTTAAGCAACTGTAGGTCAACTCATGGCCACTTCAGGGTGCTGGGCTTCGGGTGAGCATGACCTGCACAGGTTGCGAGCACATATACTAAAAACGTCTGAAACCTGTGGGCTCAGTTCAGAAGACAGGGTCTATTTCTGTCATTAGCCGTGGACAAGGGACCTGGTCCCTTTATATAGGAGAGGGGGTGTGCCATGTTCTTGTTTTCTTATGTTATGTAAAATGTTCTTTTACCACGTACTGTTGCCACCTGCGTGGTCTCTTGGCACTCTGGCTGATCTGTAATGCAAGGAGGGTGACAGGGATTTTTAGTAGGACTGAGTGGGAAAAGACAACAAGAGAGCTGTGATGTGCTGTTGGTAGCTTCAGTTCAGAGAAACCGGTCACTGGGCGTAGGAGTTTTTTTCCGTTGGTAGTCTCCATCTGGTGTTGGGTGAGATTATGGCTGGTTTCTTCCGCTGCCGTGGTGTTTTGTCATCTTGAAGGCCTCATTAAATAGTGTGGTCTTCTAGGCTTTCTTGAAAGATGCCTGGTTTGGACGAATCCTAAATTTTGGGTGTCGAGTGATCCAGAAATGAGAACCATGGACAATCATAGATTTGACTCTGTGTTTTTTACGATTAAAGTTAGCTAGAATAATGAGCTGGGCATTGCATGATCCAATCTTGCCGTTGGTAGCAAAATGAGGGTGGGCTGTCCTGACCCGCCTGACAACAGGGAATGAGCCCTCTGTTGTGGTGCGGGCCGGCCGCCCAGCAGCACCATAGAAATGCCATATCACATCATATCATATCATTCCCAGAAATGGGTTTTAGGCAAACTCCATGGCCAGCAGAAACTTCACTGGTTACGTCAAATGGTGCTCTGGGGAGTCAGGGGAAGCATCACATTGGTGCCAATGTTCCTATCCCATCAGATTCATGTGTCAAAAAATGGACAAAATCCTGGTTCGAGTGAGTGTGGCTATCTTCTATTTTGTAGCGTGTGCATTTTTACATCACAGAGTGTCATATTTTTACATAGGCTATGACTGTTATTTTTGCCAGAAACTATACCATCACTATTTCACAGGGTGTGCCCACCTTTTATGCCAAAAAGTGTGCCATGCTAATCATAAGGGGTATTAACAAGGGGCATGTATGCGCTTCATGGACTAGATAGGGCACGCCTCTTCCGTCTGTCCGCTATCCCTAGATAAGCAGCACATCACTACAACCTAGGGTGTAAACCCCTCAGGAGGGCTTAGCTAGTTTGGTTGGAGGGCAATATAGGTTGTATACATCGACAACATTAAAATGAAAGTAAACAAAGTCATAGACCTGGATGGTTTATAGTCGGCCAGTTGGTGAAGGGATGCATGGGGCCAGTTGGATGCATGGGGTCATGGCAAGGGGACGTTAGGTGTAAGCGTAGCATCTGAATTGTGACTGCATTCGGGTGATTCAAGTTTGGCCGAACCTTCGAGAGATGCGGGTAACAGACTTGGGTTATTCCTATGACAATTCATGCTTATGAAATGTTGCTTTAAACATTGTTTTGAAGGGGGTCAGACCTTGTCCTGCCAACACATGTTACAAGCAAACAAAATATAAAGCTCATGAAACAGGTCAAAAGTTGACTGAAGGCTTGAACCAGGCTGAAACAGCAACGATCCACAAAGACATTGGGCCTCATTCCGAGTAGGGCGGTAAGGGTTAACGGTCACCGGTAACAAGACAAACCCTTACCGCCCTACTACTAGTTCCCTTTGCAGGTCTTAAGGACGGGACCCGCAAAGGGACTTTAGTGCTAATAACGGTACCGTAATTTACGGTACCGTTATTAGCGCCTTCCCCATTCCCATTGAGCCCTATGGGGGCTCAAATGGGAATGTGGAAGGGTACTGGTGAATGGGGAATTACCGGTCCCTCCAACCTTGGAATGGACCAGTAATTACTCCATTCACCAGGGCGGAGTCGGAACGATTTTGGAGGCAGCCATGCCGCAAATAGCGGTGTGGTTACCTCCAAAGTCGGAATGAGGCCCATTGCCTTTTCACTAGGAATCATCCATGTGGTCAAGTCTGACATGTTTGTGATTGGAACATTGGGATATGCTTAGCAAATACCATCAGTTTTAAGCGCTTGCCGAAAAATGCTTCTACCTGGAATGTGAAAGTTGAATAGGCCATTTTAACTAACAAGCCACAAGGTCACACATTAGCCATACAGGGAGTTCGTGTTGTGTTCAGAACCACTGACCAATGCATTGTGGGAAGAACCACTGACCAATGCATTGTGGGAATGCAAATTGGCTCAAAAGCGCGCATTTTGTTACAGAAATGTGTCTATGGGTCAGAATCATGGAACTTTTAGCGCTGCGCAAAGTGACTTTGCACTGGTGCCCAAGTGACTTTGCACTGCCAACGAACATCCTGATAAACAGAGCGGTGCAAAGAGCACTTTTGCAGTGCAAAGTGACTGTGAATCAGGGTGTTTATTGGCAGCGCAAAGTCACTTTGCACTGCACTAAAGGTTTGTCTCACAGAGCATTCCCATGTTTTAAACAGCATTCTCAACCCAAGAAAAAGCAGCTCCCAAGAATGCAGACAAGCAACTAGAAGTGTCATTCTCCATGGGAATAATCAGTGTGGTTTGGTCTTGTGGTTGGAGCATTGAGGTATGTTTAGCAAACACCGTAAATGAAGTGGTAGGTTAAAAATGCATGAAAAAACCCCGTGTCCTGAAATGTCGGAGTAGAATGAGCCATTTGTGATAGCAATCCCCAGAGGTTACAGCACTGCTCCTTAGCCATTTCTGGAAGTTGACCCCGAGTTCAAAAGCACTGAGCATGCGTGGCTCTGTGTGTGTGTGTGTGTTGTTTATTTTACTGTTTAAAATGGCGTCAACATGCTGCCTTACGTCTGCATTGAGTGCTTTCTTACACTGCAGGATTCTACAAAATCAACAAAAATGCACAGTACAGACAACCGCCTTAAAATAGAATCGGCATGGGTGCACCACATGCTGTGAGATGGACTATGAGAAGGCCGCCACCCCCAAAACCCATCAACTGCTCTCTTCTTAAGGCTGTGCACCTGGGGGAACCTGAAGAAAATATCATGTGTTCGTGGGATTTGATTTGTAATTTCCCAACTCTGTCCACATGCCCGGTGCTAAAAAAGTCCACCAGGGTTCCCGGAGTCATCACAAAAAGCAGGGAAAGACAGCACACTATACAACACACAATCTCTTACAGAACAAAAGGTTAAAGTTAAGTTGTAAAACGATTTTTTTAAAAATGTAAGTACACTTGGTTGGATTAGCCAACTCATATCAACTGAACCATAGTGATATATAGCAGACTAATAGCTAGACTAATATCTAGTCAGCAATTAATTAAATCGGAAACAATACACTGAGGTATTTTAATTTTCAGCACTTTTCAGTGTGTAAACCTGAATACACTAACAATGACTGACCAGATTAATTAATTAATTATTTTTTGTCAGTTATATAGAACGCCTAACCCGGAGGCATCTGGGTGCTTATCTTGCATAGTTATGCACAAAGTGCACAGTTTATGGTGACTTTTTTCGAATGGCATTTTCTCAAACATTTTGCAGAAAAAAAAGTTTTTGTATGTTTTTTTTTAAATGGGCGGTTACCCCCCAAACCCCCATTTTTTTAACACTTTTTTTTACTAACAAAACCCAAAAAAAGATTAAATTAAATAAAATACATTTGAAAACATTTTTTTCTGCAAAATGTTTTTGACGAAATTGCGTTTCGAAAATAAGTATTCGAAAATATGACTGGATGCCAAAGTGCACATAGTTGAGCTCAGAAATATGGTAAATTACATTATTTGTTGCAGTTTACAAGTATACAAGTACAGTACAGATTAAGGAAGTATTAATTTGGTTACATCACATAGTGACTTAGGTTAGGTAGAGAGGCCCTGTGTAAAGAGGTGGGTTTTCAGTTGTTTGCAGAATTTCCAAATAGAATTTTCAGCTCTTAGATTGGTTGGTAGAGCGTTCCATTGTTTTGCGGTTAATGTAGGGAAGCTGCTGCCTCCTGCTTTTTGTAGTTTGATTCTAGGTGTGGCTATTAAGTGCTTGTTGGCTGAGCGGGTGTGCCTGTTGGTCTGGAATCTAACTACTTTTTTAGCGATGTAGGTGGGCACTACGTTGTTTAAGCATTTATGAGTAAGGGTGAGGTTTGTGAATTTGATACGTTCCTGGATCGGTAGCCAGTGTGCATCTTGTCTAACCTTGGAGATATGGGAAGCTTTTGGAATCTTTAGAGCCGCCCTAAGGGCAATGTTTTGGAGTAGTTGGAGGTTTTTTGATGTTTTGGGTCTTTGTGCCGGCATACAAGGCATTGCAGTAATCCAGTCTGGACAGTAGAAGGGCTCTGGCCAGCGTGATGCGGATGTCAGTGGCCAAGAAGTGTTTGCAGGCATTGATGATCTTGCAGGTGTATGCGGTTGCAGACGCTGTAGCATTTACTTGTTTAGTTAGAGTGAGTGACGGGTCCAGGTAGAAACCAAGGTTTTTTACTTCTTTGGCTACTTTGATGAGGTTGCCGTCAATACTGAGGGTTTTGAAGGCATCGTTTAGTTTGGCAATGCAAAGTTGTGATCCTATGAAGAGCAACTACATCTTTTTCGTCATTCAGGCACAAGCCATGGTGTGCCATCCAGGCTTGAATGGTTAGATAGATGACATTGAGGGTGTCTGAGTCGGTGCTGTGGTCACCGGTGATGGGGATGAGGATCTTGGTGTCATCTCCATAGTTAGTGTAGATGACACCCAGGTCGTCGAGGCGTTCGAAGAGAGGCTTAGTAAATATATTGTAGAGTGTTGGGGAAATACAGTAACCTGTCAAAAGTGACCAGGCAGGAATGAGCTTCCGCACTGGGGGAGAAGACTCTCAAAGGTCTGTCTGACGGGAATGATTGAATCCATATGAATGGCATTGAGGGAGAAATGGGCAGCCAAGGCTAAGTGATTGCTTAGGATATTGTGCTAAACTAGATAAAAGGTGCGGAGAGGTTGAGTAGGAGTAATCAGGCTAGTTTCCCTTTATCTTTTAGATCATCCATTTGGATTTTTAAGTCCAGTAGAGCAGTTTCCGTCCTGTGTCTAGGTCAGAATCCAGATTGTCGAAGATCAAGGAGATTGTTGGTCTCAAGATAATTTTGTATTTGTAATAGGTATATTAGTGTCTAGTGATGGTGTTTATAGAAGCAGCAGTACCCAAGCGTTTTTGAGATCCAATGGGATCATGTTGGTGAAAGAAGCATTAATTAGGTTTGTGATGAATGGGGTAAGTTCAGCGGCACAGTCCTTGATGATGGTGGCTGGGCACAGGTCGCCTTGGCACCTAGAAGGTTTCAGGCTGTTGATAATTTTGAGGACTTCTGCATTTGTGACAGTATTAAATTCAAATTGGGGTGTAGAACTAGCATTGAGTGTGGTGCTGGGTATAGGGTCTGGCTGAGCCAGTTGGATGGTTCTTCTTTTTGCTTCCATTTTCGATTGAAGTAGAGTTATTTTTTTTTATTAGATAGGGCGTTCTGGATGTTGGAACACCACATTGAATCGTTGTTACAGACTTCTACTTGAGGTACTGGGGACTCATGTTCTCTAAGGATGGCAAAACGTTATTTTGTTTTGGATTTAGCGTTTGTGATTCCGTCATTAAAGGAGGTACTTTTGGCGAGGTGGACCACTTGCTTGTACTCGAGCGTGGCTGTCACATTGGTATAATGTATACATGCAATAACAGCCTAATAAAAGTACATTGCTATACAAAAACATGCATACAAAATATAAACATACAAAACAATATGGTACATTTAATGAATAGCTATGCACACATGTACAATTGATGCAGCACATAGATGAATACTAAGTACATTGACTTTGTATTTCTTAAAGTGCACTTGTGCTAAACAAATACGCTGTGCTGTCCCACCAACAGGGTTCCAGTGTCTGTTCATGGTTGCACTGGTGTTGAGAAGACACAGCCCCTCGTATGTCAGCAGGAATCTCTTCTTGGGGTCATCTGTGCATACCACTCCTCCTTAAACTCCCTACTTCTGCTCCACCGCCTTTTGTTATCAGGTGGCAGAAGGGTGAGAACCCAAAATGTGTCCCTAAGGCCGTGGTCTTCAAACTGTTTTGGCCTGGCCCCCCCCCCGAGCAAAATCTGGGCCTGCCGGGCCCCCCAACTAATGCCAAACGGACAGTATGTACAAATGGCTATGACTATGTCACGCACCCTACTCCCTGTATAGTCCCTGGGCTCCCCCACCTTCTTCCATCACAGTCGCTGGGCTCTGTCATCTCACTCCTACCCTGTCCCTGGGCTCTCTCAACCCCACCACAGAACCTGGGCTCTCCCCAATCCCTGCTCCCACCACTATCCCATGGCTCCCGCCCATCCTGCTCCCACCACAGTCCCTGGGCTCCTCCCACCCCGTTCCCAATACAGTCCGAGGGCCAGTGGGAGCTGGTGATTTTTTTAAGTGGAGGGCCATAAATATTTCCCACAGAATTGCCATAGCAACCGTGCGCAGCGAGGGATCCCAGACCAATCAAGGGATGTTTGGGGGGGGGCTTCCCCCCACACAATTTATTTAAATAATGGGTTAAAATGTTGCAGCATACTTAAAAAAAATGGGTAAAAAGCCACAAACAGTTTGCAATTGGTTCTGGGGGGCCAAGGGTGAAAGCATGGTATTTTTGACTGGACATCTATGATAGATATCCAGTAAAAAAATAAAAAATAAATCCCTGTCCCCTGGGCTCTACAGCGCCTCAGAAGGAGAGCTGATTTTGCCAGGTGGGTAGGGGGATTGTGCAACAAAGACATTTTTAAAATGCCTTTGTTGTACAACCCTCCTTCCCCCTGTGCCCCCCACTGACTAAAATGAGCTCAACGGACCAAAACTAACACACACACGCACACAACAATCACTCTATCATTCATACGAGCACCCATCACCATACACACTCATAACACAAGCATACACGCATCCATACACATATTTAAATAAAATATAAATGAACATAAACGTACCGTCTGCTGGTGCCCGCACATGGGTGTTGAAATGCCCCGCTCCAGGATGCTCTGTCCATATGTGCGAGGAGGCGCAGGAGCTCCCCCTCGCACATAGAGACATGCAGTTCACCAGCCAGCATTTCCAATGAGCTATGCAAGGCTGGCGAAGCAAAACGCCCTCAGCCTTGCATGGCTCAGTGAGCATGTGCAGCTGGGCAACTGAACAAATGTTTCCCAGCGTTTCCCTTTGACAGTTCAGCCAGCCCAGGAGCACTCCCGCAGGCACTCCCTCAGTGCAAAGTCAGTGCATAGTCATTTTTGCAGTACAAAATGACTTTGCACGAACTTTGCACTGCAGAAACACACTATGCACAGTTCCATGAATCAGGGTTTGTATCGGCAGTGCAAAGTCACTTTTCAGCAATGCAAATCACTTTGAACCGTGCAAATATTCCATGAATCGGGCCCACAGTCTTCTGTTAAGAAGGACAACTACACGGAAATGGAAAGGTTCTAAATGTGAATATGTTTGCAAACTGGCCTGACCAGGTAATATATGGTGTTATTCAAATGAAGACACTCAAAACCCATGAAAATAACAGAAGCATCCATTTTGTTGCTGTTAAATACATACTCATGCACCCGCCAGTGTACCTATACTTATATGAGACAGCCCCAGTATGACATGCCACCTAATATGGAGGATTTTGCATGTATTATTTAAATAATTATTTATTTATGGCTCACTCTGATTGCTCCCCTTCCAAACCACTCGTGCCCTCAGAGCTTGCCTGCCAGTGGAGTGGAGCAGAAAGGAGCAGGAGTCAGGGAGGAGGTGGAAGTCAGAAAAGGGTGTTTTGAGATCTTTCCTGGATCTAAGGAGTTTGGGGTCCGGGCGCGGGAACAGTGGATCAAACGTCAGTCAGTCCTCTTGTGGATTTAAGGAGATGTAGAGATCCATAGACTGGTTTATGGGGTGGGCGTGATGTCATGTTTGTGGAATGTCTGCTGCTCTGCTTATGGTATTTATTTTCCAAAGGAGACCAACATTGGTGGAGTTGGTGGTGTTGAGATTCCCTGTTGATTATCCTTGGCAATATGCTCTTGTTGTATAATTGCTGCTTCAAGTTACATCAGTGTGTTGACCAGATAGGTCATCCGCCACTTATTGGAACATGAGTTTCCCCCCTCCACCCCGCTTAGACATGGAGAAGGTAGGTACAGTCACCAACAGCAACAGAAAGTGCACAACTGTTGTTGCAGATAGCGCCCTACTTGCCTCCAATTAGATCAGGTCAGATGTGAGACTAAAATTTGGACTTGATAGGGGCTAATGCTTCTGCAGTTCTATTTGTGTCACCCCACAAGATATGCAACCCTACAAGATGTTGTGTGTAAGGAGAGCTCCCAGCCGTTCTAATTTTCCCGTGAGGGCACATTTGGGGTTTAACATTTTGTCACCTTTTATTTCAAGGTGGTAATTTCGGATCTATGTGATCGCTGCACCTCCGAAAATGTTGACTCTGAAAATGCTGACTGCCATTACGGCAAGGTGCAGTAAACACATAGATCACTCCTTTCCTGCATCCTCCTACCTGCTTCCCCCCAACCCAATTACCTTTTTGGCGGAACAATTGTGTGTGCCACTGACTCCCCTTCATCCCTGCGACGTCAGTTCCCATCCATTTACTCGGGTCGGAGCTGGGGCCGCAGGGTCCTTTTCTTTCATTTGTTCATTTTTAAAATAAATCTCTTTTCCCCCGCCCTCCATCTAATGGAACCGGGGGACACCCCTGCAACCCCGACTCTCGTTACACTGAACAAGGAGTGCGGGGGACACCCCTACAATCCGTGTTCCCCTTAGTCGGTGTGATGGAAGTCAGGCTTTTTACAAGGGCGCAAAGGCTCAGTAAAAGACATGTCGCCATTATTTGGTTGACATTTTAATATAATTCCGAGTAGAACTTGCTTATAAGCCCCGTACAAGCCCAGTACTTTTTTAAGTTGGGTCCGTTCTTACAAACACCAATGGAGGCCCAAAAGAAGGACTAGCGGGTTAAGGAGGATTGCTAGGAGACCAGACCCAAAGCACTGCACACATTTCTTAACTTCAAAATTGAAACCTGTTGCCTGTCCACAGGGGTACCTAACTAGCCCACCTATAGGATAGAGTGTTTGAGGTCCTTAAGGGCAGTGGCCACTCTCGGTATCCCAGGACCCTGGGCCATGCCGCAATTTGTATTGCAAACTGATGTTTTCTCTGTTTTCACAACCTGTGCTTTTTCCGGCATGACTACAAGCAGTAGTGCTCCAGGGTGACCAAAAGCAGCATGTTAGCACTGTCAATATCTAGCAATGCTGATATGCCTGTCTGCAGCTAAAAGATTGCAAGATAGCCCATGGATACCTTGACAGATAGCCATCGCGATACAAGTATGGTCAGATGGAGCGAGGGCTTCAGCAGGGGAAGCCGCAAGATTCGGGGCGGGGAGGGGTCAATCTACCAATGCACTGCCTTTTTGTAAATGTGACCATCGAATATCCCAACTAATAATCAATCCTCTTTTATGAACACGAAACAGCTAGAAAAATAAGCGACTGGTCTGCTGGTCATCTAAGGATGGCATGTCTATAGCCCAGCAGAAGCTCCACCTGTTTTCTGGCCCCGTCTACAGTCTTCGATGTAATTCCAAAAGTTGTACGGTGGCAATGGCGGCATGGGAGAGTTAATTACAACAGTTAAGTATCAAGGCTGGTGTAATGCCTTTGTCTTCTTCTGAAGATCATTAACCCTAATGAGTCATCATTACCAGAACAGATTGCGCGTAATATGGGCTTTAATAAGGAAGTGCCTGCGAGCGAGATCAAATTAGGTTAAACTATCATTCTTAATGGGCCGTGTGAACTCTTCTAAGACAGCCAACAACAGCGTGCATATTTAGGTCGGAACCCAGAAACCTTTGAATCGATCCATAAGCATCTATTGAATTAAAGGTCAAGGAGCCCATTTGTAGTTTTTCGCCTTCCCCCAAGACCTTGACAGTGTCATCGGCAACTTCCATAATTTTGCGGATGCAGTTTGAGCCCTAACCTAAATCATCACTCATTAAAAAGATTATTGGAGTCAAGGAAAGGCCACAGTGGGATATTAATAAAGAAGTGTGATGCTCAGGGCAACAGAGAAACAGCCAGGGAAAAAAGAGGCCCAGTTGAGCATAGGCTACAGAAAGTATGATTTATGAAAACTAGGGATGCCAAAAAAGCCTCTGCCGCAGCCCCCGCCCCCTTCACACAAGGCAGATTCAGTGGATAAACCTGCGGCAAACATGTATGTTATTCAATTTGATTTTCATTGGGCTTTTAGCCATGGGACTTTACATTGAAATGGACCTGAATGGTGCAATAAGAGTAAGGTATTTTTACATCAAAACCACATAAATAACAAAAGGATAATCCATAAAAAAATCTCGTTCTAAAGTCTTAACCAACAAAGTAATTAAATCTGTAATTGAACAAATGATCTTCCAACAACTGTGTTAAAGAGGATATCAAGTGAATCCACAAAAATAGGGACTCCACAGCTTACGCGTCAACAAACAGCGATTACGAGACGCAGCACATGGAGGACGACGGTAAGACAAAAGATCCCGGGCGCGTGAGTGAAGAATCCTGAAAGGCTGATAAAAGGTCACAAGGTTAAAACGGTGAGGAGGAGCATAACCATGAAGACATTTAAAGATAATGAACAAAAAATTCAACAACAAAAATGTGTGTGTCATGTGCATAAAAATGTGCCCAAAAACGAAAAGACTAAATTACATAAGGAATAGTGTAGAAAAATAAAAAGGAGACCATGCACACATCTCTGAGAGCACTAATACAAAGAGCAAGAATTTAAAACAAAGCCTTTCAAAGAAACTGAAAAGTAGAATAAGCCATTTGGGCCAGATCACACGGTTTGGGGTTGTTTGTTCGTCTGATAATAGTTTGAGGCGAACTGTTCGAAATAAATTTGTTTGCATGCAAACAATTACCAGACAAAGAAACAACCGCAATCCCTGTTCACATTCAACCCAAATGCACCAACCACCCATCCCCTACTTACCTGCTTGCTCTCCTCCAGGTCCCCTGCAACTCTGTGGCGTCAGATCGGTCCCTCTAACGCGGGTTGGATCTGACGCGGCAGGGTCCCTTTTTCGTATTTTTCCCTTTTTTTTTCTCGGCCCTCCATCTCCCATGTTTTGGAAGCAGGGAACACCCCAGCAACCCCAAAGGCCAAACATACCGAACTTGGGGAGTGGGGACACCCCCCCTCCACATGTTCGGTATGTTTTATAATCGCTCAAATGGTACTGGCCGAATTCAGTCAAATGTACCATTCGATTGATTATCAACCTTTCACACATGCCACAGTACCACCTAGTAGCCATTACTGGAAGTTCACCTCCAGTTCAGAGCCACACGAGCAAAGCATTGTGGGTATGCAACTTAGAAACAGAAAAACAACTTTTGGATCACAAGAATACCAAGCGAATTGAGTGCCAGAAATTCATGGAGAAGACAAGGCAAGTAAAAGTATCAATTTTCAAGCACAGTCTGATTTGTTTTGGGAGAGATAACCTTTGGTTAGTTTATGGTACGAAATGTACTTATATTTAGGCCTAACATATCTGTATTTACTCATAATCTGTATCTATTTCGAGGACAATGGCTGCCTATTTAGTGGGTTGCGCTCATTGGCTTGACAGCTTCTGCTTACGTTGGTGTCCATGTGTGTTTATGATGGCCGGCGCGTTTCACTCTATGCTCTTTTTAAAGTTACAAACAGCCTTATATTAAAATGGTTGTCATGTTTAACAGAGGTGGATAAACATGGAGTAATGCTTTTTCCAACTCCATTACACGTGCTGCCCTATTTTGGAGCAGTGACCAGGTGGAGGAGGGGCTCTGAACAGAGATAAGGTCTCACTGCACTGTCCTCCTCCGACTCTTCAGTGTTTGTCATTGTACATCTGCGGAATCCACCTCTGTTTGCACCTGGTCAAAATCATACTGACTCCGTAGGAATCCATTAGTAAATGCTGCCTACAAAGCGTATTTACAGGCAGCGTTTACTTCTTCAGGAAGCGAAAAGGAAAGAGAAAAAGTGAGCTTTCTTCTCCCCTCTTCCTCGTAAATATGTAAAATTGCAGGCATGGAACTCCACAGCACCTGAGTGCTAATGTTGGCGGTCCCGTACATTTAATAACTATACCTTGGAAAAGGACCCTGTTAATGTTCCTTAGGGACAGCATACCATACCATATCATTTATAAGAAAGCTGATGGTATTTATGCAGTGTAAATGTTCTCACTTTAAAGTTTGAAGACAGGCCGTGCCCATTTTGGGATAAATGTGGTCTCGCTGTGAAGGGAAGTATTGGAGTTTGTGCTGCTTTTGGGCATAGTCGGTGCCCTATGTGGGAAAAAATCATGCTCTTTTTGGGAACTATTTTCTGCTCATTTAATTGGTTACTTCACAATGGGGCTCCCAGACCTTGTGTGCATTTTGAGGAACTTGGATTTCATCCTTAGTTACACAGGGTAATCCAGACGTGGACCCCTTGCTCACTGTGCTAAGAGAGTCACAGTTTCACCTCACTGATGAGGCTGACTAGGCCGAAACATGTGTCTGGGGTTGCTGTCAGTACTCTGGTTCAGGGAAGACTTGTCCAGCATTTCGGTGCTGGACTGCCCAGGTTGGTGGGACAAAGATTGATATGCAAATTAATATTTCCCTTCTGTGAAAGGTACAATGAGCTGAAATGTGGTTGTAGACCCTCCTGAGTTGGCACCTTCCCACAGAACAGGACTATTGGCCGTGTTAGTTCTCGGTAGAGGGGCTCCCAGACCTTTTTGTGAATACTTGACGAGGGCTATGAGGTGGTGTTGGGCCAATTGTTGACACATGTTTATGCTTCTTTAAGGTGGTTTCGCCTTAATTGGAACTGTTTCATTGCTGTATCATTCCCTTTAACCTTCCTACCTAAATGCAGCACTGTAGGCAGCCATTTTAGTCATCACAAAGCTGCTCAGTTTAGGTTGAGTGCAAATTCCACGCAAGGGGCTGCAGCCTCCCACACTTTCCTGATCTAAACCATCTCCATGCACCTTTGATTATCTCCTAATGGGGTGTAACAAAAACTGGAGAATCCGGTGCCTTAAACCCCCTGTGCCTTTACATTCCCACCAACTAACAAATTGCGGCCGCAAAGCACATGCATGTCTGGCGACATTACAATGACTCCCTGAGCAGTTCACCTTCCTTCTATC
The DNA here is from genome assembly GCF_040938575.1 of Ambystoma mexicanum. Classification (NCBI taxonomy): domain Eukaryota; kingdom Metazoa; phylum Chordata; class Amphibia; order Caudata; family Ambystomatidae; genus Ambystoma; species Ambystoma mexicanum. The sequence goes on from NC_090933.1 coordinate 116,758,952, forward strand.
ACTTCTAAAATGGACGCAGAATCCGTAGGGATTCAGGGCTCTCTGCCCGCAGTAAAATTAGGTGCAGGCAGAGACACTGGTGTATTTCCTGCCTGGAGCAGGCGTAAGAGGCGCAACTGCCTTTACACTACATGCCACAGTACTATGCAGGAACAATGACAAGAATGGCCCGAAACTACTTAACAGGCTAAGTATTTGTTCTCTGCCTGTTGATTACATTATGGGTCATCTATTGCCTAAAGTAAAATGCCAATCACTAGAAATCAAATGAGTACCTCGGCATATTAGGGCAATACCTGGTATATGATTTATACCTGACATATTGTTTTAGTATCTGAGCACATCTTCACAATACAGTACTTCGCAAACAGTGGTAATACCTGGGCATATTACGTGCATTCCTGCCATATGACGTCAATGAGGTGTGCCTGTGTGCCTATGAGTTGTTCAGATAGGTGCTTGCTACTATAAAAGAGGCAAACGGTTTCCTTTATCAGTGCTTGTTGGGAAGGCTGTTTATACAGACCAGCAATCTGCCCACATGACTCATTCGACGCATGCAATCTACTCCCCTATCTACTTGTTCTCTCCTCCATTTCCCATTAATTCTAAATTCATAGAAACTGTGAAATGATTGTCTAGGTCAATGATTGTTTTCGCAGACATTCTCTTCTCTGAAATTAAAGTACAGAGTGCTAGAGGTATTAAGTGGTGCAGCTCTGTATTTATTTATTTATTGTATTTGTTGGTAGCGCCCAGACCCGGAGGTATCACAGCGCTAAAGTACAAGGTTTGAAGAACATAAAGTTACAGGTGTGATAGCAATATGGTGGTTAGATTGTATCCGAGCTCAAAAGTCAGATGCACGGTAGGTGAGGCAGTGCATTACAGATATTTGTTGAATAAAAAGGTTTTTGCTTTCTTGCGGAAGATAACGTAGGCAGGTTCATCTTGGATGTGCCGAGGCAGGGTGTTCCAGAGTGTGGTGGGGGCGAGGGTGGTGAAGCAGGAGCCCCCGGCTCTTTGTCTAGTAAATCTGGGAATGCTCAGGGCAGAAGTGGTGGAGGAACGGAGATTGCGCAAGTTGTGTTTCTTAGTGATACGGTTTGTGAGATCGTGGGGGGCAGTGTTGTGTAGGCAGCGATGGGTGATGTGCAGCACTGCATTCTGATAAGGCCATTGCATTGCACGATGCCAGATTGACTTGTCGGGTGCAAGGCAAACAGGATGGGAAGAAGCAGGTGGAGTCTATAGGACTCCAAGGGATGTCCACCAGCATGAAGATGTCATGGACACGTAAATAGTTGTGCATTTTTATGGCGGAGATGATGAGGGTGGCAGAAATGATAATTCTACTCCGTGCTGCCTCTCCGACATACGAATCAATGAATATAGGATGTGGCATAAGAAGCATGCATGCAACGTTTATGCATGCATTTTACACATGCTTTCAACGCTACGCAATAGGAGACATGATCCCCAGGGGAAGCAGCTCTCCATTAACCCATTCCACTCTGCAAGTTCTTTCCACCTGTCCCGGGCAGAAGGTACCCCTTCTCTGTTTTGCAACCGCATGAGCAGGTGCAAACCTTTGAGGAATTCGCTTGTGGATCATAAAGAAAGATGCTCAGTGCCCAGCTTCTTCCTCGTGTGTTTCACAAGAGGATTCAGTGAAAGGCACTCATAGTAACGAATTGCAGTGTACCTTTCCTGCTATAAAATGGCGGCCCCGAGTTCGCAAATCCAGTGCATTTTCTGTTCACTGATTTGGCAACTGCAGAACCACTTCGAGGGTATGATGTGTTATTTACATGGCGCTTTCGCCAAAGCACTTTACATAGAACATTTGTACATACAATATCAGCCCAACCGCAGTTGGTACTCCTTTATCGACCTCCGAAGGATGAAAGGGTGTGTTGGCCTTACCGGGATTCGAACCTGCGACCTGCAGATCACACACAGATTCACACTCTGCGCTCAACCTTCCTGAGCTATCTTACCTCAACCTAGATGAGATATCTTACTGCAATGGTACGGCCAATAGTTTTCTCAAATCCAGCCTCTCCTGGCGCTATACAGGCGGGGGAACCATAGGCCTTCAGAAATGGTCTTTGTCGCAGTATATGTGGGTCTAAAATGCTCTAGTTCTGGTAGCAGGGGGTGGACTAGGAACCAATAGAGGCCCTGGACATAATTACTGGGAACCAGTAGAGGCCCTGGAAATAATTACTGGGAACCAATAGAGGCCCTGGACATAATTACTGGGAACCAATAGAGGCCCTGGACATAATTACTGGGAACCAAAAGAGGCCCTGGAAATAATTTTCCAAGTGGCCCCATATTGCACATTTTCAGCAAGCCGAAACCTTTTATTATGAGAACATATGGAAATATCCAACAAAAGAGGTCCAGGTTGCAGAGGCCTACCGGGAAATCACCAGACTCCCCTATAGGCCAGTCCACCCCTGTCTGGTAGTCCCCGTGACTATGCCGGAGAGTCACTTCTGCACGAGCCTGGGCTCCAGAGCACTGTTGCTGACTTGAGCTTTCTCCATCTGTAATGACACGGGGCCTGTCACATTCGTTACAGGGCGCAGTCAATACATTGATCTTAGCCAGCTTAATGGGAAGCACGGGAGCCGTGCAAGCCCTCTGCTAAATAATGCATACAATTCTCTTTATCATTTCAAGTATCTAGTCTTTCATTATAGTACTCGCACTGCTTTCCAAAGGAAAGATCTGGTTTATGTAAAGCTGTGAAAACAAAATCTTGGGGAGGTCTGAAAGGGAAGCATTGTAAACTGCTGTGTGCTGAAAATAATAACGCTGGCGCCTTTCCTAGCACACTTCCCAAACGGAATAGCCTTCACATTATTTGTTGAATGGAGCGAGGGAACGCGGAGACTGCCCTGGAGGGATTCAAACCCGTGCGGTGAAGGGCGCTCTCCAAGCCGCTGTCCCACTGATCTGTGGTATCTCTGTGTGATACCCCATCAGATTCTGCACACGGGGACGCTACAATGATACCGTTTGGCAGTGTGATTGCACACTTCTAGTCCAACACAAGGCTGCCCACAATTAAGTAAGGGAGCAGTGGGTGCCATGGGCATAAAAAGGAGGTGTCGAATAGGTTTATAGTGATAGCCTCGAATTCAAAAGTATCAAATGCATAAGCATCGAAAAATATTTATCGAAAAAAATGCTTTTTTACCTTTTTTTAATGGGGGTTCTCCCCCAACCCCCGTTTTTACCCCTTAAAACCCATTATAATAAAAATAAAACCTTTACCTTTAAAAAAAATAATTTTTTCGATTATTTTGCATTCAATGCTTTGTATTCGATGGAATCACTGGATACTGTCGTATAGGCCAACACAGATGGAGCTTCATAGGAGCACCCACTGGTTGACAACCTTCCAACACTTGAATGGGCAGATCTCCATGAGAACGCATGGAGTTCAGAAAAGCAAGGGTAAAGTAATACATCCTATTTCAGTCCAAATGCAAGGGCACATTTTGCAACATTTGAGAAAGTAATAGCATTTGATGGTGTCTAAATGCAAAGCAAAACAAGCATTGGCAATGCCAACAGTTTGGGCTTTTGTGGAGTCATGGGAAAGGTATTTTACAGGCATTGCTGCAATGGTACTAACTGGCAATTAATGTAGTAACTTGTAAAGGGTGTTCCTACCTAGGCAAATGACAACAGTGCCTGGCAAATGCCTAATACCTATACACAAGCCCAAACTGTTGGCAATGCAAAAGCATTTTTTTTAAAGGACTTCAGTGAAGGACACACATACTTCTTATACATCAAGTGGCTGAAGGCAGACCTGGTGAAGGCATTTGTATTACGCCAATAGTCATTTACAACACCAATTAAAGCATTAGCTCTCAGAATACTGCTTTGAAAACACCGTGGCAGCCATTTTGAGTACAACGTCTGATTTTGAGGCTTGATCAAGTTAGCTCAAAAGAGACCCCAGGGGGAGGGTTTGGGTGGGCAGGGGCAAGTGGAGGTTGGGAATGGCCATAGGGATTAGCATGACCATGGGCAGTCACTGGGTGGGTAAATAACCAAACAACATCTACAAGCATTGTGACCCTCCTCATATGACATCTATCCCAAGCTGTACTTCAATGCATTCGTTATGGCTTATAAAGCCAAAACTAAAAAGGATATCGCTTGTTGGTATTTTCAACTCTGTACTTACCCAACATCTATCTGTCATGCACATTTGGGGCAACTATTGCTTTGGCTTTATCTGACTTCAATTACTCTGTGTATTGTAGCTTTCTGCATGTTACATTTGTTCTGGTTTTAGTTTTGGCTAATATGTGCAGCTTTTTGGTAAAGTAAAGCTGGATTGGTTTTGACTCTACAGAGAGATTGATGGTATTGAGAGCGAACAAGTCTGCAGGTGTCCTTATGGTGCATAGTTTTGGCGTATGGTTATTTTGGCACCAGCAATATTAGGCTTTTAGATGACACTTAAGCACCACAATGTCGATCACAGGTGGTGATTTAGCACTATTCGTTTTGGCTCCGAAGAGGCACTGTAGCACCTCCTTCAGGTTTGCTTTATAGGTGAAGCTTAACTGCCATGACTAGTGTTACTCCTAGGCTCCAGGTTTGTGCCACTTAGCGAGGCCGCATAGGTTTAGCTGAAAGGGGGTGTTTTTCACCAAATGCAGATAACCGAAGATATTCTTTTAGATATTATAGATACTCCTGGAGATGTGTCACGCAAAAGACAATGTACACTAAGAGGAAACAGACAGGTGGGCAGGATGGGGGGAGTGGGGAGTGCACTCCTCTACTCTAGCAGTGATCCTTTGGCCAAATAAGCCACCCGCACGCATCTGCTATCATACGCTTCTCTAAGACACTTCGCACAACACCCCGGCCATGAGAATGAAGCTATCACCCATGACACAAATTCGGTCTAACTGCACACATAAGGAGTCTCCTGCTCTTGCATACTCTCTGAACTCCTATTGGCACCCATCCAGATGCCAACTTGACACGGTTAGCTAGCTGTGCCTGGCCACCCCTTCCTACCTTCGTAATGGCTCAAATGCACACACGCATTCTAATAACTCCTCTGACCAATTTCCCGTACGTGGACTTCGGTCCCCCGAGGGCTTTCAACCAACATTGCGTTGGTACCATACCAGTATGGTGAAAGATGCTATACAAATGACAATTCCAATACAATACAGTACAGTACAAACTGCCTGTCAGTCTCTCTGCCTGGAACCTGGAGTGGGGCCTGTGATGCTGAACGTGCTGCCCTTCATACAGTCAATTCTTTAGAGAAATTATGGAATACATATTGCCGATCGCTCAATTTGTCCTATGTCACTTGTGAAAAGCTCAACCAGTCCGGGATTTATTCTTTGCATCCTGGTACTAGTAGTTTTTTCTTTCTCCATTTTAAATGCATAACTACGAATCCAAGAACCAGTCCAGATCTGGATAAGTTCCGAGACAAATTGCGAGCCCTGATGCTATCTTTTAATAGAATTCCCTAGTAATTCGAACAAGTCTCGCACCTTTGCGCGCACCTCTCTGGTCTCTGAAGGGGATCTCCTGCTGAACCCAGTGTCGCGGTTAAGCTTTTGTTCAGTATGTGTATTTACATTTCTTAATTACATTTCATTGTACTCCCTTTCCAGATCCAGGGCCAATTTTTGTGCATACATTTGAAGGACAATTCTTGAAAGGCCATGTACATTATACAGAATTATTATAATTTTTTTGATGAAAGTGTAAAATACGGATTCATAATTCTGTTAAAAAAACACACACACATACACAATGGCATAACTGAACAGCTTGCCAGGATGCCGTAGAACTGTCTATAGTTAGGATGTGCCGGTCGGCAGTCTTGACAAGGTGATTCCCACCCTGCGTGTCATGGAAGTCCTAGGGCCCGATTCATGGAATTCTTTGCACGGTTCAAAGTTGTAACGTTCTATGCCTATGCCCATGTTTCTGTTGTAGGGACAAGTGATCACCTGTCCCCTTTCACTGTTTGTCGGGGTTTAGCCGACCAGGTATTTGTAGGCGGCGTTACCGTCAAATCGGCAGTCTGCGCCAGAAGAATAAAGAGGTGCCACGACATCAGCCAGGCTCCCGTGTTTGCGTTGTGTTGGGCCCGTCAGTTGGTTCATCATTACCACCATCAAGTGCGGACTTAACAAAAGTGACTTTGCAATGCTGAAAAGTTAATTCGCACTGCCGACACCAACCGTGATTCATGGAACTGTGCAAAGCGTATTTTTGCAGTGCAATGTGGGTGCAGATTTCATTTTGTAAATTTTTTATTTTTTTGATGCATTTTTTCCAATGGTATGGTCGGTCGATGCTTTGGATTCGATGGAATGAAAGGATACCCTTTACACAGTTCCATGAATCAGAGTTTGCGGCGTCAGTGCAAAGTCACTTTTCAGCAGTGCAAGAAATTCCATGAATCGGGCTCCTAGATTGTGATGTGTGCAGAGCAATAGAGGAAAGCATGTCACTCTCGCCTGGCAACGCTTCCTTACATGTACCGCTGCCTTTGATGCTGTGAAGTTAATAGCCCACTCTGCTCTCACGAGGCTGAGCACCCCATGAAGATTAAGCGGTTTCCCATCAATTGGACTGGCTGATCATGTGACGTGTGCTCGATAGTGGCCATCGATCACTGCCACCGAGCTCCCTACCCAGCCAAAGAGGCATGGCGTGTATGGGCTGAAGGCCCTGACTCCTACTTGCAACAAAAGTATCAAGTAGCAAAGCTCACCCGGGAATGGATGGGTTTAGTGAAAAAAAGGGCCTCATTACACAAAGTGCTATAGTCTGTCGCTTCCCTGCGGGGCGGCAAGTTAGTATCGCAGAAGCGGCCGTACAGCCCTTTCGCGAATCGTTAATCAGTGCCTGTGAAAATAGCCGGCGCGCCATGAGGGAGGAGCATTCTCTCATTTGAATATGGCCATGTCCCGGGCAAATGACAAAATCCACATTGCCTGCGTGAATGTTTTGGATTACCAAAGTATGCGCATGGGCAATCTGGCTTCATGCCGGTGTGCACTCTCAGGGTGACCTTTGCCGAAGGGAAGAGGGCGACCAAAGGGACACACCATTCTCAGTAGGGGTTGCAGTTTGAGAATGCCCCAAATCCGTATTCCCTTTGCACAGTACAGCCAGGTTCAGAAATGTCAATGGGGTCAGCATGCAGGAGCCGCAGTGACAGCATTAGTACATGCAAACCCCCTCCCACAGCAGGTGTGCTAAGGGTGGGGTTATTTTTTATTTATTTTTCTTTTATTTTATTTATTTGTGCGTATATCGGGTTATACAACCTTCCACCTATGACATTTTTACAATTGATCTAATATTCAATCAATATCACAGTAATTGAAAACAGTACTTTGTTTCATAACAGCACTTTGCATTATTAAAATAAATGTGTGTTAGCGCAATCAACATTGAATGGATACAAATGTAAAAACAGTAAACAGTAAAAGAAGCTAAGGTTTCCCCTTTAGTCCAAATCCCTTAGTGGGGCATTGGATCCCCTTCTTGGTGCAGTCTGATAGCAGATTAAATGAATCTGTCCCTAACCCGATTCCATATGTGGAATGCGGCTGCCATTATCACAAGTGATTTGGCGGCATATATGGCACTCCAGAACTGGTCTGAGGTGTGATTGCAAAATGGCCCATAGCCTTTTTTATAGAGCTCATCCAATGGGCCACAGCTGGTAAGAACATGTCTCACCGTTTCCACGTCCTTTCTGTAAATTCTGCAAATCCGATCCTCTCTTGGAATGCCTGCTCACGCTGCCGTATTACTAAATACGGGAAGAAGATCCAAATGTAAGTATACCATAAATGGTATGAGAGGGGGAGAGTGGTGTGTGGTTAGATACTTGCACGGCCTATCTTTGAAGCCACCCTGATGCCTATAATTTTTGTATTTGGTTTGGTTGCACGCTTTGCCGAGGAGTCAATGCGGTCTTATTCCCTAGTTTTTTTCATCAATCCGGAAAGGAGGAACTCAGTGAGGCTATGTGGCATGATTGATATTCCAATTGCATGTAGGTGATTGGCCACCATACGGTCAAGATCTACAAACCAAGTGCTTTGAGAATGCATTGTTTGATGTTTCATGGCAGCCCTCAGCAACTGATTGCTTGTACCATCAGAGAGCTTTATGTTGGCCCACAGTCTGCATGCTGCCATTTTCCAATGGGCTATTAAAGATGTTAACCCAAATTCCAATCTTATTGCCTTAACCAGCGTGGCACAAGGTAGACCGAATAGCGATCGTAAGATTTTGCCCTCAAGGGGCGTCAACCATTTGATGACATTTTCCGGATACGCCTCTAGTGCATAAAGTATGGCTGGAACTACTGTGATCTTGTAACCTCGAACCATTGCCTCAATTGAGCCTCCACTAATCCTATTGATGATTTTACAAAGAACCACATCCGCAGCAGGTTTGCCTGACAGTGGGGTTAATTTTGTGGTATTAGCCGACTTGATCGCAAGCCAAATTGACCTATTCAATTTTACTGCATTTTTTGATCGTTTATTGGGTGAATGTCGATCAAATTAAATTAAATATGTATGTAAGGTGGGGTACGGGAATTGGTTAAGTTGGCGGGAATTGAAAATGTGGTTCTCCTTCCACATTTTCAAACAAAAAATGACCAAAAAACATCCAGTCAAATTGGAAAAGGTCAATTTTATGGGGTCAAACAGACCCAAACCTATTTTGCGCATGGACTGCAAAGCCCTTAGATGTATTTGGCACAGTTTCTATTTACTTTACCAGGTGCAGAGCAGGGCTATATTAATCCGGCCTCAGTATGTTTACCTGGAAGAATGAAAGGGGGGGGGGGTCTGCTTACGAATAGCTTAGAGAGTGTTTATTCAACTACAGGCCTCAAGGTCCAGAATCCTTGCGGGTGTTCAGGATACCACTCATTCATTTTCCTGAGAATAAAATTGCATGCATTTAGAATCATTGTATGCAAATTTTATCTCATGAATATTCATATGGGATATCCTGACACCTGTCAGGATTCCAGCCCTCAAGGCCTGGAGTTGGACAGCCCTAGCTTAGAGGAAGCCCAACAGGGGCCTGCACATGAAGGACACTCGGCTCCTAATTCACAGAAGTGTTTTATAATGGTGCAATCCCATAGAAAAACACTCTGTGAATAAGGCCCATAGTTTTTAATCTCAGGGTACCTCAACTGAACACTACGCAGGAGGCTCTTCAATAGTACCCTTGTGATGGAGGTGGAAGGTCTACTGTGGGGAGAACTCCTCTTTGGAAGTGCAGTAGTGGAGATTGCCAAGAACATCCTTTCACTGCCCATTATGTTGTTTCTATGCTTGTGTACTGCGCAGAATCACCAAATCAGTTCCAAAGCAGCAATCCTTGTCCATGGCGTACCATGCACCCCACATGGGAAGGCCAGAACTTAGTCTTTTGGGACGGAGAGCGGGAGCAGGCAGGGTTGTTGCTAGGTTTGTAAAAGATCCAGACTACGCTCATGTCTGGACTGGCGGGACTCGGGGCTAGCTATAGCCTTTTGGTTGTAGTCCCTGGGCTTCTATCTAGGGCTACAACCAAAAGACCCGGGGCTATAGCCCCCCCGGCCCTCTCTAGCAACGCCTCTGGGAGCAGGAGCGATGTGAGAGTGCGAGAAAGTGGCGATGGAGATTGCAGGTGCAGGGAGGGAGCTAGGTGGGGGGGTTTGTTGTTTTAGTGTGTATAGGGTGTTAGTCCATTATACATATGGCCTATTTTCTAGGGTACGATGTTCATTCATCGGCTGTTTTTTTTTTCCGCTGAACCTATTTCTGATATTTTTGGGCCAAAAAAAACATCAAAACATTTGGCGGGGGCACATAGGGGGTAGGCTGGGGTGGCGTGTAGGTAATAAACAGAAGGTGAGGGGGTAATCGGGGGGGGGACCCCCCAAATAAAAACTAAATCATTTGATGATTTCTTTCAGCAAAAAGTGCAGTGAAAAAAACAGGCGAAGAATCTGCAAAACACGTAAACCATGTCACCAGTCAAGCCGCAACAACAACAAAAAAATCCTTTTTGAAAGTGCCGTTACTCTCGAATCGCAGGCAGTCCGTTGCTTGGTTGTTACCCCGCGTCACGTTGCAGAAGTGCCGCTCCAGTGAAGTGACTGAAAACGGCAAACCCTGGGTGTGAAAGCAGGCGGCCCAGCAAAAAAACCCACAGAGTTGCTTAACAATGAATTCAGGGGGTGTAGTAGGCCAAGCGGTCCAGGGGTTGCGGGGATGGTGTCCCCTGCTTTTGGTGTACAGCGTGGCAATATTGTACTCATTTATAAAACATCCAGTCTTATTTAATTATTTTCTGGGTTGGTTTTTTAAAACTTTTGTTTATTTGTGCTACGATGTTTTGGGCCTCGAAGTAATCACGTAGATCCTGGGACAGAAAAGTCTGGGCAGAGTTGATCTATGGATTGGGACTCCAGAGCAGTTTTGGAAGATGTGTAGGCTAGACCTCAAGTAGGGGGTGTCCGGAGCTTGAGAGCGTGCTCGGGTTAATCCTACTAGATAGGTAGGCTTGCATTATTTGTGGGAACGCAGGTACGTTCCAAATGAGCAATTCTGGGCCTGCCAAGCCAGATCCAGAAAGTGGCCCAGTCCAAGATCAGGATTCATGAGAGGGGGACTGTTGTTAATAACAAAAGGCAGGTGAGTGGGATAGACGGAATTAATAAAGATAATTTTGCTCTTTTTTCCTGTGGTGAGATGGTTAACATGCTCCTCTTGACACCGATAGGATTAGGGGGTTCTATGTGATTACTGCGCCCAAATTACTGCAACCCCCTAAAATGTCAATTTATTTTTTATTTCAACCCCCTTTTCACCCCATTTATATGCAGAGGTAGACCCCCCGCAGCCCCACCTACATGTATTCAATACTATACCCATCCCCACACATAAACGAGGGTCGGAATATTTAAAAAAAGGTCAGCGTTTTGGGGGTTGGAATAATTGTGGTCGCAGTAATTGAATAATCCCGATTAGAACAAAATGTTAACGATCATGTGTTTTAAAGAAACACTTAAACATTTATTTTATTTCAAGGGACACCTAATATGTTATGTTGATTTCACCCTCAATGAACCAGTGGGAGTTGGAGATTTAACCCCAAATATGTTGACAGCGTATGGAGCAGCCGGGGGGCACTGTATGGAGCAACAGTTTGTGGTGTCAACAGTAGACGGGGAGCTGCCCCTCCTCCATGCAAGACAATATTTGGACCCTAGCACTTATTTTCTTGCAAATTAAGCACGGTCACTGCCTATCCTCTGCTCCTAGCGATATCACTTACTAAAGGGAGATTGTTAAGTGCACCTGATGAAGGTGAGATCAATGCCTTGTCTTTACTCTGTTGCTCATGTCACTTCTCGCTGTGGGAGGTAACTGCTGTTAGGACCCAGTGAGAGTTGGTCGGAAATCCATGTCCCTATTCCACAATACCCATTTACTGTTGACACCACTCATTTGGCAGCAGGTGTGCCACGTGACAAGTGGCCGGGGGGAGGAGGGATGCAGTGTGTTTTCCCATCATGCCGTCCCCTAGGGGCTCCATTGTGGTTTGGAGGAAATTTTGCCAGCCAAGTGCAGAAGGTGTTCCCTATGATTTCCCCCCAAACCTGGAACATGGTGGAGTGGTACAAGTGGCAGTAAATCTGTTACCGCTAATGTTTATACCGTCATCGCCATACTTGTAATGAGGCCCCATGTTGATGTACTGAATATAGAGGGTGATTTGAAGCCATCTTCTGAAGGCAGTGCTCTGCAAGATCACCCCCCCTTCCGCTTGCCCCCCATCAAAGCAAATATCTCGGAAGTATGATCTACAACACATTGGACCATGATGACTTTTTTGTTATATAACACCAGCCCTTTTCAGGAAGACCATTCCCCCACTCAGAGGCGTTGCTAGTGGGAGCTGAGTGGGGCTACAGCCCCAGGTCTTTTGTTTGTAGCCCCGGATAGAATCTCAGGGGCTACAAGCAAAAAGATAGCGGGCCCTGCGTCCCGACTGTCCCAACATTAGCATAGCCCTGTATATTTTCCAGACCGCTCTTCTAGAGTCATACTGGGCACCTTCTCCTCCCCTACTTCCTCCTCCAACTGTGGTGTCCCCAGGCCTCCATTCTTTTACTGTGGCTTTTTAACATCTACCTTACTCTGCTGGCACACCTCATTTCCTCCTTCTCCCCCAACTTCCAGTGCTATGCTGACGACACACAAATCTTCTTCCAACTTCCTACAGACGCCCTTGCACCCTCCTTCATCCCTAACTGCCTCTCAGCCATCCAGGCCTGGTATGCTTCTAATGATCTTTGCCTCAATGCAGCAAAACAGAGATCCTCCCTATTGGGACCCTGGCACCCAACCTCTTCCCTTCACTCTGGCCTTCTTCCATGGGCTCTCCCCTGCTCCCTCTCTCGCTCTCCTTTCTCCCTCATACTCAGGACATTGCCAAGAAGTCCCACTTTCAGCTTTTCCTTCTGAAAGGAATTCTACCTTTCCTCAGCTTACCCCAGAGACTCAATGTTACCCGGGCTATGGTTCTCTCTAGGCTTGACTATTGCAATAGCCTCCCCCTGAATCTACCTTCTCCCACTCTGCGACCCCTCCAGCTAATCCAAAATAGGGCGGCAAGACTTATCCTTGGCCTCAAGCCCCAGGACTATATCTCTCCTGCCCTACAAAGTCTCAACTTGCTTCCGATAGCAGCACAGGTTAAATTCAAATCCCTCTGCTTCATCTACAAGGCTGTCTGTGGCCGGGGACTCCTCTATCTGCAGCTCTTTCTGACCAAATACTCCCCCTCTAGACACGTCTGCTCCTCTGTCACCAACTGCTTGTGTTTGAAGTGGTATGCTAAACAGAGAGCAAGTGGGAAATCACTTTCCTCAGCGGGCTCCCTTCTTTGGAACAGCTTCCCCTTCCCTCTTCGTCTTGAGCAGGACCTCCTTAAGTCCCAGAAAAGCCTCAAGACCTTCCTCTTTAACTCTTCCTTTGCCCCCCCTTTCCCCTGATAATCGCACAGTAGCTTGACTGGTGTCTATTCTCGGGGCCCTGACCTCCCACATCTTATCATCCCAGCTGCTGTCCATCCTCTGCGCTTGCCTTGGCTCACTCTCCACCACTGGAGGTTGCACTTACGTTTCTTCATGGCACTTCACCTGCTGCTCTCCATGAGCACCACAGCACCTATCCCATACCCTTCTTGTCATGATGCCTACCCCCGGAGCACCAGGCCAGGCCCAGCACCCCCGGAAGCAGGCATCATGCCCTCGGGTAAAAGCCCAGCGGCCCCTTATAGGGGCTGTTTGGACTCAGTCCTGGCGCCTTTGGCGCCAGGCTCATGTTGGACATCAGTCCTGGCGCCATAGGCGCCAGGCTCATAAAGGGAGGTGTTTTGTGCACTTACCTGATGCAGACCATGCTGCACGCTTCAGGCCTCCCTGAGACCTGAAAGGGACTATTTTTTCATAGGGACTATTTTTTCACTCGGGCGTAGCTAGGGAAGGATACATACCTAGTTGGGGAAGGATACATACCTGGGACTTCTTTGGAGGCTATTTAAGCCACGCCCAGACAGCAGCTCATGCTTCGCGTTGTTCTGCTTCCTGCAGCTTAATGCTCACCGTGTCTGCTCCTGCTCCTGGACTCCAGCCACGCCCGCCTCGAACCTGGAAGACCTGCAAGGAAGGAAGAGAAGAGAAAGGTGAAAACCAAGGACTATTTCAAACTTCTTACCTGCATCCGGAATCTTCTCGCCAGCATTCCTGAAGAAAGACTTCCATTTAAAAGCATTGCGTTGCTCGCTGCAGCGCCACGCTTCACTCACCTGTCCTCGAGACATCTCCCGGCTCCATCGCGGCTGTCAGCATCGGACGCCACATCTCTGCACCTAGGGGAGAGAGGAAGAAACAAAAGGTGAGCAGAAGGAACACAGAAGGAAAGCCTGATTAACAGCCATAATACTTACTGGCTTTTCTTCCACATTTCGGGTCGGCGCCGCCCCGTTGGCAGGTACCGTACCCCGGCCCCTATGGGGAAAGGACAAGAGACATTTCTGGGGAATGATAAGGACATTTAGAGGGATCGCCCTCATCACTACTCACCTCGGCAGTTTAACCCCTCGACGCATCGCCTTCATTCTGCACCTGAAATAAAGGACAGATCACAGGTTAGAAAGACAACATAAAGGGGGCCTCACTTGAACTTTGAACTTTCATACTTACGGCGCATCGCTCAGGAAAGTCAAGTGGATTTTGCCAGCGCCATTCTGAAAACCAGTGAAGTAACTGGACGAACGCGCGCCCCTGCACCAGAAGCATGATGGAGAGTTCATCCTTCCAAACCATAAGGTGAGCTTAAACCGGGGTTTGGAGGAAGTTAGAGAGGAACGAAGGGGGAAAGGGGGGACCTAGCACACTATTCTGCAGACTGTTAATCCCTTTTCTCATCTGCAGAAGGATATTCCTACGGGCCAGGCAAGCACGATTTGGAGGTCCTGTCCAATCGGTGTTCCGGGTCCTGCGCATCACGCTAGAAGAGGCCACAGCAATCCAGACTAGACCAGCGCCCCCGTGGGAACCAGGTGAGCGTTACACTTCTCCCCTCTGCACTTGCATGTTCTGAACACTCACAAGGCATAATAGGGTTGTCTTCCCTTTCCCATTGTCTCTTCTTTTTGTTGTATTTAATTATTCAACATTGTTGTAATTACATTTTCTGTTATCCCCTGTCCCCTCCCTGTTGCCCTGTGGGCACTAAAACCAGTATTTACTTCCTGTATAAGCGCCTAAGAAGTGAACAATAAATAAATAAATATAGCAAATTCAATGTAATGGCCTTCAACTATGTATAACTATTGGTTGTTCTAACCATGAGCACAAACAGCTCAGCTCACCAAACAAAAAAAGAAAATAGGGCATTAGAAAATAAAGAAAGTGATGCCACTATATGTAAGACTCTTCCCATGTTCCCTACCGGAAATAACAGTTCACTCCTCATTAGTAATTTGTGAGAGTCCATTATTTTCCGTTAGTGTCTGATTGGTTTCCGAATTTAGTGGAGTGTTATTGCCACTCTATGTCAAATGACCAATCGTATCCGTCTTCTAATATGTGCAATAACTGACATTTACTCTTGCATGACACTTTGCTATGTGGTTTAGTGTACTGCTGCCCAGAGGCTAGGGGAGAGCTGGTGGGGGCTATAGTCCCAGGTCTTTTGGTTGTAGCCCTGTTTAGAAGCCCAGGGGTTATAACCAAAAGGCTAGCTAGCCCCCAGTCCCGACAGTCCCTGCATTAGCGTAGCCCCGGATCTTTTCCAGACCTAGCAACACCCCTGTCAGTGCTGCCTGAAGTTCACACAAGAACCCACAACGCCGCATGTTTGTGCTAAACCTGTGCACATAAGAAATATCTGTCAGAGTCATTGTGCTGGTTGATTTATGCTGCCTGCATTGTCGTTTACCACCCAGACAGGCGGTAACAGCATAGTGTTTTTGGGAAGAAAGGAATAAGCAGGGCATGAATGTGTCCTTGCCTGTAAATTACAAAAACAGGAGTAAATAAAAAAAAACAGGGATGCCGCGCCTAGCCTTTTTGGCGTGTGCTATGAAAAATATAGGATTTTATAAAAAAAAAATTGAGTCTGTGGCATAAACCGATATAATAGCCCTTATCATAAAAGGTGTTTATCAATTCTCAGATTAAAATTCAGTCTAGGATATGAAATATCAAAATATGTGGTGATTATAAAGTGCTTTAGAATCTGCTATGATGGGCTCTGGGTCACACCCAGCCATGCAAAACTAGGCTGGCATTTACAATAATAGCAATTTTACAGTCTTTAAATGATTGTTCATTTCCTCACCAAATAAACATTATTCTCCGTCATTATTCCCACATGAAATATAAAATAATCGTCGATCACAAGTGTGTGCAAGGCTCTGCAGATCTTTTGGACTACAACTCCCACCAGACCCCCAACCGACATAGTCAACGATGATCGAGCAAGGTAGTCAGAGACCACAACACCGGAAGAGCCACAGGTTGCAGACATCTTGTCTATCAAGAGACTGCTCTCCAGCCTGCGGCTTCAGTATTCTGAGCATCCACACCCCATTGCGTTCCCCCATCCCTGCACCAATCGGCGTTGGAGAAAGGGAGGCATAGACGAAAACACCTGGTGAGACAGAATCTAAAGACCCCTGGGCTATCATGAGACAGCTCTGCTGCCTGTGCCTTCAGTTTTCTGTTCACCCACCCGCCCCCTCCCAAAACGTTCCTCCACCAATGCACCAATCATCACCGGAGCAGGGGAGTCATAGACCAAAAGATCTGGGGAGCCACAGGTTGCAGACCTCTGGGCTATCATGAGACAGCCCTGCAGCCTGTATCTTCAATATTCTGTTCATCCACCCTCTCTCCTCCCAATGCTTTCTGCCACCCATATACCAATCAGCACTGGAACAAGGGGGTCATTGACCAAAACACCATAGGCTGCAGGCCCCTGGTCTATCATGAGACAGTTCTGCAGCCGGTGTCTTCAGTATACTGTTCATCCGCCCCTAATTCTTTCTGCCACCCATTTACCAATCGGCGCTGGAACAAAAGGGGAAGGGGGTCATAGACCAAAACATCTGGAGAGCCACAGGTTGCAGACCCATGGGCTATCATGAGACAGCTGTGCAGCCTGTGTCTCCAATATTCTGTGCATCCACACGCCCAATTCTTTCCCCCACCCATGTACCACTCGGCACCGGAACAAGGGGGTCATAGACCAAAACATCTGGAGAGCCACAGGTTGCAGACCCATGGGCTATCATGAGACAGCTGTGCAGCCTGTGTCTCCAATATTCTGTGCATCCAACACCCTCTTCCCCAAAGCTTTCTGCCACCCATGCACCAATCGGCACTGGAGCAAGGGAGTCATAGACCAAAACATCTGGAGAGCCACAGGTTGCAGACCCCTGGGCTATCAAGAGACAGCTGTGCAGCCTGTGTCTCCAATATTCTGTGCATCCACACGCCCAATTCTTTCCCCCACCCATGTACCACTCGGCACCGGAACAAGGGGGTCATAGACCAAAACATCTGGAGAGCCACAGGTTGCAGACCCATGGGCTATCATGAGACAGCTGTGCAGCCTGTGTCTCCAATATTCTGTGCATCCAACACCCTCTTCCCCAAAGCTCTCTGCCACCCATGCACCAATCGGCACTGGAGCAAGGGAGTCATAGACCAAAACATCTGGAGAGCCACAGGTTGCAGACCCCTGGGCTATCATGAGACAGCTGTGCAGCCTGTGTCTCCAATATTCTGTGCATCCACACGCCCAATTCTTTCCCCCCACCCATGTACCACTCGGCACCGGAACAAGGGGGTCATAGACCAAAACATCTGGAGAGCCACAGGTTGCACACCTCTGGGCTATCATGAGACAGTTCTGCAGCCTGTATCTTCAATATTTTGTTCATCCAACACCCTCTTCCCCAAAGTTTTCTGCCACCCATGCACCAATCGGCACTGGAGCAAGGGAGTCATAGACCAAAACATCTGGAGAGCCACAGGTTGCAGACATCTTGTCTATCAAGAGACAGCTCTGCAGCCTGTGCCTTCAGTTTTCTGTTCATCCACCCCCTCCTCCTCCCCAATACTTTCCTCCACCAATGCACCAACCATCACTGGAGCAGGGGAGTCATAGACCAAAAGATCTGGGGAGCCACCGGTTGCAGAACCCTGGGCTATCATGAGACAGCTGTGCAGCCTGTGTCTCCAATATTCTGTGCATCCACACGCCCAATTCTTTCCCCCACCCATGTACCACTCGGCACCGGAACAAGGGGGTCATAGACCAAAACATCTGGAGAGCCACAGGTTGCACACCTCTGGGCTATCATGAGACAGTTCTGCAGCCTGTATCTTCAATATTTTGTTCATCCAACACCCTCTTCCCCAAAGCTTTCTGCCACCCATGCACCAATCGGCACTGGAGCAAGGGAGTCATAGACCAAAACATCTGGAGAGCCACAGGTTGCAGACATCTTGTCTATCAAGAGACAGCTCTGCAGCCTGTGCCTTCAGTTTTCTGTTCATCCACCCTCTCCTCCCCCCCAATACTTTCCTCCACCAATGCACCAACCATCACTGGAGCAGGGGAGTCATAGACCAAAAGATCTGGGGAGCCACCGGTTGCAGAACCCTGGGCTATCATGAGACAGCTCTGCAGCCGGTGTCTTCAATAGTCTCTGCATCCACACGCCCAATGCTTTCCTCCACCCACGTACCACTCCACATTGTCTATCAGCATCAAGGCAGCATTACAATGCACAAATAACAGCTTGTTTTGAAACTCGTGACAAGTTCCATTATGCTCTGCAAATGCAGCGAGTCGAATTGGACTGCCGAAAAAGGGCGCGATAATGAAATGGATGCAGAATGGCAGTGTCTCGCTCTCGCCGGAGAGAGTGTCAGCGCGCGGAAAGTGGCAGCTGAAAAATGTGTGAAACGAACGAGTTTCATCACAATCGCCGACTAGCCGCAGATTCGCAGCGCTGCCCATTCGCAGTAGCAAGAAACCCGCGTATTTCCTTGCAAGGCAGCAGGCTAAGGCAGTCACAAAATCACACTAGGACAATCGCGTGGGCCAGTTACCACCTTAACAAATGCTAAAGGAAAGCACCCAACCCCGCCACCAGCCAATGTCTCATTAGAAAGGTTGTTTGCGCTAATAAAAAAAAAAAAAAAGGTTGTTTGCCAGCGCTTCCCATCATTAATGGAAAAACATATTTAAAGGCCTTTATAGCATTTTACCACTACCTCTCGTGTGGTAAAAAGTCCTTGATTTTCTAGGTGGTATTCCACCAGGTGATATTGTGATGTTTGCTGCCAACGATATTCCCTTGGAATACTGTCGGAGGTAAAAACCCTCCTTAGCAGTAGTCAGGTGGATGCAAAAACAGGTGGCATTTTGCAAACACCACAGGTTTTATAATGACCTCCAAGGCTCTGCTGGGCACTTAACTATTTTTATCATGGAAGTATTCAGAGCCACTAGAAATAGAAATACGCCATCAATGTGTTAAGGAGCACAATGACCCTCTGTAGCGAGTATTACCACCGCATATGAGTTAATCCCAAGGCATAACCAAGGGCACATAACAAGGGCAAGGGATCCTTCATATGTGACACAGGCCTCTGACACCATTCACACTTTTACCGCTGGGCCTACAAATGCGCTCGGTGCACTGTGGAATCGTCTTTACCGCAGGAGATTACCACCGCAGTTGTGCTGAAACCAAAAGTAAGTGGCATTGCCGACGATTTCCAACCCATGCACTCCCCTTCAGCTCTTGACGCCCCACCCCCCGAAAATTGTAGGAATCTGTTCTTTCTGGCTGAGTGGGAGGACATTTCTCCCCAAGTTTCCAAGTTTCTAGCGCCCACTGTCCCATGCAGGACAACAAGTTCACGAGGCGCCATTCACTCTCCCCCAGGCAGGAATTCAGGATGGGAGACAATGTGCAAGGAGTGGCTGTTTCATCAGCCCTTAAAATCCTCTCCTTTCAAATAGGCAACAATGGAATAATGTTCCTTAGTGGGAGGGAATTAATAGGAGCTCAGAATTACAACACTAAGGTTTGTTGTGTCTCTCTCTAAACATGGATATGTGCAAAGTCAGAATTGAATGCATCAATTATTAAGAACTAAAAGAATGAGCAAATAACAACAGTCCATCCTGAAGCCCCCAACAGCTAGGTATTAATCCCAATATTTGCACATGCAATGAGGCAGCAGCAATCTAATGGACCGGACTGCTGTGTACTTTGAGGTCACATTTTAGGCCGGACTGTAGGCCACGATGGCTACCTTGCATGTCATGGATGGGTGTGTGCGTGTGATCGAGCGAACGCAGAAGCATAGCTTCTCTGGGTCAACTGGCTAGCTTGCCTGACTTCAGTATTGCTATTTGTGAGGATTCAGGGTGCTTAGTGATGCTCTGAGCTATAGTTCAGGCATTGCAGCCTTTTGTTTTTTTAATGAATGCCATTTGGTCAATCTCCTCCCAGCCAACCAGGCACTATGTTGTAGAGTACTCCCAGGGGTCTGTCCTATCCCCATTGGTATTCAATCTATATGTAGAGCTTCTGAGAAATCTAAATGAGAAGCTCCCCCTGTGATATGCCCAGTGTACTGAAAAACCTGAGAAACTTTAAGTGTGAAATAGAAGGACATGAGAACCCCTGCAAAGTCTGGATATGCATATTTTCCTCTGCGAAACCCCAAAAAAATAGTGCCGTACCTTTAAATGGGAATTTGTCAGGCATAGATGGCGTCTCTCAGAGGAGCCCAAAAATAAGAAAATGTTCACCTTTATTGGATGCTTGCCAATGTGATGTAAATTACATCCTCTGGGACAGGGTTGTCCAACTCCAGGCCTCGAGGGCCGGATCCATGCCGGATTTTCAGGATACCCCTCATTAATATCCATTAGATAAATTTGCGTACACTGATTCTAAATGTATGCAAATCTTTCCTCATGAATATTAATGAAGGATATCCTGAAAATGAGGATATCAATCAGAATTTCGGCCCTCGAGGCCCGGAATTGGACAACCCTGCTCCAGGAAAAGGAAATCTTAAGGCATACCAAAGAACAATCAGCTTCTGTGGAAATCTGCATGCCCACACCTTTTGCTTTTGAATGAATTTTGAGGGGAAAAAAATGCAATAAAAGGCTATAGGGTATGAGTTGTATAGGACCACAGAGAATGTTTAACCCCTCAAGAGTTAAGGGGGAGAACTTTCGTCCTGAATTCCCAGAAGGAATCATTGTAGGCTCCTCCCACTCCCACAGTCTCATGGTTTTAATAAAACATTGGTGAACAACTGATTGCCTCCAGGAAACGTGATTCCTCTACCAGGGGACAATGGTCAGTTCACCATGATAAAGCTCCAGGGAACTCATAATGCCAACCAGTGGCAAAATCTCCCAGTGGAACAGCGTGTGCTGGGAGCCTCAGGGGAGTCCCGCTGCACCGCAGTTTCCAATGGACCCCAGTCCCTTCACTCACTATTGTCTTTCAGGATACAGATCTTGAGCCAAAGGCGATGCCCCTTCCAGGGGCAATGGTCAGTTAACCATGATAAAGCTTCAGGGAACTCATAATGCCAACCAGTGGCAGAATCTCCTAGTGGAACAGCGTTTGCTGGGGGCCTGAGGGGAGTCACACTGCACTGCAATTTCCAATGGACCCCAGTCACTTCACTCACTATTGTCTTTCAGGACAAGTCTCGAGGCAAAGGGGAAGCCTCTTCCAGGGGCAATGTCATTTAACCATGATAAAGCTCCAGGGAACTCATAATGCCACCCAGTGGCAGAATCTCCCAGTGGAACAGCGTGTGCTGGGAGCCTCAGGGGAGTCACGCACCACTGCAGTTTCCAATGGACCCCAATCCCTTCACTCGCTATTGTCTTTCAGGATACATATCTCGAGCCAAAGACGATGCCCCTTCCAGGGGCAATGTTCAGTTAACCATGATAAAGGTCCAGAGAACTCATAGTGCCCACCAGTGGCAGAATAAACAGCCTATGCTGGGAGCCTCAGAGGAGTCACGCACCACCACAGTTTCCAATGGACCCCAATCCTTTCACTCACTATTGTCTTTCAGGATACAGGCCTCGAGCGAAGGGGAAGCCCCTTCCAAGGCCAATGGTCATTTCACCATTGTAAAGCTCCAGGGAACATACACCAAGGCTTTTAGATCATACTGTCACAAGTGGCAGAATCTTCTAGTGGAACACCTGTGCTGGGAGCCTCAGGGGAGTCACACACCACCACAGTTTCCAATGGACCCTGCTCCCTTCAATCAATGTGCAAGTTAAAGAAGGTGGGCAGTGCTTAATTTGTAGGGATGTTTGCCAAGGCTCAGCCCTGGTACATATTTCTGCGCCCTGGCACTGACTGTCTCTGACTCAGTAATGATAGAGCATCCATCAACCCCAATGAACAGGTGTAAGATGTAGTTTAACCCCAAATGTGTCCACACCATTTGGAAACAGCTCTGGGTTGTGGCAGCAATGGTGTGGGAACTGTCCGCCCACAGTGTCACAGGTGTTCTAGAAAATATTTGGGCCCTGGCACTTATTTTCTTGCAAATTAAGCACTGAAGATGGTGACCTCCCCCTTGCCAAACCCCAGCCTCTGCCCAACGCTGAGGCACTGGCAGAGGAAGAGGCAGGAGCTGAAGAGAACAGAAAGCAGAGCAGGCGCTCCCTTCTTTTCCCTTCTCTCACAGCGGCTGCTCGCCCACGGGACATGCTGGCGTGTATTGTTTTCACTTTACCCCCTACTTCTTCCTTTCGACGAGGTGAAGGCAATGGCAATGGTAAGCGGGCTACCCACTTCCTTCCGCCATGGCTCCTGCTGTAGATGAATGCCAGTTACAAACAGGAGCAACGGGGGAAGGGAGAAGCCCCCACATCCTGACCCCTACCTCTTCCAGCCACCCGACAAACTCTCTAACTTGCAGAGGTTAAGGAGTTTGCCATAAGAGCAGTGATAGATGTGTACCAAAAAAGCAGTGGAACTGTGATTCCGGCGGGGGGGAAGGGAGGGAGCAAAGTGCAACACATTTTTCAAGGGTTGCAGTCACGCTGGTTGACGTCCAATTGAGTTGAAACAGATTTCAGTTTAGCTGTAACTGATATCCAGTGGTAAAATGGAGACGTGTGCTATAAATACACAAAGAACAGTTCTGGAATGGTGACAATGGTTGCAAAAAGAAGTGCCGTTGTTAACAGTAAAAAAATACAAGTAGTGGAACACCGCACCTAACCGTTCCCACTCACTTCGACCACTGCATTTATTATTTAATATTTATATTGCGCCGGTAGCTCGCAAGCCTCGGGGTGCAGATACAAGAACACGCGACAGTGTACAATAACGATACGGGACAGGACTGACAGAGAGGTTTCATGCGGGAGCTAGGTAGGAACCTCCAGAAGAGATTTTATTTGAAGATATTGAGAGAAAGGAAGCCGAGCCAACGATCATGGCCAGAGTGGGGTTTCTTGGTGACTGGAGCCTACTGCCGTTCAATTGTAAACAACCCAGACATAAACATTCCAATATTCTAATGATAATGCTTCCTGTCACATGCACAAAGGCAGCTCTCGCCTCTGTATGATGTTTGCTGTATGTAAGGAGGGCCAGTAAGGCGTTAGATCCCTTACTTCTCAGGTGCCTTGGGGTTTGAGCACCTGGAGTTCTGCGTGTCCCTCTAGAGACACCGGCAGGATAGCTTGGGACAACCTGCTCGCCTTGGAAGCAAGACGACACGGAGCACCACAGGTTCGATCCCCGGTCCGCGCTTAGAAACCTTTGGTTATTAAGTGCGTCATAAATAACTTATCATCATCATAGCAAGGCTGCTCGTCTTTCTGGACAAAAATGCTTCCCGTCCAACATTAAGGGGCCAGCCTCCCTTGCACGTGGCCTCTGCCTAGTGAGGAATCCACCATCTTCCCAAGCCATCCATGGTGGGAACTGGCAAAGTACAAACCAATAACATCTTACTTTAAATTTCATATCCAAATATGGTACTTTATTCCTCTCTTAAAGCCTCTAGTGCTCTGTGCTGCGACACCGGGAAGGGGTCCTTTTTTTTAAAGCTTTCAACGAGATGGGGGGAGGGGAGTTCTTACCGCATTTTAGAGACAATTGGGAATATTAATGCCCCAGGAAGCATGCATGATTTATGCAGCTGCCACATACATATTAATGTGCTGTGATGCATGATAGCCCCCATGGAATCAGTTAGTAGAGGCGTGAGGTAAAATGACTTTAAAGCTACGTTTAAGATGCTAACTCAAACGCCCATGTAAATCTTTGGCAAAATAGGCAGTAGCACTGGTGTTCCAAACTCTGGACAAGGAGAGGGGACACTAGCCGCCTTATACACGCATGTCACAATTCACATGCCTGAGAGCCACGAGTGCACAAACGGCCCACACAAGCTGCCGCAAATCAACAATGCACCTCATTTTTTCTTATATACCATGTTTTCCTTTTCAGTAAAAATAGCATGGTTATGTATTTTTTTAAAAACAAAATAGCTTTTCTAAACATGATGGTAGGGTCACAAAAGATCCCGCAAACCGTACCGCTTCCCAACGCGCACTGCAATACGTGGATCACTGCGCTCAGAGCTGGCCTTAGGGCAGGGTGGACCGGTCGATCACACTGTCGACCGCCCTGGGTGCCACTATCCGAGGTGAGGCCTCCGTCACCACCTTCCGCAAAACTCTGAAAACTACCCTCTTCACATAAGGCCCGACACACCAGCACAAATACTTATCATATATGTTGTAATATATGTCCCAATGCAATATCTGTAACAACAGTATGATATCTTGTAGTATTCATAATGTGTTAACAATCGCTATCATGCCTGTACCATGTAACTAAGTTATTGCAAGTAACAGCGCCTCAATGCCCCTGGACTGCTTGCGCGCTATATAAATATAAATAAATAAAATAAATACCCCCACAGGGCGCCATTAGCCCCTGCCACGCCTGCTAAGGGGAGTCTTAAGGGCTGTAGCTGGTGTAGTGGGAGAAGGTGCGGCAGGCGCCCTTATGTTATTAAATGCGCCCGCTTTGGCGGGGCATATTTAATAACAACTATTCACATGATGATTACCCCCCAGCTCCGACACGGGACCGAGGAGGCATAGCTCTCAACCTTTCATGGTCGCTGGGCGGGTGAATACACCCGATTTTGCATTTGGCGGGTGAGAAGCCTATTGATTGCTATGGGCGTGTGGGGTGTTTGGCGGGTGAGGGAGCTGCTTAAGTGGCGGGTGACACCCACCAAAAGCGGGTGAGTTGAGAGGTATGCGAGGAGGTTTTCATTGGAATAGGACGCTCATGCGCTAGCTCCCATGTTGACCAGGGGCTTGCGGGGAGGGTAGGGGGCGCCAAATCGCCCAGGGCGCTGCTGCCTCTAAGGCTGGCCCTAACTGCGCTGATCAGGTAAGTCGACGTACCCTGCTGCGAGGGTTACGGTTCAGGTGGGGCGGTGCCCTGTCATCCCAGGTAAGGTTTCAACAAGTCTACAGGTGCCACATGCGCTGGGTAATTGTTTCATGTAAAAGCACGAGAATGTTCTGTGATAGTCAAAGACGCACGAGAATCTGTATTAAACAAAATACATTTATTCTTACAACCGACACGTGTTTCCACCCTCCTAGTGTGTGCAGGCACAGTACACCTGCCCCGTTTGCCAAATGCCTTTTACACACGCTCTGAACCATGGGTTGTATTACCACTATATGCCTCTGCAGAACGCCAGAGAGGCATTACGTCCGACGCTGGCGATCAGACGCCTTATTTTGCCGTCTTCGCCATAAATCTGAATGCAGTTGAGATTTCAAATGCTTCCGGTATTAATATGCGAGCTGAAACATCATTGGAGAGTTTGAGCGCATGCGCAGAGCGGGAACGAGCTGTTCTCTAATTTATCAACGTGACTCGCTCGACTCATTTTTTATTCTTTTTAAAAAGAAAATCCGAAAAGCTTTCCGCCAGCAAAGCGAGGAGAGCTTATTTTATTCTTCACGCGACTAGAGATTCAAGCGTGTCTTTTTTCGTGACTCCTGCCGGTGCGTCTGAAAATAGATATATCTGTTCAGGGAATTGTCCACTGTATTATATATACGATTGGGAACATTCTCGAGGAAGCGTCTTGGACAACGTGCTGTAAGAATTGGACTCTCTGGAAGATATTGGTGTCGGCTCATCTAACTCCGTCTTTCCACACAAGTCAGGGACTGCTGGTTTTCTAAAATAACTCGCAGCTGTTATAAGGAGCCGAATGGTGTCCCATCCTGCAAAGTGAATGTGATGGGTGCTCTGTGGGTGGTCAGGTTGGTGTCGCAACTCAACCCACACTTTGTGCGCCGTGTGGCATTAGGGCAGAACCCACAACCTGAGAGTTGCATTGTGGTGGATATTGAGTAAGGAGGCAGTTTCCGTCATTGCCCGTGTGTGAGCAAATAAGGCTGCCCCCCACATGCGCGCGGCAGACTCTTTCGGCCATTACGGCTTGTTAGCCATTGCCATTGGTGCCAACATTTGATTTTCGCTATCGGCATACATTTCTACACTGTACAAAGAGAGGCACTCGTACCCACCACCAGGTAGAAACCATAACCCATTTTAGAGCACATTTTGAGGCAAGAATTGGAAAACAAAGCATAGGACTAAAAGGCAGGTCGAAACATACAACATTTCAGCAACAGTCGCCTAACCTGCTGAGCTGCCGTTCCTACTTCCTCTCTGCCTGCCAAACAGCTTTGGGCTATCTATCCTCTTCCACCCTACAATTAAGGCTCAAGTCATCCATTGATGATGCAGTCTTCCTACTTTGAAGCAGTGGCGTGTCCAGGGAGTGGCCTGGGCTGGCACGTGCTACCCTTGAAATCCGATTGCCCACCATAGCTGTCACCCCATTATCCTAAACTATGCTCATTATGTGTGTGCGTGTGTGTGTGCTTGTACTTCATGCCACCCCTGCATAAGTCAGTGTCCCACTTGGGCCACACTGGTCAAAAGAGTCTGGACACGGCGCTGCTTTGAAGTGAGCAGCACGTGCTAATTTTGCAAGATACATGCGAACAGTTCACTGAGCCTCAGCCCAACCGGGGAGGAGCCAGAAGCCCCGTCACACTGGGCAAATTAAAAGCACACAGCACTCAAGCCTTTCTTTGTTTTTCGGTCACCCCAATAGAAATACATGCTGAACAACAGTGCAAAATGGCTCTCCTGCCCCCATGGTTAAAGGAGTACAGGGCCAACTCCTCCTCTGCCCCATTTACTCAGCACCTATGAGAACTGCGCCACACCAAGGAGAGAGTGCCAGTAGTACCAGGAACTCCCCAACAGCTGGCAGAGCGAGATACGACCCAATGTGGTGTTGAAAACCGGCAGCCCGGTCTTGTGTTGAACCGTATCCGGAAGTCTGCCTGACATTTTGGGGCAGTGGGGTGATCATATCCCAGGAAAGAGAAAACAATGGAAAATAACAGATCTGTGTGTCTCCCCCCCCCCCCCCAGAGGGAGCGGAGGCTAGGAGGTCCTGCAAGGGTGCTTGCGTGCCCGCTGTTCTTCCTCGCTCACATGATGATTCCCAGGGCATTGCTCCTCCCTCCAGCACGCACTGGACTGAGTTCAGTGGCACACCTGTGTGCATGAGTGCTCATGCTGCTATTGAAAGTTGATGTGGGTGCACGTGTGGCTGACGTCTGGAGCGATGAGGAGGATGCAAAACCTGATTCCGTGGCATCTTCTGGGGCCTGGGCGTGGCAGACACTGAGTGATGCAAAATGATGCAGCAAGCTTATCTCACAAACTGAGCGATTTAACATTCCTGCTGCACAGTGGTAGTCAGTGCCTTAAGTGGCACTACAAATCGAGCCGGGGCTCATCGAGGGGGCGTGGCCTAACAACTGGGGTCTTCATGGCCCGTTAGGTCACGCCCCCTTGACGAGCCCCGGCTCAATGGGCTACTGGCACCCCTGCCAGGCAGCCTTTTGTAGAGATTAGCACCCTCTCTCCAATGGAGGAGAGGGTGCTGATCTCAGCATTTATTTTGGATAGGCTTGCCTGGCAGGGGACAGCGCCTCGCCTATTCAGCCTTAATGGTGGCGCTGCCCCTCGCCAGCTGGGGAGGGGCAGCGTCACCATTATGGCTGAAAGGGTGAGGCCACTGGAAGCAGAGGCCTTTTTCCTAAAGACTGAAACTCCCGCGAATCCGCGGGAGCTTCAGTATTTAGAATGCAAGGCCTCTGCTTTCAGCGGCCTCATGTTTTCTCCATAATGGTGGCGCTGGCACACGTGCATCACTTGATTAAAGGGATGCCTCGCAGGTGCGGCGCCACCATTATGGCTAAAAGGCATTTTTTTCTGAAGCCTGAAGCTCTCGCTCACGAGCGAGAGCTTCAGGCTGTAGAAAAAAATGCCTTTTCGTGTAGTGGCCGGGGCTGCCAGGGGAGATTAGTGGGCCCCGACAGGGCCCCGCCTCAAAACGAAATTTCAGAGCCTGCGGGGCCCAGCCCCGGCAGGCCCCCGCCCACTTAAAGCCCTGGTGGTAGTAGTAGTGGAACTTTGACTCCGGCGGGCGCAGAGTGGAAAAAAGGGAGCACCGTGCAACACATTTTTTAAGGGTTGCAGGCATACTGGTGGACAGCTAATTGAGTTGAAACAGATTTCACTTTACATATAACTGATATGCGGTGGTAGAGTGGAGAAGAGTGTTATAACTTCACAAAGAACAGTTCTGGAATGGTGAAAATGGCTGCAAAAAGTAGTGGAGCTATTAACAGTAAAAAATAAAAGTAGCGGAACACCGCTCCCGACCGTTCCCACTCACTTCAGCCGCTGGTGCTGCATCGTCGACTTCACTGTGGTCTCTGGTTTGATAGGTTAAAGATATACTTTGTAGCAGTCAGGGAGGATAATGACGCAGCAAAGAAATCTACATTTTTCTACACTAATCAAAATGCTGCATCATACACGACTTTTATGCTGGCACTAACAATGTCTTATCAGCCTATTTCAATGCATTGGTGGATGTGGACCATAAGAGATTTGAACTCGTGCAAGCTCACTAAGTGGAAACAGAATCACTAGACACATATCAGGCACAATGACATCAACCGGCGGTCACGTGCACATTTGTAGAGAGGAAGAGGAGGTCAGAGCCTAGCTGACTCGTGGGTGCTACTCAGAAAAATAACGATAGTGTGTAAACTTGGAATTACCCTCAAAATGATCCTGGGACTTGGTAAGTGACATGAGCCGGTAGACATGAGAGGGCAACCTGTGGGCCTGGCATTAAAATCCCTACTGGTGGAAGAAGTGCAGGCGTTCATATATCACAAATCCGGTCTAAATACATGCTGCCGCAGACTTGCCAAGCTACCCGGAAATGGTCCTCGGACTACTCCGACTCCTGTGTTACTCGAAACCTCATCAAGGGTAGTGCCCAGCAAGAAGCTCTGCATGCAGCCCATGTGGAAAACTCCCATCATTTCGTATGAGTCTGAAGATCTAAAACACCAGCCCCAGCTCCAAACGTTTCTCTTCATCTCTGCTTTCTCGCTCTCCCTCCCCTGCTGACCTACCTGTCTGCTGCATCGACTGGTTGCTTGGCTACCCTCAGAGTCTTACTGGGTTCCAGGCTCTTTCTTGATCAGTCTCCCCTGCACTGCCTGCGGGCCTACCATGCACTTAAGGGCTGTAACCTCTACAGTCCCTTGTCTCCTGGCACTACCCAGTGCCATCCTACCCTGGTTGCACTTACTCAGTGCAATGCTACCCTTGCACGATCTGAATGACACAAGGCCTAGTAAAATCATTTGTTTTGTCCTCCCTCTGTCATCCCTCCCTTATCTTGTCACACCTAGAAACACTTGTGTACAGGCATGTTATAAATGACTTATATCATATCAGGTCCTT
Source organism: Ambystoma mexicanum (assembly GCF_040938575.1). Classification (NCBI taxonomy): domain Eukaryota; kingdom Metazoa; phylum Chordata; class Amphibia; order Caudata; family Ambystomatidae; genus Ambystoma; species Ambystoma mexicanum. The sequence goes on from NC_090933.1 coordinate 116,788,562, forward strand.
GTGCTTGGCAAAGATCTCCCTCATCGATGCCGATCTCGGCACAAGCAGCGGCCACTCTTGCAATAGCTGAGAGTGATGACCAGGAAGTGGAAGAGGGCATTTCCTTCAAATCAGCAGCACTAGGAACAAAGTCCAAGGTGATGTACAGGGTCAATAGTAGACAAAGAGACCCTTGTCCTTATTGACACCAAAATGCTGGTCAATGTTGTGGTCACAATAATTTTTCAGCTATCCACCTGTGTCTTACAATGAGCCCCACAAACATATGGATACTCACTTTTGTAGGATTGAGGCCAATTCCCTGTGGAGGCTCTTTCACATCCAAACATTGCCATGGACAGAAAAAGTTGAAGTCGATATTTTATGTCATCAAGATAAGCCAAGACACACTGGTCGGCTGCAAAACTGTCGAAGCATTGGGCACTGTAAGCTTTGCATTCTGTGTATATATAAGATGTTATAGGTATTTTTTTCAAGCACAAGGCACTTTCCCACAGTGTGGGATGTGTAAGAGGACAGCCCTTGTGTCTTCCTATTGATGAGCCTATCAAACCAGTGGCCTTAAAAACAGACAGGTGGGGGAGGAGGGGCTATGTTTCATCTACGAAAAAAATGTGAACTGGTATTCGACAAAGTAGAGCTAGAAATTGAAAATGTGCTTGCCCCACTTCATGGGCGTTGCCGATTGAAGGTGCAACTAAACCCAAGCAAACGTACTCCATCAGGATATCTTTGGCTATGCACCTCCATAAAAAAAGCTATTAAAAGGCAGTGCCACCTGCCGCTCACTATGGATGATATTATAGAGACCTAAGGATGCCAACCTATTCTCTAAACGAGACCTTATTTCTGGTTATTACTGGATCATGCTGCACCGAGAGACTCGTCACGTCACTGCATACTCTACGCATAAGGGTATCTACCAATATAAGAGGCTTAACTTTGGTGTATCATCAGCAGCAGAAGTTTTTCAACACATCATAAGAAGCATCATAGCCGACCTTCCAGGTTTGTGGAACAGTGTGTTGAACGGGTGTATGCCACATTCGAGGTGGAACACATTGCATGGCTGACAAATGTCCTGTTGAGATTACAGTTACAGTGACTGACTCTGAATGGGGCCAAATGCAATGGTAAAAATACGATTCTTTTGCTATATCTGACAGGCAGCACGCCGCTACCTAGACCCGAAAAAGTTCAACGATGCACAGTCAGCAGGGGATAACACTAATCCCTGAGACTTGCCTAGTTTCTTTGCAAAGGTGACATACTGTGGCCTTGCATCCACAACCTGGCTACCAGCGCAAAGCTCCTCCATCACCTTACGAAGAAAGATTTAACATTGCAGTGGATGGCCCTGGAAGAAAGTGTGTTACGAGTGACCAAGGATCAATCGCTGTAGATACCACCATGACATTTTTTGACCTGTCATGCTGAACAGAAATCATGGTTGATGAAAGACCTTTGTTGTCTGGGTGAGGTTCTAGTACAGATGGATCAGAATGGTACATCTTGCCTGGTTGCATAGGCAGCCATGGCCTGATGGTGACCAAATAAACTCCCAAATACAAAGGGTAGTTTTGGCAGTGCTCCGTGGTTATCGACACTAACATGCATATATATATATATATATACAAACAGACAGTGCATACTTGTTGAAATGGACCACTAGCCACTTCTCCCGCTCATGTCAGGAACTACACTTGTGACACAGCTACCGCAGAAGGCTGGCTCCTCCAACTGCTGGAGTAGAAAGTTATCACTCAGGAGCAAAACACCCAGCAGGCTGTTTATCACAACATCCAAGAAGGTCTCCGCATGTGAAGGGAGTGGAAGAAGACATATGCGAGGGACCGGCAAGGATGTTGAACAAGACAGCATCACCATAGTATGGGGACATCCATGGCAAAGATTGTGGAGGTCACAGCCAAAGATGATTGTTTCTAATTGGTGGCTGAGGCAGTTCATTCTGGACATTGGAAAGAGATACGCCGATCACACAAGAACACAGGACAGCAGAAGCAAAGGTGACTCTATGGGGCCTGTGGAGGATACGGCAGGAAATCACCCATTAAATCGAAGGGCTATTGCTATGAGATTCTATTGTAACACGTTATTTCACCTTGGCAGGAAAAATTATAGGTCTCACACGTGTGGGAAATCAGGGGTGAGCAAAAACTAAAGTAATACTTAGGAGAAAGGTTTGATTTCCCGATCTGGAAGCAAATGGAGATGACTCCTTTCATGGATATGTGTTGTGTGAAGCTACGACCACACCAAATGGTCCACTTCCTTTGTGGCACCGCAACGAAGCGCGGCACTACAGGCCTGTGTTAGCATGGACTTTGGAACAATCCTATCAGACAGATAGTTAATTGTACAGATGGATATGATATCATATGATAGGTTACTTATAACGCGCTTAATACTCAGAGGTTTCTAATCGCGGTCCCGGGGATCAAACCTGTGGTGCTCCGTAACGTCTCGCTTCCAAAACGAGCACGTTGCCCCTGAGCTATCCTCTCTATACAATGCGTGGATAAGTGGTGCGGATAATCCTAGGTGGAGTTTACACCATCCACTACAGCCATAATAGCAGTTATCTCTACCCTCAAGAAGATTTTCTCAACTCATGGACTTTCATAATCATTCCAAACTCGCAATAGCTCACCCCTCCAGGGGGAAGACATCAAGACATGCCTGATCTCACTGGGGATCAAGCATAAGCACACTACTCAGAGGGGTCCCAGAGTGAACAGTGATGTGGAACACTTTATGCATTGCTCAAATCCAGGACAAAAGCATGACCCCGGGGCATTGTACCTACGTCTGACAGGAATACCACACAATGCCTCATTGACTGACAGGGTTTGTCCCAACTGAGGCCTTGATGGGAAGAAATAGCCACGTTGTAATGTCACTCACCTGGGGTATTGCCATGGATTGATGATGAGCAGGTGAATGAAAGACGACAGCGTCAAACAACTAGACGAGCACAGTCCTTAGTTTGTAAAAAAAAATAAGTGCCCGGGCTGAAATATTTTCTAGCACACACGTGACACATCAGGACGTGCAGCCCCCCACCCACTGTTGCCACTCCCACAGCTGTTCCCTACAGTGTCAACATATAGCGGGTTAAAGCTGCAACTCCTACCAGGTCATTGGTTGATGGATGCACTGAACATGGCAGATGTGTGATGTACAACTACCAATCAACATAACAAAAAATATCACACTCATTGCGTCTTGCTATGAGACACATATTTAAGTATGTCTTTAAGCACAGTCATCTTTAACATTCTGCTCTGATTCTATAGGTGCTTCTGAAGTGACTGACAGTTAAAATACAAAAGTTACCAAAACACCACATCATAATCAAAATGAGTCCCGTGCCTCAGAAATAAGTGCCGGGGCTAACCTCTGGCACATACCCCCACAAATTAGGCACTACCAGCACTACAAGGAGCATGTGTCGTCCTTGCGAAGAACAGATACCCCACTCACAAACAGATAACACCATTTGGACCTACCCACTGGGCAGTAACAGTGGCAGAAGGCACCATGGTGGCAATCACGAAAGGAACACAGACGGCAACAAACAACTGCAGATACTTCGAAGAGCTACCTCCGAATGCGGAGGTGGGACGAGCTGCTCAACCAGAAGAAGAAACAGATTCCCCTGAACTTGCAAAGGAGGGCCCCAGGAATGGTAACAGTACCAGAGGATTCCTGATGTCCCCACTAAGGGGCCAAGAAGACAAAGGACTTGCATCAAGTGTACGCCAATCCACATCTCCTTCATCCTCTCGCTACCCAAAGAGAAAAGGGTGCGCCCCGCCTCCCAGATTTCCCGACTTTATAATATGGAAGTACACTGTGTCAAATATACTGCAAGCATTTCTGAATTTGAGGATTTTTGCTCTTATTTGTGTGGAAAGTGATGTTGCATTCTGATGTATGCTGTTTGTTGAGTTGCTATGTGCATCATAACATGTGTGTAACTACTAAAGGGTGCGCCACACGTGTGCTGGGCAGATGGTTATGCCGCATTCACTGTGTTTGCTTCTTTGTTTTTGTTGGGCACACTGCGCACCATACACATATAGTGGCACTTCTAGCATGGGGAGATCTACACCCTGTGTCCTTGGCATGCAGAGTAGAACGCTGTCTGCATTTGAGACATTTAGGATATGATATATGATATGATATTACATTTATAACGTGCCTGTACACATGTGTTTCTAGGTGCGACAAGACAGAGGGGGGACGAAACAACAATCTTACTAGGCCTTGTGTCATTCAGATACTGGCAGTGCAGGGGATTCCCACTGGTAGTTGTCTGCAGTAGCTCACATACCCACTCAACGTCTACTCTGGGCTCCTGCTCGCAACTGGTTGACTATCACTCTTTCCTTGTTAAGCATACATATTTCCTCTGATCCGACACCTCCCGATCGGGTTCTTTCTGGCACCCTCCATCTGTGGCATGTCTTCTCTGCAGAGGCGTTGCTAGGGGGGGGCTTAGGGCGCTATTGCCCCTGGTCTGTTGGTTATAGCCACGGATAGAAGCCTAGTCGCTACAACCAAAAGGCTAGATAGCCCCTAGTCCTGACAGTCCCTTCATTAGCTTAGCCCCAGATCTTTTCAAGACCTAACAACACCCCTGCTTCTCTGTCTTCATTCCAGTGTCCTTCCTTTTATGTGGGATCCCACTCACAGCGCCCTCATTCCGTGGCCCTCCCCTCTAATGGCTGCATTTTGTTCGAGAGCGAAAGAGAACGGGCCGCCCTGAAATCAAAGTGTAAGCAAAAGGGGGCTTTTAGTACGTTTACATGGTGAGCGTGCTGCGGACGCTGTCTTTTGGCTCTAGGTGATTCCACCAACCACATTTACATTGTGGTCTTCTCCGTCAACTCTTGTAATGGCGGGTCCACCCTGGCTACCATTATGCCCTACCGCACACCCCACGCCCTACCCCCATAATGCCCCCCCACACACACAATAGAGAACAAGTCGATATAGAAGAGTCGAAGTAGAAGACCACAATTAATTAATTAATGACTGCAGACCCTATCTTTCCTATCCACACGCAGAGCTTGATTCATGCAATATTAGCCTGGTTCAAAGTGAATTTGCACTGCTGAAAAGTGACTTTATTTTATTTATTTATTTTATTTATTTATTACATTTGTTACATGCCCAGACTCTTGGGTATCACGACGAGGTTAAAGACAGTTTGTTAAAATAAAATTCAGTGGGGATGATTTGCAGAAGAATTACAATCAGAAAAGTCATAGCAGGTTATTTACATACAACGAAAGATAGAAACGTCAAAGAGTATTTACAGGTGCTGAGGTAGTGGCATTATTCATATTGGTTGAATAGCCACGTTTTGAGTGACTTTTTGAAGCCCAGAAGGGATTTCTCTTTTTTAATGCTAAGTGGGAGGGAGTTCCAGTGTTTTGGAGCTAGGCATTGGAAGCTGCTGCTCCCCCCCCCCGCTCTAGATTTTCTGAATCGAGGTGTGGCGAGAAATAACAGATTGTTAGATCTTAGAGATCTGGTGACTTCTTTTTTGGCAAGAACTTTGTTTAGGTAGGATGGACCTTTGTTTTGGTTGCATTTAAATGTGATGCATAGTGGTTTGAAGATGATTCTGGCTGCTATGGGCAGCCAATGGTGATCTCTTCTGGTTTTGGAGATGTGATCTGATTTTCTGATTCCTAGGGCCGCCCGTAGGGCTTTATTTTGTATTGATTGGAGTTTTTTTTAGATTGGTGCTGGAGGTGCCCAGCAGAAGTACATTACAATAGTCTAATCTAGACAGTATCAGGGCTCTGGCCAATGTGATGCAGTTAGCAGGGGAGAGGAATTGCCTGCTAAGGGTGAATAGTTTAGCTGTGTAGGCGGTGGATGATGAGAGGTTACTGATGTGTTTGGTTATCGTGAGATTAACATCCAAGTAGACTCCTAGTGTTTTGACTTTCCAAAGAATTGGTATTGTGGAGGCGTCAATGTTGATGGAGGCGTAGTCATGGTGTAGGGCTCCTATTTTAGATTTAGACCCCATGATGAGAATCTCTGTCTTCTCATCGTTGAGGCAAAGGCTATTTAGTCCATCCAGTTTTGGATAATGGCGTAGATTTTGTTGATTGTTTCTGTGTCTTCGAGATAGTTCCCTGAGAATGGAATGAGGATCTGGGTGTCATCTGCAAAATTCGTGTAGATGACACCCATATCATCTAGGGTAGAGAATAGAAGTTTGGTGTAGGCGTTATAGAGGGTGGGGGATAGGCAAGATCCTTGCGGTACTCCAATAGGGACTGGAATGGGGTCAGCGGCTTCTTTACCTATAGCGACTCTAGAGGTTCGTTCATCTAGGAACGATTTGATCCACATGGTGGCATTGGCGGAGAAGTTGAAATCTTTAGCTATAGTGGAGCAGAGTTTGTCGTGGTCAACAAGGTTGAACGCTGCAGACAGGTCTAGTAGTAGGAGTATGCAGAGTTGACCTGAATCCCTGATAGAGTCCATCTGAATTTTAAGGTCCAGTAGAGCGGTTTCGGTGCTATGGTTAGGCCTGAAGCCAGATTGTCTGGACCCTAGGAGTTGATTTTGTTCCAGATGTGATTGGACTTGATTATACGCTATTTTATCCAGAATTTTCAGAAGGAAGGGGACTGTTGTTATTGGAAGGTAACTGGTGAGTATTGTGGGATCTAGAGTGGGTTTTTTTAGTAGGGGAGTGACCCAGGCCTCTTTGATGTTGGCTGGGACCTGATTGGTGTTGAAGGATGCATTAACAAAATTGGTAATAATGGGTGTGAGAGAGTGGACACATGATTTGACTATTTGGGCTGGCGCGGTATCTCCTTTGCAATTACAAGCTTTGAGTTTGGTGATGGTGTCCATGACTTGGTCTTGGGAGACTGACGTGAACGAGAAGATGGGGATGGTATTCAAGATGGGATTGAGGGTGAGGTTATCCTGGGGAGGATTGGTGGCTAGTAGTTGCTTTTTTTTGTTGATATTTTTGTTTGAAGGAGATTCATTTTGGTGGCTAGGGCGTCTTGAATAGTGGTGCACCATTCTTTATTGGTATTTATGGCAGAGGAGGTTGGTATGGGGTTTTCCAATCCTCTCAAGATTGAGAAGAGCTCTTTGGAGTCAGAAGCAGCTTTACTGATTCGGTCGTTATAAGCGCTGGCTTTGCAGCTGATGATAGCTGTTTTGTAGTTTGTTTGCTGCTTGAAAAGTGCTTTCAGTCTCTATAGTGGGGTGTTTTCTGTGTGCATGTTCGAGGGCGCGTTTCTTTCTCCTGAGTGTGACTAATTCTATGTTAAACCAGAAACAAGACCGTTTTCCGAGCATTTGGTTTTGGTAGTTAGGGGGGCTACCGCATTAATGGTAGCGGAGAGGCATTTTTGATAAGTGTCTGCTAGAAGACAAGGATTGTTGCTGGCACGGCAAAAATACACTTTGCACGGTTCCATGAATCAGTGATTGTGTCGGCAGTGCAAAGTCACTTTTCAGCAGAGCAAATTAACTTTGAACCGTGAAAATATTCCTTGAATCGGGCCCTTAATATGTTGCGCTCAGAGCATAAACTTGAGATTCAGTCTCCTAGCAAACCCACTGCAGCTACAGAGGGCTAATAGCAGTATACGGTAGCATGAGGGGGAAATATTCATTCCGATAGCAAATTCACCCACTTTAAAGCCAGCTTATAACTGGCTTCCACTGTGGCGCATGGACGGCTTCGGAAAGTATTGAGATGCACTAAAACATCTCCTGAGCCTGGAGGGTGCGGGGGTTCATCTCCCATGGGTAGCTCACACTAAGAAGCAGCTAATAGGGCTAAATGTAGTTGCATTATGGGAAGCCCCCGATAAAATAGATACATCCGCTCCATTTTGGATCACGAAAACAGCGACTGCAAGGAAAAAAGAATTTATGATAGAAACAGCTAGAAATCTTACGTTAGGCCCACACTATGTCCACGGAAACCCAGACTGTGGCTTTGAATGTTATCTAGATTATCGCTATATGAGAGATCCCTGTATACCCGATTTAAGATGGGAACGCTGCATTTAGCGCCCTTTACTAAAACGGGGGGCCAGGGTGGGTTAGGCTCTTTGTGGCTTGGCTATGGAAACTATTACTATTAGTCTTTTTAAACAAAAAAAATGGATGATTTTTGTCGAAAATCTTTTAACTGGAAAGAAAATGAATGTTTTACTCTTTTATTCGTTATGTATTGAAAAGTGTTTTTTATGTCTATTACTTTATAGTCTTTATACCGAATAAAGTATTAAAAAGATTAAGAGAAATATTCAACTAGGCATTTTCCGGTTGTTCTCCTTTTCTCACCGCTCCCCGTTGAGGTGTTTGGAAAGATAAGAGAATAAATGGAGGTCAAAATGAGAGAGCTGGGGACCCGCTCCCTATGGCTGTAGCGCTTGTTTTTATCTGTCATTCAGTTATGGCAGGAGCTGGCGAAGAAAGGGGCGGGATGTCTATACACCACTTCCTTCACTTCTGCCGCTGTCAAACTCTATTGTAAGGACATGGGAAAGGAATTGGCAGGTGCTGGTGTGAAGGCAACGGGCGTGGGTGCCACATTTCACCACCCTCATCTCCTGCTCTAACATCGCCATGTCTCAAATCGCTTCTTGTTTTCATGGGGTGCTCTATTCCACATCAGAGATTTGGGGGGCATTTTGTGCTGCAATATGGGTCTCATTTTAAGATATGTTTGAATCATGTAACGCGGAACTCAAGGAATTGCATAACAATTAGAGGGGGCCAAACAGTGTGAGCTTGTTGTAGGAATGTCATGCTTAGGGTCTGGTAATATTTGACTGTGCTTATTTCTGGTTATTCAACTAATTAAGGGATTCTATCTTGACTGTAGATAGTATTGGAAGAATGATATTATGGACATTTTATGTAGAAAACATTGTGGAATTTCACCTTTGCCGATTGTAAAGCTATGTAACAGCGATTAAATGAAGACATTTCATGTTGATTTTGAGGGCAATTTGGGGTCATTATGTGGGAATGTCCGAGTAATTCGTGAGTATCTCATGGATTCTGTGGGTCAGTTTCGCACTCAAATCCGGCACTTTGAAGAAGAGATGTAAGCACTTAATGAACTCTTGTGGGATTGTGTATATTTCTTTTCTGTAATTGATCGACTAAATATCCTTTGTAGTTACAACGTTTTGCTCCTTTTTTTGCAAGACCTTTTTGGCTTAAAGCATAGTCATTACTTTTCAGTTCAATTGGGAGTCTCCAGAGCTGACACACCAACAGAAACCGGTATGCACTGAAGTGCATCGAGAATAACCTCTGCGCAATATTGTAAATGGTTTGTAACCAGAAATGTATCAGGAACAAGATACTTTGTTGCATAACCAGTGGAACTGTATGAAACTTGTAAGAGATTATCCAAAGACTAATGTTATCGAATGTTTTGCATGACAAGCATCATGGATTACATTACATAGTTATTGTTGGAATTTTGTTTTCATGGCTTGAGAAAGCACATGTTTGGTCCTAAGCATGAAACAGATGTAGGACAGTCTTACGGAGCGTTTTGCGCCATCAACGTCCAGATGGCAGCTGTAGGCTGATGTTAGAGCCTGTTTTGTACTAACCTGTTTGCTCGATTTATGTACTATCCTAAATCCTGAACTCAGAGTGCACCACATACTATAAAGATTGTAACAGTGAGATTTGTTATGAAATCATACTACAATGAACCCCAACAGAAAACATATGAGTTTCCAATTAATTACCTCTGAATTGTCAACACTTAGGCATGCCAGCACAATTGTTGCAATCTGATTGTCCCTCGCCGGATACTAATTAAGCAATAAGTCCCGAGGTGGGGGGCCATTAACGCTTCAGTTAATGCCCAGGGCCGTAGTTACAGACCTGAGCAAAGTGAGGACCTTAACGCAGGCCCCATGACATTACATTACCTGAAGCAGGTATGCCCCCCAGCGAGGGGCTTGTTGCTATTAGTACTCAGGCCCGTAAGACTGGGGTACTCCTAGTGTATTTTTTTAAGTTGCGAGAAGCCATTGTCGTTTAGCAACGGAAAAAAACTAAAAAAGATGGCCACCATGGAAAGAGAGAAGGAACTATAAGTTGTCCCTTCTCCCTTTACATGGTGGCCATACAAAAATAAAGAAAAACGAAAACAAAGAAGATGACCGCCATGGAACGGGAATAAGGAACTACACATAGTCCCTTCTTCATTTCCATGCCGGCCATTGAAAATTCATTTTTAAAAAAAGTAAACAACGAAAACGACCGCAAGGGAAGGGGGAGAAGGGGCCACATGTTTTCCAAGCCCACCCTACTTCACTTCCCAGAACACTGTAGAAATAATCATCCTGTCATGCCTATCAATGTTAGAGTGGCATCGCCAGGTTGGCAGGATTCTTTCCAATAACCTCCCAGAAAATCTGTTCAGTGTTGCACTCTGTTGATTTATTTTCTTCGTCCTTGGACACATTGTTTCGAGAACTTGGCGTCATGGGGAACATTTGGCTTTGTGCAAACATAGAGATACTAACAAATCTAATTGGCTGAAGGGGAAGGAATTTGAATAATTTCCTTGGCACTACGGAGCAATGATGTGCATATTGGCATGACTGTGGATTAGCACTTAGGCCACTAACCATCAATAGTGGCACAAGTGCTCCTTGATGTTACAGCAGCAGTTCAGTGAGTCTTTTAAGAGTGGATCTTGCAGAAATCCAAGTCTGACAGTTGACCATAGCCTGTTATTTTTATGTCATTCATGTTTTAAAAATTGTACATACTTGCATACTTATATTTCAGAAACAACTCCCATGACAAAAATAATAGCAGCACACCTCGCCCTTCTTTTGGATGTTCGTGTCAGAAATAAAACAGCAGGCAAATGTGATATAAAGGATCTTTAGGAATACCATCCAGGATAGTCTGGCATTGATTCCCAAATTTTGTGCCAAGAAAATATTGCTGCACCCATATGTAACGTTTGTGGAGTGTACGCTTAAGTAAACTAGTTATAGGTAGCTACTGAACTTACAGAATTCCATTTCTAATGTCCTTTTTATGCCTTTGGAATTAAAACAAAAAGGGAGATCCTTGATCCAAATGTTGTGTGGCGCTTTGGGTCACTGGTGATGTGGGCACTGGATATCTGAAATTGACATGGAATTGTTGATCAAACTTATTATAATAAGTGGTTGATGGTTAAAATATGAAAATATGCGCCTTTTAGCAGAAATTCGCACATTTTGTGTTACATTAAAAAATGACAAATCTTTTACTATTTTGTTGCAAGCGTGAAATCGCGATAAGCTGGATGGTCGGTCTAGGCAGAGCGCGTGGATCGAGCGTGGATCGAGGGACCCAGAGGAGCTTTTAAAGGACAAGCTGGCTGTTGGCATGTCAGCAGGGGTGTTGCTAGGTTTGCAAAAGATCAGGGCCTACGCTAATGCCAGGACTGTCGCGACTCGGGGCTAGCTAGCCTTTTGGTTGCATCCCCTGAGCTTCTACCTGGGGCTGCAACCAAAAGACGCAGGGCTACAGCCCCCCCGCCAGCCATCCTCTTAGCGAGGCCTCTGAGCATGTGTGACAAGACCTTTGACGCTCCATGGCCGGAAGTCATTGTGTAAACACAGTACAGTGTGCTGTCGTCTTAGAGCTTTGGCTTCTTCATTTTGCTAGTTATTGTGGCTGCAGATAGCTCTGAACTGAAACATGAGATGCTAGCATTTCACAAACAAAATGATTAATTCCCAGCTACTGAACGACACCCAATAGAACAGTATAGAAGGCAGGCTTGATCTAGTAGTATGACATCTTCCAAAGTGCCATCACTTCAGAAGCAGGCGTGGTTATTCAGCGGTAAGTTCCTTTACTTTAGTATGTTCATGAAACCTGTTTATATGTTGGCAGGATATCCAATGAACACTGTCCCTCTCCGAGAATTGAGTCAATTTGCACAGTGTTAATGCTGTGCTGCTATCGCTTCTTCTGCCGTCCTGTTGCTCCATTTTGGCCCATCTCTGTGTCCATTTTTCCTTTCTTGTGCCCTCCTCACACCCCCTTCTCGCCATCATGCCATCTTATTTCTGGCCTCCGTCAATCTTCTTCTCCGCCCGGTCTCATTGCTGCCCTTGAGTGCATTTCTTCACATACCCAAAGACCCAAATGCTCAGCAGCTTGCCGCTTTTGCCCAAATGTTGTTGAAAGGACTGTGCATTTTATCTTCTTCTGTCCGGAATATCTTTTTATTAGAAAGGAATGTTTGATTCCTCTCTTTAAGCAATCACGCATAAGAAGATTAAACGAGGCATTCTATCTATGCAGGGCTGGGAGAGTGAGCTAGCAACCCATTGAATGGGGAATTGTGTATTTCAGGCCTGGAGGATGAGTTCAAAGCATATTAGCCATTTGATGAATGATGTTTTAGTTTTGGAAAATGAACTGCTTACATTGTACACATTTTTAAGCATTTATCAGCGTTTCTTAACTTGTGGTTTTATCCTATTACCCCTTATGCTATTTACTGCACATACTGTATAACTCTGTGTTGTAATTTCTACCTGTGTAACCATTGTAACCTATGCGGCTATATACCTTTGGGTCGGGTGCGCTTTATAAATGAATAAACTAGACTAAACTGCTGATTGTTTTATGCAATTCATTTTGTATGTGACTTTTATGATCTGTCGGATCGAAATAAAGTTATATGAAATGAAATACCCAAGTGCATGTTACCCTAACTGTTTACGTGTGGCTCACCTGAGCGTCTGGAATCCTACGAATAAACCGATTGGCAAGCTAATTTTTTGATGCAACAAGTGAGCCATTTTGATTGTTAGAAGCTAGAGTTCTTTTACCAGACGTGTTTGGGATATTTACCACAGTGCCCCCCATTTGAAAGTACTTGCATTATGCCGAATTGAAACACCAGCTTCCCTTGTTTTGATTAAATAGTGTGTTAACGCTTTCACAGTTTGACAATGGTAACTTTTTGTGAACTTGCTTGCGGCAACCAATATCTGCTTACTACGTTAAAAAAACGCGGTGTCATATTCACAGTATTTCTTAATGTGATTTATCTGTATTTTTTTTTTTTCAGATAACGGCTCAGGATCAGGAGAAGGAGGTAAGAGCAAGATTCATTTTCATATTGTATATTATATTCATTTTTTTTTCCCACAGAAGAAGAATATGTTCAACACAGTTATTAAAATGTTATTCCCGGAACAATAACTTAATGCTGCAAAACATCATCTACGCTCCTGTCAGTTTAGTTCTGGTAATAATATTGTATGTAATCAGGTAATGGCATGGACATCTTGCTTTTTGTCACAGAGTTATATGCTTGTTTTATTTCGGTTTGAAATGCAAAACCTTTGAAATCTGAAATTTGCAGATGCATAGCCAATTGGTATTTGTGAGTCGCAGCAGGTTCAGAGGGGAATCTCACAAAGATCTCCAGCAGCAGATAGTTTGCTCACTAAGCTATCTTACTCTCCATCCACTCTACATAGGCTTATGATATGGAGCCCGCAAACACGCCATCACGGCCTGGACCCATTCATCCGCAAACAGATGGAACGGATCTTCCTTCTGGCACTACATTGCATTGCCTCAATTTAGTGTTATTATTTTGTTCTCCTTGAAAAAACACGTTGTAACCTTACATGACACCAATCTGGTTTTATGTTTCAATGCTTCTGATCTCATTGCACATTTTGTAGAAAGTTGTTCCAATTCACAAATAAGTTACTTTGACCCTTAACTGAAACCAGGAGATGATTACTCAATTCACACAGAAGTTACTCTGACCTACCATTGACCTACACCTGAACACGGTTATTCAATTTACAAAGGCGTTACTCTAACTTACCATTGCTTGAAACATGGATATGGTAATTCAAATCACGAGGAAATTACTTTGATTTACCATTGATTGAAACCTGGATATGGTTATTCAATTCACAAAGAAGTTACTCTGACTTAATTTTGATTGGAACCTGAATATGGTGATTCAATTCACAAAGAACTTACTCTGACTTCATTTTGATTGGAACCTGAATATGGTGATTCAATTCACAAAGAACTTACTCTGACTTCATTTTGATTGGAACCTGAATATGGCTATTCATTTCACAAAGAAGTTACTCTGACATACCACTGACTTAAACATGTATATTGTTATTCAATTCACAGAGATGTTACTCTGTACAACTCTTACTTGCAAGTTATAGGTTTGGAGCTACCCCTAGTAAGTCAGGAGTAAGTCTGAGTTACTGATTGTAACTTCAGTCGGAATTACCCCCAGTAATGATAGGAAGTCTACCAGAACTACGTTTTCCCCCATCTCTTGAATTTGAGTCACACTTGTTTTCGCAAAGACCATATGTATCCGTCTTGCACAACCTAGTCTGCCATAAATTCCTGCCATTTCGCGAATTACCACAAGAGGTCTGTTTCTTGTCCCAGCCCTGATATATCGGTGTCCATATGTCGCAAATGTGTTTTCCTAGCACAACAAACGCTCTATGGAGGTCCATAATGCATGGGAATCAGACAGCACCCCTGCTCGGGACTCTGCGGCAAGGAGATTGAAGGTGTGCTTGACTCCCTTATACCTAGGTCCGCTCCTTCCATTCCCTACAGGATCATTACAGTGCATCAGTTCAGAAATTGAATCAGTGTACTAGGATTTTATCAAGAATTATAATTTGTGTCAATTCAAATATATTGAAGTGTTAAAGTAGGTATCTCCATAAACTCTATTGATTAAATCAATGAAGACAGTTTAATGTGCTAAGCGAACTTTCCCTGCCTCTCCAAATAATCGGGGATGGAAATAGCTCACCACTCTCTTGCCGCCATAGTATATGCTGGTGCAAAATAACCTAGGGATGTGCCTAGACACCCATAGTGCTCCTTAGCGCGGAGTCCTTAACATGAAATCATCCTGATCAAATGAATTAATCTTAACCACTGGCATTGCTCTGGGCAACCCTCCAGACCATCGTTCTTTGCCTGCCAAGCCATTACAAAAGGGGAAAGGTTATACGCAAAACATCAAGTATTGTCGAATACAGGAAGTTGTATCACTCTGTCAAATTCTGAGTTTCAACATGGAAACTCCTTACTTCCTTCCGCCTGTGGGAATAAAAAATCTCCATGGTGCCCTGTTGAAACCTGCAATAAATGTAGGGTCACTGTGACTGGAATCAAGTGGCCCCATAAACTTACCACTTAGAGTATTTCCAGAGGCCCTTTGTGTCTCATTGTGAGCCAGAGTAGGATAATGGTATAATAGGCGGTATTTCAAATGCTGCCTCCTATCACAGCCTGCCTGATTACAGGTGCATGATGTGTTTACCTCATGTGGTGCTCTTGGAATGCCCTCTGGGGTTGATTATGAGATTGTTTTCCACCACAATTGACCCGCTACTGAAATGCACACAAGGGTCATTGCAGGCATAACTGACCCCACTGTGCTTCATTGTGCATAGCACAGTAACAATATGACCCTGCACACAAGGGTCGTTGCAGGCATAACTGACCCCGCTGTGCGTCATAGTGCATGGCACAGTGGCAATATGACCTGCTACTGAAATGCACACAAGGGTCATTGCAGACTTAACTGACCCCACTGTGCCTCATTGTGCATGGTACAGAGGTAATTGCTTCAACGTACACCACTGTGCATCATTGTACATGGTATAGTGGCAATATGACCCGTTACTGAAATGCACACAGGGGTCATTGCAGGCATATCTGACCCTACTGTGCATCATTGTGCATGGTACAGAAGCAATATCTCCCGCTACAACTGACCACACCGTACATTATTGTGCATGGTACAGGGTCAATATGGGCAGCGACTGAAATGCACACACAGGTCACAGACACAATCCAGAAGCACACCGCATTGAGACGCGGTTTGTTCATTTGGACCAGCCCTTAATAAAGGGCAGCCAGCACCCGGGAGGCTTGGAACGCAAGCTGTGCTGTTCCCGGGTGCTTGTTTCCCCAGAACGAGGCTTTGGCAGCAAGTCCACGTCTCCTTGAGCGCCATATGGACTGCACATGCGCGGAGGGCGAGACACGGCCAACCGCACATGCGCAGTTCCCCGCGAACGGGAAACCCAGAAGCGACAGGGACTGTCGAGCGCTGGGACCCCCCTAGCCTGAAGCACGCGTAAATCCTCCAAGACGGGGCGTGCCGGAATCGGCTGGCGTGCCCCAAAACCCGGGTAAGTGGCGTGACACTATGCCCCCTCCCAGAAACACCCTGGGGCCCCAGGCTTCCAAAGGAAGCGAATATAGAAGTCGCGAACCAGACAGGGAGCATGCACATTACTGCGTGGTTCCCAAGTGCATGCACATTACTGCGTGTACTTCGAATTCGGGAACCCCCCGTACATTAATGGAGGTAGGATAGGAAATTAAACGCCCATAGGCGTCAGTCACGTATGATTTCAGGAGGGATACATGAAAGACCGGGTTTACTCGCCAGGACTGGGGCGACTTTAAGCGAAAGAGGAGCCAGTTTGGTGGGCAGGTTACGGACTGGCAGGTTTTTTGAGGATAACCAAACCAGATTCCCTTCTTGAAAATCAGGTTCAGGGGTCCGCACTTTGTCAGCCTGTTTCTTCATACGCTCCTGTGCCTCTGCAAGGGTACTGCATGCCAAGTCGTGTTGTTTCTGGACGGCGATGACCATCTGATGGGCAGAGGGAATGGCACTGGACTGCACAGGACAAAAGGGTATCAGTTTAGGATGTTGTCCGGATGAACAGTAGAATGGGCTGAGACCGGTGGTGGTATGGACCGTGTTGTAGGATGTTTCTGCCAGGACTAGGTTCGCCTTCCAGTTGGATTGAGTGGCATTGGAATAACACTGTAACTATTGTTCCAAGGTCTGGTTTGCGTAATGCGAGTATTGCCTGTGCGTTGGGTGCAACCGTCTCCACACATCTTCCAGTCTGAGGTCTGTCAACAGTGTCCCCAATGCTTTAGCTGCTGGCGCAGGTTTTGCTAGCTTGCTATCAGACGTGTCTATCCCGGGGTTCAGGGTGCAAATGAAATCACCTCCCCACAATATTGCGTCACCCAGCAGGGGGCTAATTTTACTATATAAAGCCCTGAAGTAGGCTGCGGTATCATGGTTAGGGGCATATACATTTATGATGTTTTCCAAGAGTCCCGCCACCACCACCATTCTACCTTCTGGGACTGTTGTCGATCGGAGCAGCTGAAACGGCACAAGCGGTGCCACCCATGTAACCACACCTCTTGCATATGATGAAATCATGGCTCCCGTGACGCTACCCTTCCATTTTCTCCTAATCACCTCCAATTTTTCCTTGGTGAGGTGGGTCTCCTGTAGCAAGGCTATATCAATCCTCATCCTCTTTAGGTACATCATTACTTTATTACGTTTTAGGTAACTATTGAGGCTCCGTACATTCCAGGTCACGACTCTGAGGTTATCTGATTCCATTGACTTGATGCCCTCCCTCTCTCCTCCACTTCCCATGTCGTTTCCGCTGGCTCGTTTTCTGGCTCATTTTCCTCCCCCTTTCAACAACTCCCCTCACCCCCCTTTCCCAGCCCCACCCCACTGCACACAACTCTGTCCCCCCCTCCCTACCCAACCCCAGCAAATGCCCAGCTCCATCCCTGGATCTCAGGCCCACCCGTGTCTGGTCCTTTCTCGTGACACCGAGGACTAGGACCCCACGGGGCGTCACCAAGCTTATAGTGACCTAACTAAGCGTAATGCTATGGGGGTTCAAGGTTTGTTTCCCAGGATTCCCACTTATATGATTAGGATTATTCAGTTCAATCGGATCTTGCAAGCATGTACCATCCCAGCAGCACATTCCCAGTGAGCCTTATTTAATACTATATTCTAGTCCCAGTGGCTTGCGCTATGTCACCTAGGGTGCCACAGCAGTCTGTTAATTATCTTCTTCGGCTCCCGTCTGGATACCCGATTCTTGGGGGCAGCTCTGCACATCCAGCCAATCCATCGCGTCCTCTGGTGTTTCAAAAAACAAAGTTTTATTCTTGTGGAACACCTTCAATTTGGCCGGGTAAAGCAACATATATCTATAACCTGATTCTCTCAGTCTTCTTTTCACCGCTCCGAAGTTCATTCTTCTGCGTTGTACCTGCAAGGTATAGTCTGGGTATGCTGTGATTTTCGCAGCCCCCCTTTCGGTTGTTCTGCCCTTCCGGAAGAATTTGAGTATTCTTTCCCGATCCCGGTAGTTCCGAATTTTTGCAATCATTGGTCTGGGAGGGGTTCCCGGGGGCGGCCTCCTCGTTAAAGCCCTTTCAACAGCAAACCCCTTGGTCAGTGTCCCTCTGTTTATTTCCTGCAGTAACATGGTTTCCACATATTCCGTTGGGTTAGGCCCTTCCGTTCCTTCTGGCAATCCAACGATGCGGATGTTATTGCGTCTGGCGCGTCCTTCTTCTTCCTCCGCTCTGTTCTCCAGGTTGCCCAATTGCTGTACAAGGGCATGGAATTCCGATCAGTGGGCGGCGCATTCCGCCTTGTTTGGGGCCATCTCTTTTTCCAGGTTTCCCGTGCGCTCCACAAGCGATCTCACATCTTGCTTTGTAAGTTAACATCTTCCTGGACCATGCCGACCTTAAGGTCCAGTGCCACTTTCAGTTCATTCATAGCCAGGCCCAGTTTAGTCTCCCAGGCAACTTTCAGGTCCACAATCGCAGCCAGCGCCTCCTGGATTGTGCCCGGAGCCTCCTCCATCACAGTGGTAGTTTTATCCTTATTCCTGGTCCTCTCTGCCCCTGGAGATGTCTTGGCATAGGTCTCCAGCGTGGACTGCTTGCTCGACGGTCTTACAATTTTGTTAGACATTGTGCCGTGCCAGCTGGGTGTGAGCCAGCAGAGCCACCTTTCGCTTGGGAGTCCATATGATGTCGGACAATTCCTGATGTTTAGGGCCCGCTTTGACTGCGTTAAGGGTGCACCCTTACTGCCCGTTGCGCTCCTAGAATGGGCTGTGTCCTTCCACGTGCTTGCGCCCACGCAATATCATTGCGCTAGCCCCCGCTTTGTTCCCTCCTGCTACCAGTGGTCGGGCGATTTCATTAATTCCGCACCCCTCTACTCCGGGACCCTGCCGGGCCCCACTGCCATCTGGCCCACAGTCTTGTTTTTGTCGCTTTTGTCGAACCCCTTGCCGGAACAAACTGTCTTTCGCGTGTTCTCGGGGTTCAGCAAATGTTCCGGGGTGGGCTGCCTGTATTACCCCTTTCAACTGGTGATAGGGTCCCCTAGAACGTGGGTCTCACCCGGGCGGCCTGTTATGTTGCTCACTCTGTCTGGGTGGTTGCGTGGGAGCCTCGGCACTTGTGGATGGCACCAGCTCCGATGCAACCCTGCTTCGTCCTCAGGCTAGGGTGCACAGTTTAAACTTTCTGCCAACCTTTATATGCTGCGCCACTAGCTCGTATGCTGTGGATGGTGCCCTGTGCCGGGGGCCCGTGCTCACCAGCACACTCCAGGACCGTGTGTGCTGCTTTTTGGTCTCGCTATGTGCCACCGGGGGGCCTGGCTGGGCACCACCCTCGGGGCGCATCCACTGCCCAGTGGAGCCTCAGTGCCCGGAGAGGCCCCTCTCCCCAGCCTCTTTGCACCTTTCTCTGGTGCGTCGGGCCACAGCCCGGCCAGTCAGGGCACCCGCCGGGGGTGTCCCTGCCTGATCCCGGCATGGACTCGCAGTGTTCCGGGTCATCGCTGGTGTCTGCTTCCCCTGGCTTAACTAGCCCCCCCAGGTCCAAGCACCACGCGGGCCCCCGCTCTGTCGGATGCCTCATGGTCTGAATTCAGTGCCCGGCGGGGCGCCGTGACAGCTGCTTCATCCCGCAGCGCCCAGCATCCGCTGCACCGCCTGGGGCGATCCGCGTGGGTCCTCCACTGTATCTAGGAGTTGGGATGTGTAGGGTGCTCCCGCTGCTCCTCTTCCTGTCTCGGCCTGACGTCTGTCGCTCGTTCCAACGGGCTCCCTCCGGCCAGGTCTTCACACTGCTCACGGGCTGGGCTCACAGGCTGGGCGCTTTATTCCATGCAGAGCCACAGCAGGCTCAGTC
Organism: Ambystoma mexicanum; assembly: GCF_040938575.1. Taxonomy (NCBI): domain Eukaryota; kingdom Metazoa; phylum Chordata; class Amphibia; order Caudata; family Ambystomatidae; genus Ambystoma; species Ambystoma mexicanum. The sequence goes on from NC_090933.1 coordinate 116,808,728, forward strand.
GGATTACACCAGCCTGCGCTCACGGCCGGGACAGTGCCTGCGGTCAGTTTTTGACCCTTTGTCCTCGGTCCACCATCTTGTCCATCCCCTGGTCTCGAGAGCACGGCTACTTTTCAGTGGTCACAATTCTTCCAGCTCTGCACCGATCAGCCTCGCGGGTCGCACGATACATGCACCGGACCTTCCCACATCTTGGTATGTGATGCCGGCATGCTTTTTCCCCGGGAGAATCAGCTTAATCTGAAGGATCTGTGATGGCTCTATGGGAGCTCCTCAAGAGCACGTCCCTTCACGTAGCCATCAAGCCACGCCCCGTCTCCCAATTGATAACGGGATTATGTCGCAGCAGCCAAGGTAATCCCAAAACCACCTGGTATGAGGGTGACTTGATTTTGTCCAGGGCGATCTGTTCTCTGTGTTCCTCAATCTGTAGTCGGAGACCCATGGTATGTTGTCTTAATGGGACCCGATGATAGAGGAGTACCGTCTATGACCTCCACAGGCAGGACATTGCTCCTGGAGTACAATGGTATACTATGTTTTGTGGCAAAGACTTCATCAATGTAATTCCCAGAGGCTCCGCAATCCAATAGACTATAGACCTCTGTTGTTCTGTCAAACCAGCCCAACTCGATCTTCAATAGCAATAAGACTGCCGGCTGCATGGGCTGGAGCACGGGGCTTGACCCGGAAAGGACTGGAAGAGATGGGGGACCTGTCGTTGCCCTTCCTGTACACGACAGGCCCGCTAGTTTTCCGACTTCCTGGGAGGGCGTAGAGGACAGGTACCTAATTAATGGCCGGCGCCCCCACATTACAAGCACAAACCCAAATTCCTCCTACGTTTCTTTTCATTTTCGGATAATGTGACCTTCACAGCGCCCAATTGAATGGGTTCTGGACAGGATTCCAAAGACCCAAGAGCTCCTGTTGATGCAGTAGGTGATCTGGGGAGCATCCACTCTGCCCGACGTGTCTCCCCTCTTCATTCTGCCAGTCTATGATCTATCCGCAAAACCTGTTCTATGAGTTGCTAGAGGGTTTCAGGCTCTGGAATGTGTAACAACTCATCTTTATACTCTTCTCTTAACCCCCCGACGGAACAGGGTCTTCTGGGTTATTTCAGGCCATTGGGAGTCGGTTGCCAATTGACAGAAACGCCCTATGTAGGCTATTATATTGTTGCTTCCTTGTTTGATGTCCATCAATTGGTTTTGTGCTGCTGATGCCAGATTGGGAGACTGAAAGACCTCCAAAAACACCTTTTCAAAGGCCACAAAGTCATTGAGGATTGGGCTATTGGCTGCAACCAAAGGTGCTGCCCAAGCAAGAGGGTTTCCGGTTAGATTGCCCAAAATGTACCCTATCTTGGCCTTATCCCGGTTGAAATAGGAAGATCTGAAGAGGAAGTGTATCCTGCAATGATTACAGAATTCAGCCACACGTGTGGGATCCCCATCGACTTGATCGGTGCAGTATGAGCCATTGCGCCTTCCGCCTGAGAAGCAGCTCCAGTACCTTGTGCCACCATCTGTCGTAATGTTAAGTTTTCCTGATGAAGTGTGGTCATCTCAGCACGAAGAGCCTGTATCTCATCCCACATTTCCTGGGCTTCATCCATCTCAGAATTGGAAGGCAGGAGTCTCAATCTGTTAAGAAAAGCGTCTCGAGGGCGCACAGTACCTGAACTTCCCGTCGATGGTCGTGGTGAGGTAGCCAGAGGACCTGCTGATGATTGTGTAACGCCAGGAACCGGCCCAACACCCACCCGTGAGAACACCGGGTGTGAGGTGAACCGACTCCCAACGCCACGTGTGCGCACTTCCCTGATTTATGCAGCGTCAGGACAGTGCAAGCACTGACAGGGAAGGTGAAACTTGACTGAAACGATGATCTGATTATGGAATCCGGTGAACCCAGCGACAGTAGGATTTTCAGGAAGGAATCAGACTGGAGAGAGTGACAAGTCCGCAAGGCAGAGTACCCAGGCAGAGGCAGGCGACCAGGCACAGAACCAAGGAGGTTGAAGACAAACCAAGAACCACGACCCAAAGGATTTGAGGGTAAACAGAATGGCAGGTAAACCCAAGTCAGGACCCGAACACAGGAGTTGTGTCCAGGCAAAAGAGCCCTAGGTGGCCAGTGGAAGAATCAGGGAGCAGGAGACCCAGAGGAAAAACCAAGAAGGGGAACCCTGCCCAAGGAACAGGAGAGCCAGGGAATAAGAACGGCCAAGGCTAGGGAACAACCAAGGGGAAGAACCAGGAGGCAGGAAGGAAGAAATCAGAAACTAGTCTGAATCAAGGGAAAGTTGAGGCAGCTAAAGGGAGCTGAAGCAGGCGAAGACACGATCCGGAAGCAAACTGCGTTGAGACGTGGTTTGTTCATGTGGACCGGCCGTTATTAAAGGGCAGGCAGCACCCGGGAGGCTTAGAACGCAGCAGTGGTGTTCCCAGAATGAGGCTTGGGCAGCAAGTCCACGTCTCCTTGCACGCCCTATGGACTGCAAATGCGCGGAGGGCGAGACACGGCCACCTGCGCATGCGCAGTTCCCCGCGATCGGGAAACCCGGAAGCGGCAGGGACAGTCAAGTGCCGGGAACCCCCAGCATGAAGCGCTGGTAAATCCTCCAAGACGGGGCACGCCGGAAACGGCCGTTGCGCCCCGAAACCCGGGTAAGTGGTGTGACAGTGGGCCCCCTTGAGGACAAAAAATGGAGAGAGAGGGAGAGGACTTCAATCTGAGGGAGGAGCTTCTCTGTGTATATTTCAAAGCTGTAGTGGAGGGCCTTGAATTCAAGCAGTCTTACGCTGCTGTGTTTTAAGCATGCTCTATGCCATCAGTTTTACCTCTTCGGTAGTTGTATAGTAGTTTTCATTTATATAGCGCCTTTTGCCATTATTATAGTTTCAATGTGCTGTCGGCGGGAACGCCCTCGGGGACCGCAGTCCAGAGTGTGGAGGTCATGGAGTAAGATTAGAATGCATGTGTGCATTTGGCCAAATAAGGCTTAGCAGGGCTGGCCAGGCTCCTGTAGAGAGCAACCCATAAGGTCATGGCATGTGGATGGGTGCTGAGAGGAGTCAGGAGATGGCGTGAGTGTTAGAGACTCGCAATGTGTTCAGCGTGCCCGAATTGGTCATAGGTCTTCGCTGCATATTAATTTCAGAGATGTTGAGGCATAGTCTGGTGTGAATAGGCAGAAAATGATGTGACCAGAGGGACCGAATTTGTCATAGTCGTTGCTGTCTTCTGATGTGTGCATGTAGCCATGCCCGTGGCCATCGTCCACCGGAGTGGAACGTTATAGGTGCCTAGAGGATTTGGTGGTGATTTATTGTACGTGCGCCTGATCAGGTAGTGGCTTCCTCTGTCGATTCATGCAGCTGTGATCAAACGGTTAGCGACACTTGGTAAATGGCTGCATATTGACTGGTCAATTTATCTGCCAATGCTACAGATCTACACAGTTTGTCAAATTTGATATAAGAAACATTCATTTAATCAGCTACAGTGCTGAGTCTGGCTGAAGTTTCACTGAAGCCTATCCTCATCACCTTCTCCAGAGCACGCAAGTCAAGGGCCTCTGTCACCTGACCGTCAGCCAATGAGGAGGACTGCTCAGATGCCACTGAAGCAACAAGAGGCCAGTTGTTTATTTCAGAAAAAAAGGCGTCCCTTTGCTGTTTTTGATCTTTGAATTTCATATTTATGGCAAGCCCCAGTATGCCAAACAGCTGGCGCATAAACCAATTAGAGGAGCTACTACTAACCAGAATGCAACCAACTCTAAATGTAACCACAGGACCAACACCAAAAATGCCACAGGAACGCGTCAGAGGGATCTCAAGTCCTTGGTCCATCACAGATAAAATGACACCCTTTGGCCATAACACAAAGATACCTAGAGGGTTGTTTACCATGAAGTATCACAAAAGTGAGCCCCGCTAAAAGGTCCAACCACTTGAGACGTACCAAGATGGTGCCCGTAGGATATGCAGTGGCTCAGACGGCTATTAACTTGAATGGCTGCTCACACGCCGGCAGGGCGGATGACTCTAGGAGGAGGGTACACTGAACTGTGAATTGCCCCGTGCGCTGACTCCACAGGGCAGGCCATCTACACCAGTGCAGGAAGAGTACCCAGTGACGTCATTGCAGAATATTCGGTTCCATGTAATGATGCCCCCGCAAAAATGTCCCCTGACAAAAAAGTCACGATTTTTTCCAGGGACATTATTACATTGAACATACTGGGGAACAGCCCCACAAACCCTGTTTTTTTGTTGTTTTTTTTTAATGTGAGCAGGAGATGTCCCTGCCACCCGTCCCCATACATAATGTCTCCATATATAATGTCGCCAATGGCTTTTTGAATATTCACTGCACATATTTCTCAGTGCAGAACACCAACCATGCATTAATTTAAAAAAACGAAAGTGAGTTTGGCTGAAGAGAGGTGGGGGAGGGTTAAGAGGGCTCCCTCCCACCCACCCCCCAACTTTTTAAAGCTGTAAGAAGTTAAACATTTGGTAGAAGAATTGTGGTAAAATATCTGTCAGTAAAAACACAAAGAAGCATTCCAGCACCAGAGCAAGACTGTCGAGAAGCACTTAGACCCCCTTCTGGGATGGTCTCCTTGACCAAGGTGGCAGCGGCAGCGCGGCAGAAGGGCACTGAGGGCACCATCACGAAGCAAGGACCAAAGGAAACCAGAAGCACGTGGCCAGGTGGACAAACCACCCAAGGTAAAGGTATCTACAGCAAGTGCTAGGGGCAACAGAGGAAGGTAGCTTGCAGCCTCAGGCGCACAAGTAAATAGGGTGACAAGATGGGATAGTGGGGGCAAGGGGGCACCGGTGTAAGTTTCCCTAATTCAGGCACCTTGCCGGTCGGCCAATGGCCTCAGGGAAAAAGGAAAAGGCATTTCTTTGTGAAATTTGAACCTTTATGGTTTTCTTACCAAGCAGAATCATTCATCCATCGCTAATAATGACCCCTAGCGACCCTCCAGGAGGAGGCCGAGAAGAGGCACCAATCTTAAGATTAACTGCTGAGTATGAAGGTAGATGTTAAATACGCATTTTCCAGATTCCATTATAAGGAATTCAGTCTGTAAAGACCTTGTAATTAGGTGCTCAGGATTTGTCTTGAGACTTGAATGTATGTGTATTTGTTTCAAGAATAGGGATGTCAATTCTGAACAGAAATAACCTACAATAACACATTTACAGATGGTGGAGGCATTCCCACAAAGGGTGCCTGTACAATAGCACAAAGATGAGAACAATCGGTGAGACAGTTTATGAGGCTGTAAAAACGTCAGACATATACTGAGAAAAAAATTACTGAAGAAAATATATATAAAAGAGAACATGGTACTTACTAGGGTAACTTTATCCGAAGGGGACAAGTGCTTTAAACTAAATTGCAGTACTATTTAAATATACAAAACTACATTATTGAGTGCCACTGGGCGCAGTGGTGGGGTCCGGTAAGGAGGATGGGGAGGAGGGCAGAGGGAGCTCCCTCTTTAGCAAGTAAGTGAAGTTTAAGCCAGGATTCGAAGAGATCCACCCTTGGGCCGGCTTAAATTTTTAAAACAGTGGGTTCTTGTGGAGCGAGGCGAGTAGGGAGAAAGAGCGGAAGTGAGAGGGGGCACAGGAAGGGTATTGGACGGTGAAGGTAAGTGCTGAGGAGGATCGAGGGAACGTGATAGGGAGTAAACTGAGGTACAATCAGACAGGTACTGAGGAGCAAGACCGTTGATAACTTTGTAGACTAGGAGAAGGAATTTGAAAAGAGAGTGGTTGTGCATGGAGAGCCAACCAGCATGTTTCCAGGAGAAAGAAGTGGCGTAGGATATCTGTAGGTTGTAGAGAGTGCGGGTAGCAAAGTTGAGGACTTTGGGCATCATTACAATTTGGTGGTATTTTGGCAGTACGTCTGCTGAAATACCACCAAACCGATTTAACATTACTGCCACTTGGTCAGGTGGAATTACAGTGTTTGTTCCCATTAATTTGATAGACTCCATAGGACTCCATGGGGATTTTGGTGGAATTACCAATGGTGTTGATGCCATCAAAATGGCAACATTTTGGCGATAAGGTAGGTGGAATTACCTCCAGCATTTTGCTGGAGGTTTCTCCTCCACCCCACTGCCAAAACCATAGTTGGGCGGTGTGGTAATGCATCAGTAACTCTGTTACCACTGCATTACCACCAATTTTAGCCGCTCCGCCCAACTTGTAATGAGGTCCTTTGTCTACAAAAAGGAAGGAGTAGATAGGAAGGCCAAGGAGTAGGCGTGAGCAGCAGTCAAGTTTTCTGATGAGCAGCAAAGGTACTGATGAATTGTTGCAGTTCAGCATCCAGTGATGAATTGCAGTGTGACAGTTTATAATCCATTCCGGGATGGCTGGGGTAAAGGAAGGAAATGAAAAAAATATTTGAGTGTCATCAGGAAAAAACTGATGCTGAAAGCCCAAAGTATGATAAATGTCTTCCTAGGGCAGAAGTATAGAATTGCAGAGGTCCAAGGGCTGCTCCTTGGGGACGCTGACAGGGATAGGGGTGGGGTCAGAGGTTTGCGAGTTTCAAGAGGTGTTCAACGATCAAACTTCCAGGTAGGAGTGGATTCAGGTAAGAGCATATTTGCGAAACCCAAGGTCCTGAAGATTCAGGAGGAAAGAGGTGTGGTCACCATTGCCAAAGTCAGCAGAAAGGTTGAAAAAGCATGAGTATAGAAGAGAGTTAGAATTAGAGAATTGGTTGGAGAAATGGATGTTTGCCGTATCGTGAAATGTTCAATATGGAAGGCACATTGGAGTGGATCTCTGAGGCCATTATTCTCAAGGTACTCAGTTGACCACCCACTGAAGGACTTTTAAATAATGGGGATTGAGAGAAACTGGGCGATAGCTTGCTGGGACGTTTCATTCAGCAGAGGGCAGGCATGTCATTTCACCAAAATGCCAGGTGTAGCAGAAGTGAGATCACACAACCCTTGACCTCTGATGACATCACAGTAAGTGATATAATTTGACCCTGCCCCAAGTGACATCACAGGAAGTGATGGCACACAACATTTCACCTCGTGACAAAACAGGAAGTGGCATCACATAGCATTGTTCCTCAGTACACTAAGAAAAATATGGTTACAATATAACTGTACTATGATATACATTTCATACAAGAATGGATCACGATATGTAGCGTTAATATCAGTGTGTATATGCCCATCTTTCCAAATTACTATGAATGTAAGCAGAAATCCAACACAACAACCTTGACTATTGTACACCACTTGGGCTAAACTGTAAACAGAGCATCTTGAAGAGGCCTAAACCCCAAAGCACACACATCCAGTGCCTGCCTGGATACAGACTGGAAGCAGCAACTGACCAACACAAGTCCGACCAGAAAAACTATGGTCTGGAGGGCTGCCCAGACTTATGCCAGTGGTTATGAATAAGTTAAAACCTTCCAGCCATCACCTTTCTGTTTTGCTTATTTGGAAAGTAGCCCACAGTTGTTTTTTGTTAGTTGGGAGATAGATGGGAAGGATGTGTTGCAGGTCACAGTAACTGCAGGTTTTTTTTTTAAAATGTTAAAATGTAAACAGAAGCAGCAACAGTACAAATGTATTAAAGCAAAAGTGTATTGAAAGTGGGCACCACTTCACTGTTCACATATTCCCAGTACTTCCCTCCTTAGCACATAAACATCAAATACACAGAAACAGGTTCAGGGTTGCCCCAGGACCAATCATGTGCTCTCATTGTTTCCCTAATAACTAGTTGAATCGCAGTTCATAATCGACGCCCATTTTCGACTTTCGAAAAACAAACTGTAATACTCCGCAGCTTCCACTAGATGTCGGCCTATGCACAGCATGTGAATCTAAGCAGATACAAGCATCAGAAATACGATTACGGTGAGTAATGTATCCCATATGTATGAATCATATTATTAAATCCTATTTTTTTATTTTCTTTATTGTTTATTAAGAAATACATTCATAAGAATGTTTTCACATTAAAGAAAAGGTTAAAAAAAAAGAAAAATCTCACGGTATTTAAAACATCAATTAATAAGAAAAAAGAACAGTATCATGATTTCTGCATAAAAGTTAAGAACAAACCAATTTCAATTTAATTAAAAACGTTTTTTTAAAATAAATGAAGTGCTGCTAAGCCCCATCAATTACTTCAGGAGGTCATAATTTGCTGCCATCTAAAACCAGAGGATGGGGATTTAAAATCACAAAGAAGGGATTCTAAGCGCAAAATACGACTCTCAGTCCAATAACACATGAGTGATAGTTTCAACAGTGGTCACAGAATTACAGAACCTACAGGTTCGGCGCAAACGTTCCAATCTCTCTCTCCGGCCCCTAACATTTCTCCTGTGGGCAGCAGGTTGAGACGCAAGCACAGAAGTTGGACTCTCCAAGGCGGGCACAGAAATGTAGACATATACACAGTTAAAACCCCATACGATCTAACATTAATAAGGACTCCCGAGTATGTCTTACAAGCACGCACCTCTTCAATAGTAAAAATCCAATCCTGTTCCCACGCCATTTTTCCGCAAGATGTGATGTGGCCAACCGTAATGAGAGGGTTATGTCGTATTTCAACATTATATTGGTACATTCGACAACCCATTTATTTAATGAGAAACAAGATATTCCCTCCAGCAGCTGCCTCAACTCCCACCACAAGGTGGGTTTAACTACCGTCGCTATTTTTATACTGCAAGATGGCTGCCGGCACTCCTGGGGCAATCTCAACACCCTTTACCAAAAACACCCTTTGAGTTTTGCCCAGTTCTTAAAAGGGTGGGAGAACAACATTTCGGCCCCATATTCCATTACCGGCAGTATCTTTTTGTTATAAAACTCCATGACAGGGGCCATCGAAAAATAACCAAATTGTTTGTTAAAGAGGCTTTGGCAGCCAGAGTAGTAATCTTGGTACTCTGAAAAATAAATAATTAATTACAACTATGTCCCTCAGTTAAATAAAAATCCAGATAAACAATCCTATTTTCCATCCCTATATTAAGTCAAGCAGTTCTTTTATTTCATCATAAAAGGAAGTGAAAATCCAAAGGTGTCCTTAAGCCAATGAATTCTGGAACTCATGTCCGTCTTCAGGGCTAAACACTGCATGTGTATAAAAAAGAAGTACATGACTGAGTGGTTCATGTGACCTATGTATGGTCAATGTGGATGATCTGTTCTGTGTTTGCACATCTAACTCTCAACAAGTGCCAGATCTGCAGAACTGCGCAGCTCCATGACATCACCCCTTAGAAAAGGCTCATTTTATCATTTTCTTTGGTTCTTTATATCTTGCTTAATGCCAGCCTCCTCCAGTTGTTTCTAAGCACTGGAGCAGGAACTGTACCCATGTTGCACTGCATCCTCTTGTTTCCAAAGCGAGCGTGTTGCTCGTGAGCTATCCTTCCAAATATATATTTGTTTTGCTTCAAGAAGCAACAGATTATTTACTTCAAAGACGGAAGGCAACTTCATGTAAATTAATGATCTCACCTTGCGTCTATCTACAGTGTGCCTGTGATGCAGGTCTGGCAGATCTGGGTCAGGTCACACAGTGCCCAGGCAGGATTGGTGGCAGAAGCCACTGGGGCACAATCTCTCATCACAGGCCCAGTGGCTCACTGGATGTGCAAAGCAGACAACGAGAAACACTGATGAGATTTGCGTTCATGCCGTGCTGTCACTGAGCACTGCAGGCAGCTCTGACCAATTCCGAGCTAGCTAGACCTAGCCCCATACCCTTCCTGTTGGTATAGTACTGGGACAGACCTGCCTCTGAACCCACCCATTCAGGCATTCTTCACTAATGGACTGCCTACCTGTTAGTGATGGTGGCTTCATGGTTTTCCCTGCATCCCTGTTATTTCTCTATTTAATGAGATCGTGATTCCAGGTGGAAAAAAGCTGTAGCACTTTTGGCTGCAGTTATAACCGCCTTTTTCAGGAGCAACACAGATATCTGCTCTTGGCACTGCCTCTGTGACCAGTGGCCCAGGTGTAGCATGGACAGGTCTAGTGGTAGCAGAGTGGGAGCCCGGGGAAGCAGGTGCTACCAAGGCAACCCCAAAATGATGATCCTGGCAGAGGGTTTCTTCAATAGGGTTAGGACAGTTGCAGATTTGAAGGAGGCAGGGAAGAATGCAGCAGAGAGTGAGAGGGGGGGTTAAATATCTTGGAGAGATAGGGTAGGTGGTTGACACTAAGTCTTTAGCAATTTGTGGAGTAAACGGATACACCCTCAACAGGAGAAGTAGGCAGACGTAGTTGATAGTAGAAGAGGTAGGGGGAGAAGTGGTTGACAGAAGGTGGGTTGGGGATGGCTAGGAAGGATGTCTGTGAGTGTGTCACACATTTTAGAGGAGAAGCAGTGAGGGAAGTCAGTAATAATAATAATCATAATTTTGCATTTATACAGTGCTGCGAACCCTCAGGCATCTGAGCGCTGCTTATTAGTACCAACGGTGTGTGGTGCTCATTTATTGACCTCGGAAGGATGCAAGGCTGGGTTTGGCCCTAGCAGGATTTGAACCTGCGTCAGCAGCCTCTGCACAGATGGTAAAGCGAACGCTCTACTCGCTGTGCTATCGGAGCAACAGTAGAAAGGGAGGCCAGCTGTAAAAAGGAGGAAGCTACAGATAGTGCCTTGGAAGGTGTGAGGAAAGTTTAGAGAGTAGATGAATATTTGCAGGAATAATTGTGAAAGGAGGATGTTGAGTTTGTGAAGTAAAAGGATATGGCAGAGTCCAGTTCATAGGATAGAGTAGAAAGGGGATTTTTGTAGGCTAGGAATAGGGGAGGTGTCTGTAATGTGTGCAAGCATTGTAGGTCATGGGGCATTTTCTGGAGGTCTGAATTTTAGAGGTGTTCCAAGGCTGAGGACTGGGACGGGAGCGAGTAATGTGCTAGCAGGATAGTGTTGGTCAAATGGAGTCAGTAGTGCACAGAGAAAGTCATTAATGGAAGAGGCATGGAAAGGGGAAAGAGGCAGGAGAAAGGTCCTCACATCATCGTGGTAAGGGGAAAGAAAGTTAGGCCAGAATGTCCTCTTACTCCTTGAAGAGGGGAAATGAGGAGTAGAAGGTGGAGGGAATGAGATGTTAAAGTGAAAAATGGAGTGATCAGAGGGAGATGGGTCAATTGGAAGGTCAGAGGAGGAGAGTTAATTATAGGGCAAGACAAGGTCAAAAGAGTTTACACCAGAGTGGGTAATCTGGTTGTAGAGGGCCTAGATGGAGTGGTCAGATAGTAGGTATATGGCTTTGGGAGGTTAAAGTCCCCCAGCATGACAACGGGGCTGTTGGTAGCAAGTGACACAAGGAGACGGGTCAGATCAGGCAAGAAGGAGTTGAGAGGACCAGCGGGTTGATACTGAGCCAGAACAGTGAAAGGAGTAGAAGGGAGGAGTTGAATAGCGACATATTCTAAAGAGGAGGAGCTGATGTCGAGTTGGAAGTGGTAGAGGGACAGTGTTTAGGGCCTTATAGAAAAGGAACTCCACACTGCTGCCCTTCCCAAAGGGTAAGGGAGAAGGTAGCAGAGTAGGGTGGAGAGCTGGTAGTATAGCATAGCCATGAGGGGAGATCCAGGTTTCTGTGATAGGAAGACGTTGAGGGTGAAAAGAGTCAAAGTGATCATTGCGAGATGAGTGAATTAGCAGTGAGATGATCCGAAAGAATTATTCTAAAACCTGCTGCCAATATTATTCCATGCACAACCTGTTTAGCTCGAAGAGGGTGTGGGGGGAGAGAACAACTCCTGCTTAGCTGTTGCAGTGTTTTCTAAAAATCTATTTTCTATTGGAACTAATTGGGTGAGAAAATTATACCCAAAAATTTGAAACCATAACGCACTGATTTGTTTTGTTATCCTTTACATTTATTTTTAAGTCTTGTAAGGCTAAATCATCCTGGAAAGAAGCAACTTGCTCTTGGGGAGCTCGTTAAAGTATAAAATTAAGCTACTACATGTTTTTTATGCTTGTGTAAATGTGTACTTAAGCAAGAGGTTTACTCCACATGGAGTGCAGTAAAATAACACCAACACTTCTGCTGCAGAGAGATCTTGACGGGATTTCGGCATTTAATTTGTGTCTCTTTAGCACAGGAAATCTATTGATTGGCTTGGAAACAAAGTGCAGCATAGTGTAGGGGAACTGATAAGTGGTTTTCACGTAACAGCTGCAGCGCTTGGAGTGATTAGCCTCATTAAACACGTTCAGCCTCTATCTGATGAGATTAAAGGGACGCCATGATGGCAGTCTTTAGTCTGAGCTCTATAACTGACAGAGAGGAGGAGATACTCTAAGGAAATGGCGTCTGTAATTCTCAGATTCCTCTGCGCGAGCTGTTGTAAGGGAGCACTTTCGAAATCTGATAGAAACACACTCCATAGGGGCGCTCAATGCCAAGAAGGCTCTTATTCAAAGCCTGTTCTATATCCCTTTTACAATACAGACAGAAACCTATGATTAAAACCAATTCTACTTTAGATTGACCCGACGATACCTCAGGTGTAATAACTGAGTAGCGAACAGACGTCGATGAGCAGGTCACCATCGCGTGATATCAAATAAATGGCGTCCTTTGTTTTGGATGTATATATGCACGAAATACCTCAGTGGCAGACTGGGTGGGCGATCAGTTTAATCTGGCCCTGTAAAGGCTCACCTGAAGAAAGGAATCATAATTCATTTTTATGCGGCCCCTTATAGCAGATTTGTTCCAGCTTCTAGGTGGAGTAACAGCAGCTGTTCATTTCACTCAAGTCAAGGGCACTCCATTGTTTTACCTCTGAAGGTGGAAGGACTGGGTCGGTTCTGATGGAGTTTGAACCTCTGCATCATGTTGCAGTCCTGGTTTGTCTGTTGTTCAGTCTTAAGGGGATTTGATGGATTGCCACATTGGCTCTATCCGTTTATGGCACAAATGAATTAGTGGAACACCATGACTGCACAAAATGTGAGAGGTACACCTGAGTGGGGGAGATATGCTCTCCTTTGTGTTATGTTTTGGGTTGATTAAGATTGCTGACAATGAAAACATGAGCGCCAACAATTACACAGCAAGTCCAGGGGAAATAAGAAAACAATTTAAGGTGCCTTGAAAGATAAAAGTGGGCCTAGAAATATATCACTGAGCCCTGATCCCTAATAACTTACAAATGTAAGGGTTCAAACAAATCTGGGCCATGGTGACAAGGCCTCGAAATGCTTTGCCCTTTTTATGGCCACTTCCTACCGACTCTATTTGAAGGTGTGCCAATTTGCATGGAGCTAAGGAGATGGTTGTTAGTCTGCCAATGATCTGTACATATTGTTCACTGCCAGAGCTCAGCATCTGTAAGAAAGTGTTCATTCTGGTTGGCCTTTATATAGTATTGCTCCAGTAGCCACTTGGTGTCCTGATGTAGTGAGTGCCTTCAAACCAATCCCCACACATTCCGCTGTGGATGCAGCGTGTGGGTGGATATTTACTTGGGAATTTACTAGAAGTACATGAGAAGAAGCTGGCTCTGCTGTTGCATTTTTAATGGTGTTGCTTATTTCAAGGAGGACATTGGTGGGGGTATGCCCTACAGTGCAATGTCCAGCCTCTCATTATTGTTTACCACTAATACAACAAAAACAAATGACTGTCGGTTTAACATGGAACCCTCTCTTCTTCGAGGGCCACTTCCTGTGCGGCTGACATAATGGCCCAATCAGAGTGATTGCTCTACAAGGTGAGTTCTCATAGACAAAGGAAGGCAGATAAGGAGGTAACAGCCCAACTACCTGCCAGTAACCTTCCTTAATCTGAGTCCCAAGTCTTCCTCCTCACAGTCATTGCTCTTAGAGTGGTGTCCTCAGAGAGTCAGGACTTTGATGAGGACGAGAACCAAGGAGGTATCTGTGTATTGTGAGTGCTGTCAAGATTTGAAAATGCATTTGATACCAGTGGCATTTTCTCAGGCTACCAGGAGGCTCATGCAATGCGTTGAGAACCTTGAGTGCTTTAGACGGGCGCAGTGGCGAAATGATGTTGCATGCCAAGCCACGCAGCATGCTATTTCAACACATGTTGGGTCTATTTTGAGATGTCTGGAATGCAGCATTGCTTAGCAACCATTTACAATAATGCACCAGGGTTTCAAGTTATCGCCTTTAATAAAATGACTGACCTGCACATATTTGTCCCTTCCAATTTTTAAAACGTATGTGACTGCGCTTACTCTTTTCAGATACCTTTTGGAACTACACTCCTTTGAACAGGCAGGCTTCATAGGTGCCGCATCAGCACAATGTACACATTGCTGAGTAAGCTGTGGCATGGAGCACATTGAAACACATTGGGATAGTGAAAAGAGTTACATGTATTATATTATTGCAGGTTGTGGCATTGGTACTACTTAGAAACACACTGGGCCTCATTATAAGTTTGCCGATCCGGAAACAAGGGTGCCGGTAAGATCACGGGCACCCTTGTTTCCAGATCAGCAAACTCTGAGTCTGCCTGCCGTGGCCGCTGTGCCCGTGCGCAGCGGCCATGTTAGGTGGACTGGTCACGGAAGCGGTGCCGGTGCTTCCGTGTCCCCACTCCCACGGACTCTATGGGAATGGGCACTTACATTTTACCGGCACCTGAATTCCCGGACCCCCGGACCTGGAATCTACCGGTGGCAACGCGAAGTCAGGCGCCGGTAACATTTTACAAGTCCGGCGGCAAACCACCGGTAGCAGCAGCAGGGTTACCACTGGACTTGTAATGAAGCCCATTAGCGACCCTACGCAAATGTAGATATGCTGTCAATTATAAGGCCAAGAGAGACATAACTCAGCATTTCCAAAGCGTATTTCTACAGTGCATACCTTACTCAAAAGGACATATGTATATCTTATGGCAAACCTATATAGTATCAGATGAAATGTGTATATCGTATACGGAAACAATAGCATTGCGTGGTGAAATAGTGACAGCGAAGACTGAAAATACATTCCTGTATGTCATAGTGAAAAACATACTAATAACCATTATTTCATATTCTGAGTTGTCTATGCTGAAAACAATTAGTTACGCTGACAATGGCAAACTATGTGGTGACATTTGTTTCAAAATAATGACATACTGTGTGTCATTATACAAGTTGTGAAAGTTTTGGATATTTATTAGCAAACATGGAAGTATTGTATGCATTGGTTTTAAATGTAAGTTTTATCTACTGTATTTCTCCTATTATGAAATATTCTTTTACTGTCGTTTTTAATGTGTAAAAGGTTATAATTAACCAATAAACAATATACAATTTGCACATATCCTGCTCTGAAATGCACTTTCTGACAATTAAATTGAAACAAGCAATTACTGACTGAATTCTATAGGGCATAGAATAAAAAACATGCTCATTCTGCTGAGAGAAACCAAATGCATGTTCCTACGGGCTGAATTGCATACAGCATACCATGAAACTGGTTCTGAGTAAAAAAAATCCATGTTCACATAGTAGGTTTAATCATCAGTCATATGACCCGGTCCCTTCCGTCACCCTGGCGCCCTCCCCCTGCTTCCTGCAACTCATTGTAATCAGTTGCATGTTACTGTGCAAGGTGACAGGCCAAGCAGGCCAAGCAGGCCACAATCCTCCAATGCGCTCCAATTGCTCTTAAAAGGATCCTTCTTAATGCAGCCTCTGCAGTGCTGATAGGGGCTTTCCGGTCTCTTCTTTAGGGGTGCATTTCAACTTTTGAGTTTTGGGGCAGCAGACTGCCTAGGTTTCCCCCTGATGAAGTGGCCTTTTTCGAAAGAGAAACAACCCAGCTTCAGTTAGGTAAAACAGCCGCATGGAGAGTGGCAATGACTCGTATAAACACTGGAAAGTTCACTAACGGCCCTGGGACAGAGTCCCTTCCAGTGGAGTAACTTTGCTGAAAATGTTGGGGGGGGACATGACATCTGAAGAAAAGGTGCCCCAGCCAAATGAATGGGGACAAAATGGTGTGTCATGAAAGTTGGGGGGGAGACAAACACCCCTGTACCCGCTTAAAAGTACGCCCATGGCCTCTTCTCATAGCAGGGGAGGGACTGACTATTCCCCAGCCCTATCGGCCTTTCAGAATGCGTCTCTGTGTGTCAGCCTGTACTTATCTGCTGGTTTAAACTCTTATACTTGCCAAAATGTAAAAGTCCAATCAGGGGTAAGAAGAGGGGCGGACATGATTCCGCTGGGCAGTGATATGTTGCTTTCCCTTGAGCTGTTCACGTACATGGGAACATTTGGATTTGGGAGGTACCCTTACATTTATCTTGTGAGTAAGCTAGTTATTTCATAAAAATGTATCTGCCCAGGGATCCTAGACGCGTGAGGGATCTTGGGTACAGTAGACGTCACACTAGGGATAGTATTACTGGCACGCCCTGTGTCGACGCCCATTTTCGAGTTTCGAAAAACAAACTGTAATACTCCGCAGCTTCCACTAGATGTCGGCCTATGCACAGCATGTGAATCTAAGCAGATACAAGCATCAGAAATACGATTACGGTGAGTAATGTATCCCATCTGCCCAGTGTGTTCTGCTCAAGGATAGACATTAACCAAAACCAGTGAATATGAAGCCTACTATGGGCTATATATATGATGGGCCCCGATTCCCACAGTGTTTTCCTATGGGATTGCGCCATTATAAAATGCTTCTGTGAATCAGGCCCTATGTGTATATAATTCTGAGGCTTGTGAATCTGCTTAGATTCACATGCTTTGCTTTGCATAGGTCATCGTCTAGTGGTTCGCTTGGAGTATTAAATCATGTTTTTTTAAATTTGAAAATAGGGTCTCTCAGGGGATTTCCTGTCGCGCTATCCTTTGCATTTTATTTATGTATTGTACATTTCAAAGGCGCCTTTACACAAGTGTTTCCAGGTGCCAAAAGACAATGGGGGGACAGGGGAAAAAAACCCAGTAAAAACAGTCCTACTAGGCCTTGCGACATTCAGACCGTGCAAGTGCAGTGATAGTAAGTGCAGTGGGTGAGGGGGCGCGCTGGGGTCACAGGATAATGGAGAAGTGCAGGAAAGCAGTGGCCCCAAGGGCTGGGCAAGTGCGGAGGGAAACCCAGAAAGGTAAGTGCTAGGGGGGCCAGGGTACGGGGCGCCTAGTGCAAGAAAGCAGTGAAACAGATTCAGGCTAGCCTGGGAAGGGTGTCCGAGTGTAAGTGCTAGTTAAGGGGTACTGAATTAGACTGGGCGAGGAGGGCCTGGCCCCATTATGGCACATAGGGGACCAGTCCCCAGTTGAAGAGGCAAGGGGACATTAGCAAGTGAGGGGGAAAGGGAAGGTGGAGGAGATAAGGAAAGTCTTGAAAGGTTTCCGGAACTTAAGGAGAACCAGCTCAAGTCTGAGAGGGGCAAGAGGCCATTCAAGATGGAGGCTCTTGCTGAAGAAAGAGATCCCACCCCCACTCTCTTCTTGGAGAAACGTCTGATCAGCAGAAAGTTTGAGCTATAGGACCAAAGGACTCTAGCAGGGAGGTATTTAGGGAGAGAACGTTTGATGTAGTACCCCAGAAAGCCTTGTGGATGATGCAGAGGGTCTTGAATTTGATCCTTGCAGCCTCTGGGAGCCAGTGGAGAGATTTTAGGGCTCGAGAGATGCAGTCCCTGGGCTTTAGGCCAAGGATAAGTCTTGCAGCCCTATTCTAGATAAGTTGAAGAGGGCAAAGGGAGGAAAGAGGCCAATTGAGGAAGAGGCTGTTGCAGTAGTCCAGCCCAGAATGAACCAGAGCTCTGGGGACACTGAGCTTCTGGGGGAAAGCCTCTAAGAAGGTGGAGCAGAAAGTTGGACTTCTTGGCAAGGTCCGAGATGTGAGTGGAGAAGGAGGAGAAAGGAGACGAAGATGACCCCAAGGTTTTTTGCCTCACAAGAGTGTGAGGGGAGGGGGCCCAAGGAGGGCGGCCAGAGAGTGGGAGGGAAATGGGGAGCTTGCTTCCCAATGAGAAGGATCCCAGTCTTGCTGGCATTAAGGCAGAGATTTTACAGAGCACCATGCCTGAATAGCAGTCAGGATACAGGGACCCATGATCCTTCATGCTTCAATGTCCTCAGATTGTTTTTGTTGCACCACATGTTGCCCACAATTTTGAGGAGTGGAGGAAAACATTTCCATCGTTCGAGGCCAGGCTGCTCCTTCAAGGCCAATTAACAGCCGATCGACACTGGGAAGAAGCAGAAGAGAATAGAGGCCCTTCCAAGAACACCGCCACTCGACACTGGGAAGAAGCAGAAGAGAATAGAGGCCCTTCAAAGAACACCGCCACAGAGGCATACAGTATGTAGAGTGGAGGGTCAGTGCAATGATATGGGCAGGTTTCTGAGCCTTACATCGCATCACGTAGTGAATAATGATTACCATTTGCAATGATCCCACTCCAGGGAAGCAGAAGCAGTGACAACCTTTCTAACAGCTAATCCTGTTCAAGAACATGAAAGTGTAAGTGGAGGCATCGGCTTAGCTCACTCCCTCTAAATATTGATTTTAGATTGCCACATGACAGTTCACCTGTTATTATAGGGCAAAGCAGCACCACTAACAACATGAGCCTTCAATGTGCCCTTCACAATCTGCCACTTTTTACAGCCGGAACTGCTTCTTCCTTTTTTAAATTCTGTGTGGTAGTTCAGACAAAGATAAATACAACTCTTAAATACAACTCTTCTCCTCCTTCCCTCCTTCGCTCCTTCTCTCCTTCACTCCTTCTCTCCTCTGCTAATCCCACAGTTGCAAATTCAGTGTCCTTGGCCCTTATGCAGCCTCTGGCCCTTGACCTTCCACAGCAATTCCTCCCAGCTCCTGTCTATCCATAGCACTTTGCATCTGCAGACCCTCCGCTCTGGAGACTCGCACTTACACCTCCTGCAGCCCAGGCCGTGTAGCACCCAACATTCCTAGCACTTCGTCCATGGCTCACCCACAAGCGCGGACTCCCCGGCAGTTACCCCCTCTTCCCTCTGCACTTGCACGTTCTGAACACTCACAAGGCATAGTAGGTTTGTCCCTTCTCCTCTTCCCCCTCTGCTCTTAATATTGTGTTGTAATGTATTTCCCTCCCTCCCTCCCTGCCCTGTGGGCCCTTTGAAACACTGGGACTCATTACAAGTTTGTTGGTAGCCTTCCGGTAAAACCGGCAGGCTGCCGCCAAACTTGCAAGGTATTCCGGCACCCGCAAATGGGCAATTACTGGGTCATTATGGCCCTGCCGGACCGGTAATTGCCCATTCACGGGCGCTGGAAAATATTCTTCCCCATATAGAGTTAAATGGGAATGGGGAAGCTGCATGCACCGGCACCATTCGTGAAAGATGCTGCTACATCGATCATGCTCTGCTCGCGGGTGCCGGCAAGCCCGCCAGGCCAGGCCAGTCCTGGCAGGCGGGAAGGCACCCGCGAGCAGAATTCGTAGTTTGCAAGTCCGGTAACTACAGTACCAGCAAGCTTACCGGTACCGTAGTTACCGGACCGGCAAACTTGTAATGAGGCCCAGTATATTCCTATTGTATAATTGCCTAATAAGCAAATAAATAAATAAACAAACGACGAATATTATAAAAATAAATATAGAAAACCGTATTGCCGTTATTTACTTTCCGCAAAAAAACGAACCGCAGTTATATAGAGTGCATTCCAAACCGAATCATCCACAGACCCAGAAAACTGATCTTACCATTGCCCAACGATGATATTGCTTTTAACCTCAGAAAGATGGAAGGCTGTGTAGATGCCCCAGGATTCAAAACTGTAACCAGAAGGTGACAGACACATCTCTTTAATGATGCATTAGCCCACTGAGTTATCTTACTGCCTCGCAGTAGTTTATCCCTTTAAGTGACACTTTTGGCAGCTCGGACCATAGCTTGAATTTGTATTTATTAATTTATTTAAAACATTTACAAAGAGCAAACCTTATCAAAAACATGATTAGCAGAACACTTCACAATAATAAAGGCTAATATAACAAGCAAACAATTAAAACCCGCTAATATAAAAAATTACCTTTGAATTCCTAACAAAATGTAAAATAATTAATATTAAAAAGACAAAGATGTCTTTGCAGAAACAGTTTTACTTTAAAACCTTATTAAGGGATAAGATGTGGTTTTAATTGTTTTGTAGAAAGAGTCAGCCATGAAATTAAGGGGAAGACTATTCAGGAAAATCCAAGCTTGCTTCTGGGTTTTGTGATTTGATGTTTTTCCACCTTTGGTGTATCCGAGTTAAATGTATCTTGATTACGGAGCGTCTATTATTTTTATAATTGAGGAACTTTCACAGCACATTACGAAGGATAACCAAGATGTAATGCTTTGAACATAAAGTAACCTGGCTTAAACAGAAAGCCTGCTTCCAAAGGAAGCCAGTGTAGGGAGTTCAACATTGGTGACACAGAATACAATTGCTTGCCTCTAAGTATAGGCTTGGCTGTTGAATCGAGCGCTACTTTTAAAAGGTCTGAGAGTGGAATTTGCTATCCTGATCAGAATGCCGTTTCCACAATCAATTTGAGTCAGAATCAGTGACTGCACATATCATCAAAATAAAGAAACAAGAATGGGAATTTTAATTCTGTACAAAAACATATAGTTGGTAATGAAATAATTGAACCTTTTCAGAGACATGACATTTCGCCGATAGGTTAGAGCCCAAAAGAAATCCAAGTCACTTTGCTCCCTGTATAAATGTAGGCATACACTTGCCAATTATAAGAGAAAACAGCCATGATTGGATTTGATTTGCAAATTTCTGAAGGTCAAACTAAATAAATTCTGTCTTAGCATTAGTACATTTTAAATGGGCTCTACCCATTCAATCTCTTATTGCAGTCAAGCAGTGTCCATGGCGGTCAACATCATCCTCAGTGGTTACCAGTAGATACAACCGAGCATCATCAACGTAATGACATATGTGGATGCCAAGGCCATAAACTAGATGTCCCAAAGGCTTCACATAAAGATTAACAAGACCTGGAGACCAAATTGATCCATGTGAAACAAAACAACGTGTAGGAAGAAGGGAAGCACGAGACGACCAGAATGCTAGTTTCCTATTTGAAATAACCCATTGCAAAACTATTGCAGAGTGTTTAAAAGAACTTCGGGTTCTGCAGTATCAAAATACACCGAAAGTTCCAGCAGCATTTTAATGCAGGCACTGCCACTGATTGGCAGGATGTCGTGGACAATCTGGTGCGCTGCCGTATTCGTTCCATGGGTCACCCTACAATCAGAATGAAAGGGAATGAGAAGATTAGCCTTGCCGATAAAATCACTCAGTTGAACAGAGACTACATTTTCAAGAATGTTCTCAAGGAATGCAGACTGGACACTGGATGAAAGTTGTTCACTTACATGGGGTTCCGAATTGTGCATCTTCAGTAATGGTGTAATGATTCCGGTTTTCGCATACTCTGGAAAAAACCTGCTGTAAGGTTGTGTTAATTCTAGAATTACTTAAATAGCCAGATTTTCCATTTAAATTCAGGTGAGATTTGAGAAGTGAAATAGGTAAGGGTGCAACAGATTTCCCCATCTTGCACAGCTCTTCACTTACCTATATTACCTGCACCAGCCAGCAGTAGCAGCTAAATAACAGGCAAGGGATCCTGACACCCTTATAAATCTGCCGCCCTTTACTGATTGTCAGAAGAGGGATGCCCAGACCACCTACATTGCAATGCGCCAAGTGACATGCAGATGTCATGTGACCACTGTTCACCATCTTGGCCAATGTGGGAGCAGTGATGGGCGGCGCAGATGCAGCCTGCTGTGTGTCTCCTCGATGCATTCCCGTTTAGTTAACTTTCTGGTCACCTGATCACAGAGATCACGTGACAGCTGTTCACTGTGTTGGTCTAGTTGTATCTCGTTGTATCTCATTGTGCTGGTGTATCTTGCTGTTCACCAGTTCCTTTGTCAACTCTGCCACACTTGTCTCACGTTGCTTGATTCCTATATTCCAGCATTTTCTTTGATTTACCTTGAGAATGGAGGAGCTTAGTAATGCACTGTGGAAAGGTAGCGTAATCTAAACATGGAGCTCACATGATAGGATGTTATCTTGCTTTATACCACACACACAGCTGCCATTTGCATGATCTCCAGGTGCTCAGGTGAATATGACACTCCTGAGCTGCCACTTACGAGTGAGGCGCTTCTATCTACCAATACATCCGTTCATTGAGTCCCTAGCTAGCATCATCAGGCATCCAGGGGTTAACTTGATAGATTACAGCTCATGTCCATTTCACTGAATTATGCACACCTTTCATAGCATTAACTATGTAGTACTTACCATGATTCGTGTGTACATCATGTTGAAATAAGGAGGGAACAGAGTGATGAAAGCAAGGGGGATATTACATTCCTGGGACCTTTAAATGTAGCAATTTGTAAAGGTTGAGGTAAGAGTCAAATGTAGCAATGTGTAAAAGGTTCAGGTTAGTGTCAAATCTAGCAATGTGTGAAGGGTTGAGGGTAGAGTCAAATGTAGCAATGTGTAAAGGTTTGAGGGTGGAGTCAAATGTAGCAATGTGTAAAGGTTTGAGGGTAGATGCAAATGTAGCAATGTGTAAAGGGTCAAATTTAGCAATGTGTAAAGGGTTTAGGGTGGAGTCAAATGTTGCAATATTTAAAGGGTTGAGGGTAGAGTCAAATGTAGTAATGTGTAAAGGGTTGAGGGTAGAGTCAAATGTAGCAATGTGTAAAGGGTTGAGGGTAGAGGCGAATGTAGCAATTTGTAAAGGGTCACATGTAGCAATGTGTAAAGGGTTGAGGGTGGAGTCAAATGTAGCAATGTGTAAAGGGTTGAGGGTGGAGTCAAATGTAGCAATCTCTAAAGGGTTGAAGGTAGAGTTATCGGGATATAATCAACAGAGATGGATTGACAATAGAACTCATTAGTTCTTCAAAGCTTTTGAGGAATTTGCCGGGGACCAGGGCTGGGTTATGAGTTAAGAAAAATTCAGAAGACTGTACAAAAATAAACTATCTACTGTTGTAGTTTTTGTAATTCTGAGATCAGCAAACCACAGCTGGTTTTTAATGATGTTGTAAACATCATTTCTCTAAAGTATGACTTGCAATACGAATCTGTCCCTAGGCTGATAAAGTAACCCACTGGCATTAATGGTTTCTCTCTTAAATGGGATTGAGAGCAGTGAGTGTGCACAGCTGTTGTATTTATATTCGTATACTTCTGATTTAGAAGAAAGTTCCATAACTGAGTGGGGTGCAATCCCAAAATAAGGAGTCTACGTGAAAGGACACTCGAAAATGGAACAAAAAGAGAACCTTGGCTGGTCAGCCAGCGGTGTGGGCTGCACACCCTAATACCCACTTGGTGGTTTCCAATGTTGATAATTGCAAGGAACGATAAGATAGTACTACTCGAAAAGATAAGCACCAATATTAATTTATTCATTAATAGATATTATCTTACAATAAATAGTTAGTATTTCCGAAGCAGATGTACATTTGGCCTATGCATTTCGGACTGTAAAGGTCCTTCGTCAGGGCTTGTATTGTCATCTTGGTAAATTTCAAATGATCACATCAATACACACAATGAAATTCAGCAAAACAGTAAAGCGCAACCGAAGAGCATAAACAATCATAGTAAATGTGCATGTTGATACCGTGTTTAACAGGTCAAAAACGTGTAACTAAACACACAACAAATTCACATAATGTAAAGGGGAGAAAAATAGCAAAAAGGGAAAAAGAACAATAGGAGAAAACTATTAGCTGAATGATTTCAGTTTGGGTTGAAATGCAAAGATGACTAAAATTAGAACGTGTACTAACCTGGCGGTGCTTTCAAAATGGGGAGTTCTGTGGTGGAAAAGAAAAGAAATAGAGCACGGATTCATTTTTCTTTCTGCAATTAAACGGACTGCCAATTAACAATAATAATGTGGCCAAGCCCTTTTCATATTCATCTTACCATATGAGCTGCGGCTCAGATCCAGGAATGCTAATAGTTGCAGCAGCGCCGGCGTGCGCGAGACAAGCCGCCGCGGTCAAAGAAAGGGAAACTGACAGGTTTCCATGAAGTTCACTAGTTCTGCTGCCGTGGATCTGCTATGATTTAGAGATCACAGTAGTTGCAGACACTGTTTTCTTTACCATTTCCATCTCAGAATGATCGGGAGGGGGGGTGTCACAGAAAAGTGCTTACCTTCATTCGAAGGGCCATTAGTATTCCACAGCCCCTCATCCTGTGCATACTCCACAGTAAATGCCTGCACCACATAAGCCCGATGTCTTTCTAGCGAGTCTGTGGTGTGTCTAAGTTGACATGAAAACAGTGAGGTGATCATGCATACACACTTGCACATTTTATTCAGAAGATGCTTGTGTGAAACAATTCTGTGACTGAAGGCAAGTTGGGCAATACACAGAGATGTCTGATTGTCTTGTGCAGTTTAGAAAAGTTCAAGCATCAGGGTGTTGGAATTGTTTTACAGACTCCTTGATTTCGGGAATAAGGGGTGTTTAAAACAAATGTTGAAAACAAGGAAAGGGGGTGTTTTAAAAAATTGTAGACGAGCATGGGTACAACTTTAGACCGAGAGTGCCACCAGTGGGGTCATACTGGAGAATGAACTGTTTGAAAGAGAACAAAAAGAGAACCTTGGCTGGTCGGCCAGCGGTGTGGGCTGCACACCCTAATACCCACTTGGTGGTTTCCAATGTTGATAATTGTAAGGAATTGTAGTACTACTCGAAAAGAAGCACCAATATTAATTTATTAATTAATTGAGATGATCTTAATCAATAAATAGTTAGTATTTCCGAAGCAGATGTACATTTGGCCTATGCATTTCGGACTGTAAAGGTCCTTCGTCAGGGCTTGTATTGTCATCTTGGTAAATTTCAAATGATCACATCAATACACACAATGAAATTCAGCAAAACAGTAAAGCGCAACCGAAGAGCATAAACAATCATAGTAAATGTGCATGTTGATACCGTGTTTAACAGGTCAAAAGCGTGGAACCAAACATACAACAAATTCACATAATGTAAAGGGGAGAAAGAAAGAAAAATAACAAAAATTGAAAAAGAACAATAGGAGAAAAGTATTAGCTGAATGAGGGTTGAAATGCAAAAATGACTAAAATTAGAACGTGTACTAACCTGGCGGTGCTTTCAAAATGGGGAGTTCTGTGGTGGAAAAGAAAAGAAATAGAGCACAGATTCATTGTTCTATCTGCAATTAAACTGACTGCCAGTTAACAATAATAATGTGGCAAAGCCCTTTTCATATTCATCTTACCTATTGAGCTGCGGCTCAGATCTGCAAAAGGTTAATCTTTTTTTAATTTTTATTAGCATTTCACGTAAATTAATACAAACTTTTTTCTTTTATCTTCAGAAAAGAAAAATGTTCCTTCTACATAGCCAAACGTTTTTAAACAATCATAAAGTCACTAAGTCCATCTTTATGTCATCATTCAATCTATTTCCATGGTTCTGCTTTCGCGACATTTGCTCTTAGATAACGTTTGGCTAATTGTTCCGAGAACTTAGGTGTTCATTTTAATCAATTTGGACAAAAACCTTTTTTTGTAGTACCTCTAAGAAAAGTCCCAGTCCTCTCA
The DNA here is from genome assembly GCF_040938575.1 of Ambystoma mexicanum. Classification (NCBI taxonomy): domain Eukaryota; kingdom Metazoa; phylum Chordata; class Amphibia; order Caudata; family Ambystomatidae; genus Ambystoma; species Ambystoma mexicanum. The sequence goes on from NC_090933.1 coordinate 116,834,420, forward strand.
CTGTTCTGTTGTTAATTTCAACATATAAGGCTTGCCACCAGGCATCCGAATCCAGTTCACATGGCACTGGCAGCACAGGATGGATGAGTTTCTTTCTTTCTGATTTTAAGTTTTCGCAAAACATGAGTAAATGTTGCAACGATTCTTCATGTTTGTTGCATAGGCGACATGTGTCGTCCGTTGTTAGGCCATATTTTCTTAGAATTTGTTTTGTTGTTAAGATGTTTAGCCGAAAACATAGTATGGAATCTCTATGATTGGGGTTGCTGAGGTAATTAGGTAAGGTTTTCGAGAAATTAAACAGATTAGTTGACAAGGTATGTACTTTGAGTTTCTGCAACTGTTCTCTCTTTGTTCCCAATCAGCTGCTAACAGTGCTATTTTTGCTTTTTTCGGGTTAATGCGTAGAGTTTCAACATTAACACAGAGATTTTTCCAAAATGTTTCGACATTTATTCTTCCATATGTTTAATGGCCAGAAGGCTGATGACTCAGTTTTTGATTTCAAGATTTGATATTGAAGTGGGCAGTCTGTTAGTTCTACTTTTTTAAATGTTGTTAAAGTTTTCCATATCACGTGAACGTGTATGGAATGAAGGCCCAGTTCATGTCGATTCACACCTATAGGGATGCAATTTGGTAGTCTTAAAAGTCGTTTCCAAAATCTGGCCTCCAGCCTTTCCCATGTTACCCAAGGTAACCGTAGGCAAGTTTTGCAATCCATGGCTTGTCGCCCCAGTCAGCGCTGATTATTACTCCCAGATATTTGTGCAGCTTGAAACGCTGACTGGGGAGTCCTGTAGTCACCATTTGAAAGGGTTGAACATTTTTGTGTGTGGTTTTTTAAAAATCAAGATTTCTGATTTATCCGTATTGATTTGCTGCATGTTGGTTTCTACGTAGGCCTGTAATGCATTAAGTTTTCTTTGAAGGCCTATTGCTGTCAAACCTAATAAAACAAGGTCATCTGGGTACAGCAGATGACCCACAGAGTTTCCATTTATTCGCAGCGAGCAGGTTCTTTCTGGCTCTAGCTCATCTTTGACATCCAAGATGAAAAAGTTATATAAAATCGCTGCCAAAGGGCACCCTTGTTTCAGCCCTCTTGTGGTGTTAATTTGTCAACTGAGGGTTCCTTTTTCGGTCGAGTCGTATTGCAGAGAGGTATTCGAGTGAAGGGATATGATGGCTGCTAAAAGATCTGGCGGGCAGTCCTTTTGCCTTAATTTATTCCAGAGGATTCTTCGGTCAATTCTGTCGAACCCGGCTGCCATGCCGATACAAGCCATAAATAGGTTTTGATTGTCATTTACTATTTTTAATTTTAGCATGTTCAGTAGTAAGAGATTCAGGCTGCAATCAACGCGTTTCACGAATCCGGCCTGTCTCTGATCAAGATTTCCAGTTCTTGTTAGCCATTCTTTTAATCTTTTCAACACGATTCCTGCATACAAGTTCCCTAAAACATTGAGTAAGGATATCGGCGGTAGTTTCCCAGGTTCGTACGGTTTCCCTTTTTAAAAATTGGTACAACGATGGCTCTTTTCCAAGAGTCAGGGATTTGTTTGTTGACATTTATTCTTGTGAAAAGTTTGTGGCATAAATCAGCCCATAATTCTAGGTTCTGTTTCAATATCGAATGTGTCAGACCATCGGGACCTGGTGCCTGAGAGGAAGTTAATAGTTGTAGCAGTGCCGGCTTGCGCGAGACAAGCCGATGTGATCAAAGAAAGTGAAACGGACAAGTTTTCCATGAAGTTCAGTAGTTCTGCTGCCGCAGATCTGAAATGATATACAGATCACAGTAGATGCAGATACTGTTTTCTTTACCATTTACATCTCGGAATGGTTGGGAGGGGAAGAGTGTCACAGAAAAGTGCTTACCTTCGTTCGAAGAACAGCGTGTAATTTCACGTTCATTTCGACTTGCGCGTGCACGGGTAAATCATAGCGAAGCAACAACTTGTTGTCAGGGCAACCGGAGAGTGGTGTAATTTCTCGGTTTCCAAAGCGGCCATCTTGGAATGGCTCTAGCTTACTACTGTAAATTTCATATCTCATATGCTGCGTCTTACTTGAGTAAGTTACAGATGCAAAACACTTCATAAGTTTATGTAAATTACATTAAATTATGTGCTGAGATAATTCTCGCGCTTATTATCGTGAACATACTATTGTGTACTGTAACACTACTAAGTAGCAAGCTATGAAGCACTATTTATAAATGTATACCGAAGGATGATTAACATGGATTGGGACTCTACTGAATAACAAACTATGGAGCACTATCTCTAAATGCACACCAGAGGCTAATTAACATGGTAGGAACTAAGGCTCGTTAAAATGAAAGGATGAAAAAACAGTGAATAGGGACAAAAATGTTGCGTCGAGCTAAAGGGAAAAACAGTAGATAAAAACAAAATAGTTATGTGTGAAAAAAATGATCCATCAAAATAATTTCTCTACATCAATCACATAATTTGTTGACCTATTTGTTCAAGACAAATAAAATGGTATGAGACATGGGAGTGAAACACTATGGAATAAATTAGTCCGTGGTTACAGTGTGTGAAGTACAAAGTCACTGAGATGTCATTGATGAACCTAAAGGCATTGGCTTGGTCATTGTTCTTATGTTCAGTTTGTTGACCTAACCAGGCTAAATGCTCCACAGAGAATACAATTTATTGTATCAAATGTGCTTGTGTAATCTACTATGTTGGGGAAACAGCAAAAAAAGTGAAAATAAGGATGAATGAACACAAGTCCCGCGTTAGGAATAACAATCCGACATCAGCAGTGGCAATGCACTTCACTGAAAAGGGACACTCAGTTTCACAACTTACATTCCAAGTGCTTGAAATCATACAAGAAAAGGGCCAACACATTGATGCAAGGAGAAAATGGGCTCAACAAGAAGCCTATGGGATTGAAAGAATCGACTCACTCACCGCAGGCCGGATGAATGAGGATTGGGACCTACATTGCTTCTTATGATTAGGTCAACAAACTGAACATAAGAACAATGATCAAGGCGATGCCTTTCGGTACATCAATGACATCTCAGCGTCTTTGTACGTCCCACGCTGTAACCACGGACTAATTTATTCCATAGTGTTTCACTCCCATGTCTCATACCATGTTATTTGTCTTGAACAAACAGGCCAACGAATGATGCGATTGATGTAGAGGAATTATTTTGATGGACAATTTTATTTACAACATAACAATTTTGTTTTTATCTTCTGTTTTTCCCTTTAGCTTGACAAAACATTTTTGTCCCTATTCACCAGTTTTTCATCCATTCAGTTTCACGAGCCTCAATCCCTACCATGTTAATTATCCTTCTGTGCACATTTAGAGATAGTGCTTCATAGTTTGCTCTTTAGTAGTGCTACAGTACACAATAGTATGTTCACGATAACAATCCAGAGAATTATCTCAGCATATAATTTAATGTCATTTATATAAACTTATGAAGTGATTTGCCTCTGTAACTTACTTGAGTAAGACGCATCATATGAGATATGATATATACAGTAGGCAGCTAAAGCCATTCCAAGATGGCCGCTTTGAAAACCGAGAGAGTACACCTCTCTCTGGTTGCCCTGACAACAAGTTGTTGCTTCACTATGACTTTCCCATGCACGCGCAAGTCGAAAGGAAGGCGAAATGACACGCTGTTCTTAGAACGAAGCTAAGCACTTTTCTGTGACACCCCCGACCCCCTCCTGATCATTCTGAGATGTAAATGGTAAAGAAAACAGTGTCTGCTTCTACCGTGATCTCTATATCATATCAGATCCACGGCAGCAGAACTAGTGGACTTCGTGAAAACCTGTCAGTTTCCCTTTCTTTGACCTCCGCGGCTTGTCTCGCGCACGCCGGCGCTGCTACAGCTATTAACTTTCCCAGATCTGAACCGCAGCTCATATGGTAAGATGAATATAAAAAGGGCTTTTACACATTATTATTTTTAATTGGCAGTCAATTTAATTGCAGCTAGAACAATGAATCTGTGCTCTATTTCTTTTCCACCACAGAACTCCCCATTTTGAAAGCACCGCCAGGTTAGCACACGTTCTAATTTTAGTCATCTTTGCATTTCAACCCTCATTCAGCTAATACCTTTCTCCTATTGTTCTTTATCCATTTTTGTTATTTTTCTTTCTTTCTCCCGTTTACATTATGTGAATTTGTTGTATGTTTGGTTCCATGTTTTTGACCTGTTAAACACGGTATCAACATGCACATTTACTATGATTGTTTATGCTCTGCGGTTGCGTTTTACTGTTGTGCTGAATTTCATTGTGTGTATTGATGTGATCATTTGAAATTTACCAAGATGACAATATAGGCCCTGACGAAGGACCTTTACAGTCCGAAATGCATAGGCCAAATGTACATCTGCTTTGAAAATACTAACAATGTATTGATTAAGATATCTATTAATTAATAAATTAATATTGGTGCTTATCTTTTCGAGTAGTACTATAGTTCCTTGCAATTATCAACATTGGAAACCACCAAGTGGGTATTAGGGTGTGCAGCCCACACCGCTGGCTGACCAGCCAAGGTTCTCTTTTTGTTCTCTTTCCAACAGTTCATTCTCCAGTATGACCCCAGCGGTGGCACTCTCAGTCTAAAGTTGTACCCATGCTTGTCTCCAATTTTTTTTAAACACTCCCTTTCCTTGTTTTCAAGATTCATTTTAAGCACCCCTTATTCCCGAAATCAAGGAGTCCATAAAACAATTACAACACTGTGGTGCTTGAAATGTTCTAAACTGCACAAGACAATCAGACCTCTCTGTGTATTGCCCGACTTACCTTCAATCACATAATTGTTTCACACAAGCATCTTCTGAATAAAATGTGCAAGTGTGTATGCATGATTACCTCTGGGCTTATGTGGTGCAGGCGTTTACTGTGGAGTATACACAGAATGAGGGGCTTTGGAATGCTAATGGCCCTTCCCTCTGACTTGTGTGGGAAAGGGGCCATTAGCATTCTCCAGTGTGTCTGCCCCAGCCCACTAATAAAAGATAAGAAATATGCAAAATAAAAACCCTTTTTCAGGATTTCAGGGAGGCAGATATCTGTGTTTTACACTTCAAAAAGCACCCTTTTACTCGGCTTTAGGAACAAAGATGCGCACCGCCCCAAAATGTAAGTGCGACCACCGGGAGTGTGGGGTCCGTGCAGTCAACATCTTTGGGGTCCAGTGTCTTGCTAAAGTTTTTAAGTGATCTGCTCTCCTGAAATGGACTAGAGAAAAAATCTAATTGAGGGCAGGTAAAGAGAGACGGACGCACACAGAGGGAGGTGACGTGTGTCCACAAACAGCCACACAATATGAGACAACAGAGGAGTGGGGTTGGTGGGAGGGGCTTGGGCACTCAAGAGTGCTGCGTGCAGTGTCATCCATTCGATGACAAGGCGGAGGGGTCGATGTAGGAATGGAGTCAAAGCGAGGAACAAGCATCCATGTTAGATTTTTAGAAATTGGATTCAGGCGAAGCAGCGCCATTTCATGAAAGCCTGCGTCACACATAGAGAAAGCACAGTACAAGACATTGATTTCTACCCCTTTCATTGGAGGGAAAAACAGTAAACCACGTTCTCGTCTTTTCAATCGATCAACCAAGTACTCTGGACAGAGGGGTTTATGGTCATAATACCGAATTTTAAAATCTCGAAAAAATAAATCTCGAAACAAAAAGGCCGAAAAAAAAAGGTCGAATTTTTTTTTATGACGTTTTTTATTCGAAATGGGGGGTTCCCCCCCAACCCCCCTTTTTTAAAAAAAAAAATTTGTAACCATTTTTTTAATCCCGGACCCCAAAATAAATATATAATTAAAAAAAAAATTCGACTTTTTTTTCGGTCTTTTTTTTCGACCTTATTGTTATTCGAGATTATTTTTTCGAGATTTTGACTGACCACCGGACAGAGGATAAGTTTTATTTGCACAGTAAAGACATCATTCCAGAATGCTCATGGATGTGTTAATCGCTTCAAGTACAATACATTGGTGAAATGGCTTTCGCAGAAGTAACCGGGCGACTGCTCAATCCAGGCGTGAAACTGCCATCAAGATGAAATAGAGATTCCAAGCAACATCCAACCATGTTTGTGATTATGGAAGAACAGGATGTCATCTCACTTCCCTTTCCTGTCGCTAACCTGCTAAGGTAAGTATTAATGACACGGGCAGCCCGCGCTTGAGCCTTGCTTCGGTTTATTATAGGCAGAATGGGTTTAGCAGCTTGACACAATACCATGCCATTAACCATTATAGGATTTTACACTGAAAGTGGAGGGACATCACGAGTGCAGACAAATTATAATGGGACGGCTGTGGAACAAGTTGACTTTTCCATTAAATGCTTTATTCATTGTAATATTTACAGAGTATGCAGATCTGTACATGTATGCACATTTGCCAAGTTCATGAGCGCACATGGGGTAGCAGCAAACATATCTGCCAGTGTGATTGTGCAGTATACAAATAAACTCTTTACAAATCACAACCTAACGCACGACCTGTGCAACCAGACCCATGACACGTATCAGTGATGTAGGACCCGTTGGGAGATACCTGGCCGCTCCCACATCACAGGTGACCAGGCCGACACAACCCTTGAGGCTCTCTGTGTATCCTAGGGTACCCTTTGTACGTTCGTGCTCCCTAGCTCACGGCATGTGTGAACTGCTCGCTGCATCCAGTCTGCAGTTTACAATCACCATTCCCCGGTTTAAACATTGCCATTTCCCCTATGCGTTCCCTTTTTGATCACTAATGCCTGGAGCTCTAGGTTCTGGGTGATCTTATCGAATTTTATTTGTCGAATTCGATTTGGTCGAATTTGGCCACAAATATAAGCGGTGGGAGACCCCCCCTGCGCCTCCCCCACCCAACCTACCTCTATCTTTATTATGATGTTTGCCCACCCCCTACATATATTTGCGGCCAAGTTTGTGCCCACAAATTCGACCAATTCGAATTCGACCAAATAAATGTGACATCATCTCCCATTACCAGCGGCGCTACCGCTCATTGGTCTGTATGCGGGCCTTGTCTTAGGTTTCACGGCCTTTCATTGCTTTCTTCTAATTGGGGCCGGTGGCAGGCTTTATACCACGCCACACTTAGTGTATTTTGGCACCCATTCCACCGTACTGGGGGCATCATGGGATGCTTTGCAGCCAAAATAGCCTGGTAGTAGTGCCCTAGGCAGCTGTCTAGAAGTGCTGGCCAGCTCTTTATTTTCCGACATACATCGCTGTGTCCACTATCAGGGCATGTTTTCTCCTTACAAGTCCCTAAATAAAGAAAATATACTAACTACATAAGCATAGCAAGCCTGTGCATCTTGTGTATGTTCCTATGCATGTCGACCCTGTCCCTGGATACTTAAAGCTTAAAGTGAAGACACACAGGTATCGAGCTCTGTCAGGAAGATCAGGCTTCTGTGTTGGTCCTGGTTCACTTGTATGGAAAGAGGGCAGATTTTAAAAGGCCCACGCTCTTGCCGTCAACCTTATGTTATGAAATAGCAGAATGCGCAACGCCCAGATCCGCGGGGCCATGTATGGGTATTGATATTGATATTTTATTTCTATTGCGCTCATACACAAGTGTTTCAGAGCGCGACAAGGCAAGGGAGGGGAACAGGGGAGAACAATACAGCGATCTTACTAAGTCTCAAAGAATTCCGATTAGCAGCCTTGACAGGCACCTCTCTCCAACTCTCAGGATGTGCTGATGACATGTGGACATTCGAAGGTAACCAGACAAGAAGCAGGTACAATGAACAATCATTGGAAAACAACACTTTGCCTCACCCTGGGCATGCCCAAGCAAGTCAATCAACTGGCATGATTTCCACAGATTGGGCTCCACCTTCTTCAATGGAAAGGTTTCTCTGAAGATCGCAATGTAGTTGTGCAGAAAATCATTAAATCTTCTATGATTCAAGATGTTGCTATTCACCTCACTCGTGGGTTGCAGACACCTAACATCCACATCTGCAAAGGCACTTCACACATCTGCCAATTATGTTAACTACTCTAAGGAGTGTCCGTTGAGTGATGTATTGTCACAGGAGCAGAAAAAGATTCTATATTTTTGGGTAAACAATTTTGGGGAGAGTAAGAGTGGGTCTTCTTTCCTCTAAGAATTGTATCTTTTGATACTCTGCAGAGTCACAAATGACTAGAGTTATTCCAAACCCATGGAGAAAAGGAGAAATCGGAAAAAATATATTTCATTCTTCTGTGGAGTCGGAAATTCCATAATTCCTGAGGAGCAACCTGCCGGCGCTGTTTCAAAATGTGGAGTCGATTTCTAAAATCGGAGAATTTTGAAAATCTGCACCCCTAAGAAATTTGCATCAACGTCTGCCCCGCAGATTTGGACCGTCTCCTCTAATGGCTTCCACCTGCGTCCTCTGTATCTTTGATAAGGGCTCATCCTTTCATGCCTCCGGTTCCAGTGTCACTTCTTTGGTGTTGACGGAACAAATATATGGATGTATTGGTTAATAGTTTGTTGTCTCTGGGTCTGATTCATGGAAGTGTTTTATAATGGCGCAATCCCGAGTCTGCCGGGCCTAGAGACCCAAAGACTGAAACTATTCCTCACTGATGATGCCCAACAAGGCTGAAACATGGTTCAGGATGCTTGTGGTCTCATGCAGGAGGGATGTGACCTAGCAGTTCAGGCTGGTCTGCCCCTTTTGGGATAGGACCAAGCCTGATTTGCATTTGGCTTTTCCCCTTCTGTAATGGCTTGGCAGGCTGAAAAACGATGGTCTGGAGGGTTGCCCAGAGCTGTGCTGGTGGTTATGATTAATTCAAAACCTTCCAGCTATCACCTTTTTCTTTTGCTAAAGTCACCCCGAGTGGGACGCTATGCCCAGACGTTGATCCTGAGTCTGCCGGGCCTAGAGACCCAAGCTACTCATCACTGATGATGCCCAACAAGGCTGAAACATGTCTGGGGATGCTTGTGGTCTTGTGCAGGAGGGATCTGACCTAGCAGTTTGGGCTGCACTGCTTCTTTTCGGGTATGACCAATCCTGCTTTGCATATGGTTTTTCCCTTCTGTAATGGCTTGGCAGGCTGAAAAACAATGGTCTGGGGGTTGCCCAGAGCTGTGCCTGTGGTTATGATTAATTCAAAACCTTCCAGCCATCACCTTTTTGTTTTGCAATCCTAAAGGAAAATGTTCCATGAATCAGGCCTTCTATGTCATGTCCTTAAAAGATCAAATCTAGCCCAGACTGTTAGGCTAGCTAAACAAAATATATCTAAGGTCATACACATGGGAGTTATTGTATAGTGTTATCTTGAAAACATGGTATGGTTGACTAAATTTGAAGACACCCAGGATCCCTGCAACAAGAGAGGTTGCATGAGGAAGATCTATTACCATCTTTTTTGTTGGGCACAATGCTTATTGGTTGCAATTGATGGTCTGCATATTTCTCCCATTGGTCGCTCAGAATCTTCCATTCATTGAATTTGTTGGTTACATCTCAGTTTATTTCATTTCAGCCATCTTTAGTAATGTTATGTTTAGTTATGTAATGTTGATTGTGTTATGTTTAGTAATGCTATGTTGTGTTTAGTTATGTTGGGTTAAGTTATGTAATGTTGATTATGTTATGTTTAGTAATGCTATGTTGTGTTTAGTTATGTTCTGTTTAGTTATGTTGGGTTAAGTTATGTAATGTTGATTATGTTATGTTGTCTTATGTTTCGTTTTTGTTATGTTTAGTTATGTTATGTTTAGTTATGTTACGCTATGTTGTGTTTAGTTAAGTAATCTGTCATAATGTGCACATCTCTACTGCTGTGGTCTTACAGTGCTGAGACTTGTCCATGTAGAGGCAACTTAATGAGGAATATCTTCCATCGCTTTCACTCCAAGAGAAAGTTCTTTGTACAGAAGTTCCTGAGAGACATGACAAAGAGGCTGGATGTTTTTGAAATGTAGATCTGTGCCACTGATGTTTATTTCTGCACATCTTGATAAAAAAGCGATTCAAGAGCACCCGCTCTGCTACGGGCGATGTTCCTGGTGACGCAGGCAGCAAGAAAAGCTGTCAAAAACATCCCTTGATGCAATGCTTCGTGTGCAACTAAATTTAACATATATTATTTACAGACATTAATATACAATTCACATTTTCATTTAAAATTCATATCCTTCTAGATATATAGCTACAGTTTAATTGAGGACTACATGTTTCTTACTTCAAAGAAGAATGGCAAAGTCTAAAAATCAGCTTTAACAGAGATTCATTCAATTGAAATCCTCTGAGAAAAATCGTTTTAGTCAATTGGAAATGCTTCACCGTCACCATAAAGATGTTTTTATTGGCATCCTGGGGAGAGGCCCTGAGAAATGCCATCACCCACACCCTCTCCTTTTGTCCTCCTCACCTTGGGGCTCCTGCCCCCCACAGCCCTCCTGACATCCCTTAAGTCCCCTGATCCCACCCCTCCCCCTCTTTCTCCTGACCTCTCACCCTGCTTCTCTGCAGACCACTGCTCTGGTATATTGCAGCCTCACTCTGTCCTTCCACAATGACCATCAGTAACATAAAAAAGGGGCTTACACTTTCTTCTGTTTTACAGGTTGGCCATCTTGTTTTGTAGTTTTTCCAAAGGAAATCATGCTAGTGCTGTAGGCGCAGACCAGCTTTCCTTGGAAAAAAATATATATTAGCACCCTGTTGGGAGCCCCAGGGTGCCAATAGCATTAAGGATTTTGACAGGGGGAGGGGCGGACTTGGCCAATATCACCTCTAGATTCCTCACCAAGGCACTCACTTCGCTCGGGCCTACCAGGGCACAGACTGGCAGGTCAGTGTCGACCAATTCCACCCATCTCTGTACGTGACGCTACAAAATACATCTTTTAATTGAACATTACATTTGATTCAATTTAAGAGGCTGAATCTTACCGGGTCAATGTACACAGCTTTGATTCAGTTGGACAGGAGGGCGGCAAAAAAATTAATAAATTTGAATTGACTTATTATAATTAATTTTCCCCTCAGGATCTTTGCTTTTATTCTGTGTCAGCGATGTGAGATTTTCTTCAACCAAGCAGCATGATGTGATCAGCTTGTGGGGTTGCTTTTCAGTTCTCCAATTTTGCAAATCTCTCAAAATGTGGCTTTTCCGAGAATACCTGACCAAGGACAAATCCCAATGGACACACATACCAATCCACAGACCTCAACTCACATTACTTTGCTACTGTTAAAAGAGAAAAGCCAAAGCGCTGGCTACCCGCACTCTGTACAGTGCTCTGCTGCTCTCCAGCAGCAACCAAAAGAGACCCAGGATATCATTTTCAAAGTGACCCCATTGACCACATTTTCAGCAAGCCCAACCCTTTTCCTTTGGGAACATTTGGAAATACCACAAAAAAGAGCCCCAGGGTGCAAAGGCCTACCGGGAAATCTCCAGAGTTCTGTATGGGCCAGTCCACCCCTGCACATTGAGGGCTGAAAAGATAATCAGTTGAAGTAAATGTGAATAAAGAGGAGAAATAGCGGGCCCAGAATGAAGATAAGGGTGGGACGGTAGGGCGTGGCTTTGAGGGACACCCTGGCTCGGAGAGAGGGGAGCTATGACATGATCGAGTAAAAGACCAAGGTGACTGAAAGTGCGTGTAGGTGCACAAGAACAGCTGGACGGAGAGGAAAAGTGGAAATGCAGCCAGGGCCAGTTGGGCAGAGAGCCAGGTAAGGGCCCTTATCTGGAATGGTGGGATAGTCTGGCAAAGAGCCATGACATGCTATATTCCGTACATTTTCTGTGGGCAATTAATAGCTGTTAATGACTCCATCAGACTGCTACATAGCTTAAATAAGATGATCTAATAAAAACAGTGCAAAAGAGCTTTTGGAGGAAACAATCTAAACTCACACAATACAGAAGAATTACATGTGTGCAGAATGTGTAGCTTCCAACAAGCTTGATTCCTCAAACATTGAAAAATAACAACATACTACCAGCTAAACAACACTCTTTATTGTATTCATTAAATCAGCTGTCTTGTCAATCCTACCAAGACACTTTACACATACAGATGCCTGTTGATGGAAGGCTATTGCCTTGAGTAGTAAACTGCAGAGCAACTCCATTGTGAATGAATGAACTGAAGCATGCATGATTTTCTGGCTGGCAAAATAAAACAACAGCAACATTAAGGCATTTGAAGGCAATAACTGGCCAAATAGGCAGAGCAACTATTATGGGTTAAGCGTCAATTTACCAGACTGTATAAAGAAAATCCTTTCCCACCGCTAGTGATAGTATGGTGGGTTAAAACATTATTTTTGAGAGGGTTACCAAGAGAAATTCCAATGGTTATGATTTATTCAAAACCTTTCAGCCATCACTCTTCAGTGTTGCATGAGTCACCCCATGGGCTGGGAGGATAGCTCAGGGCAACGCATTTGTCTTTGAAGACAGAAAATGCAGAGCAACACAGGTTTGAATCCTGGTCCCGCACTTAGAGACTGTTCTCCGGTATTAAGTGAGTTATAAAAGATTAATTCATTAATTATGTGGGACAGGCATTCCAAGACGTGGGTCATGAGCTTGCTGTGCCCAGAGACCGATGCTACACCTTGCTGATTATACCCATTGAAACAAAAACATGCCTGTGTGTTTTGTTGGGCTTCCCCTCTTAGGATGGGACCGTGCCTGATTTTTATATGGCCTTTACCTTCTGTAACAACATATCAGGATAAATAAATTATTGTTTCAAGGGATGCCAAGAGAAATGCCAGTGGTTATGATTTATTCAAAACCTTACAGTCATCATTTGTCAGCATTGTTAAACAAAAGCATGCTGGGCTTTAGCTGCAAATATCATTGAAGAAAGGATGCATAGTGTTTATGCATATTAAATCCAACGGATCAGTTCCCACTTAACTGCTAGACTCGTTTGAAAATGTTCACGCCTCAAGCGGTTTATTAATAGACCCAGAAAGTCTAAAAAATTTCTCTGATCAGGAATCTTTCCAAACTAACTTTTTGGCACTGTTATCAATAAGGATAAGGAAGTATCATTCGGAGTAATTTTGAGGCACGCCCAATAAAACACTCATGCCGTGGCCTCAACAGGGTTCATTGTCAAAAACAGTACTGCGACATATGACAACATATTTGCATGTAACATATTATGGAAACAAGTTACAGAAAAGGTTAGCCATTTTAGAGTTGTGGAACATGCATCAGAGTGAGAAAGAAGATCCAGCCGAGAAGGCGTGGATGCTTAATCAAGATAAAGGGGAGGTGTCATGATGCATGCTCCGAAAACCCCGGAACTGATGTACCCACCCCAGTCACAAGCACCCATAAGGGCTTATCAAGCCCCTAAGAGGTGTTTTAGGACTCCCTGGAATCAGTCCTGGCGCTGTTGGCACCAGGCTCATAATAAGTGTTGAATTGCATGGGACTACTTAATCAGCCTAGTGAGGCTGAGCCTTTCTGCATATCCAGGGTGTGGCTGAGGGACTACTTTGCCTGAAAAGCAGGGTGTGATTAAGGGACTACTTTACCTGGAACTACTTACAAGGCTATTTAAACCACACCCTGCAGGCAGAACACGCTTCGCGTTATTCTGCACTCCTGCAGCGTAAAGCTCACCGTGTCTGTCCTGTCCTCGAACTGCTACAGCCCCGTCCGTTCAGAAATTCCATCCATCGGTACCTGAGAGAAGAAAGAGAGAAGAGAACAGGAGTCAGTACAGCAACAAAGGCCTTACCTGCATCATTCCATCACATCGGTTTCAACTTCAGCTGTTCTCCGGACTGCCGCACTTGCTGAAAAGAAGGTATCCGCTCTGGCATCCAATATTCACCGGGGGCCAGCATTCTTCTGGAATACATTGGAGCGGTTATCCATTTGTCATTCCGGAGCCACGCCGCATCTGCAAAGAAGGAAAAGAAACAGCAGGTTAGTCGCGCATAGAGGAGAAAACAGTCATTCAGACATTCAACGCCACTCTCTCGCGCTAATACTCGCCTGAAGGAAACCTGCTCAGCATCTTAGGAAGAGTCAATCCTCCATTCAAAATCTGCTCGAGACTGCGCCTGACAGAAAAGACAAAACACAGATCAAAATTTCGGCAATAAAGACTTCAAGCACCTATACCAAACAACCATTGGCATAGAGACTTACCTGTTTGGCCCAGCTTCCCTAGACTCAGCAACAGCCCACTGGATCAGTGAAGTAACTAGATCCGGGCAGACTGTGCTTACTGCACCCCTGCCCGAGATTGCAGGACGGAGAGCCTACCTCATAAAACTCTAAGACAAACGCCTCTTTGGGGATAGCAAGGGAGAAGTTGCGGCAAGCAACATCATCCATGCAGTGCCACGCCAGAGCAGACATCATTCGTGCAGCCACATGCTACGCTCCCGTGGAGACCAGGTGAGCGTGACAGGAGGATAAAATGCCTTTGGCTCACCCTCCCCTTCTGAAAAGAAGAGCACAGACACTAAGAAGCAGGGATTTGATCCTTTAAAATAATTGAAAACTGCGGCAGATTATGTTAATCCGACATACAAGCCCCCCGCTTATATCAGTGAGGACAAAGCGGAAGAGAGCAAAGGTAGAAAAACGCAAATGTATATTAACACGCGTTGAAAGTAAACCGTGTGATGAGAGAAAGGACAAGCAGGATAGATAGATAGATGGAGATAGAGGAAGAGGCAAGGAGATTGAAGGAAATAAATTACAAGGCTAAGGGAATAACAATAGTACAGAAAGAATGGGTGGAAGGACAGATATTACTTAATCTAGATGATAAGGGCATTGATGGGGCCTGAGAAAAAGAAGAAAGAGAAGACCCCTGGCAACACCAGGAACAAAGTTCTACTACCCTAAGGATCATAAATAATATGTAGGACATTGGATATTCTATCCACCATCTGGAGATTGCTGTCATATGACATGGAGTGTGGATGAATATATAAAGAATGCAGGTTACCTGAGGGGGGTGACAAAGATATGGATCGCAAAGAAGCCACAGTATGAAGAGATGAGGAAGAAGATTGAAGAGGAGGAAGTGGTCGAGGACTCGACCAGAGGGGGGAATGTAGAAGAGCAGGTAGACACGTCATCCCTGGCTCCCGTGTCCCCCACCTCTGTCATGTTGGAACAGAAGGACAGCCGATATTATCCCAATAGTGCATCGAGTGAATGAGAGACGATATGCACTCAGGCAATCATGCTGAATGTACCCTCGCACTAAAAGGGTGGAAGAATGTCTGCACATACCATTGGTCATCGAAGAGCAATATGTGAAATCTGATGAGGGAAGTGTAATGTCATGAAGGAAAGTCACAAAGACGCACTGAAACGATATAAAAAAGCTTAAGAACAAAGATGTAACTGAAGTAACAAGACAAACGTGTAAATTAAAGATGAAGAAATCATATATACAAAGAAGATAAAGTAACCTGCTGACTAATAAGTGTATATAAGCAGAAACGCAAGGTAGATGAGACACATAGAAGCTTGCTTCAGAGGAAAACATAACGTGGCTAGGATGGTCATGATGGAAAGCTGGACGTCTGGCTCATATTAAAACCAATCAAGCTACCCCAGAGACAGACCAGGGCTGCAGAATCAGGAGACGGTGGAAAACAACTTTGTTTGAAAAATGAAGAAGAGTCTATTGGCCTGGGATCAAGGATGCTATTTCAAGGTATAATTGCAGGGCACGAAGGGAGTCAAATCGATAAGCCATGTACGTAAGACATAGTTCTCTTAGATTAAGGAAAGAAGGAAACATCTGCAAGAGCCATGTATTGGACAATTAAAGATACATAAAGCCTATACAAGGGGGAGTGAGCAAGTCTCCAGAGGCCAAGAGGAGCAATTACACCCACTATAATTGAATCAAATAGCAGTAAATAAAAGGTTGAAATGCACAAGTTTGCGTCACCTCACACTTGATTCAGAAGTCGAAAACAAGGGCAATTCATTAAGCTTTGGATGAAGATAATGGTGTGCCTGCTCTCCCTTAAAAGTCCCAGAACAGAGGACAGGCTGCAAGGTGAACTACAAACGAGAAGCCTTGGCTTGGGGCCGGACCGAGGAGAGACGATGGATTGATTGGGAAAGTGGGGAGTAATCAGACATTACTCTAAACACCTGGGGTCCATTCTGCTTAGGTGCTACTAACAAGCTGAAAGTCCAAGACTGGGAAAGCATGCCAACCAACGAGAGGGTGTATAAAGCAACATGCTATACGATGTTGCATAGGCCAACCCGCTGCCCTTTTTGCAGTATTATCAGTAGTATACTTATTTAGAGGTGGTTTGAGGCGTGCCTAACAGATAAGGGGCAGCCAATGGTGTCATTAACACTTATGTATACTATAGGTATATATGTTCCCTTTACCAATCCCTCCCTTCAATAGGTTTTACAGTTTGCCACATATGATGACATCATAAATGACGT